>NC_133160.1:163093206-163400514 GCF_040802235.1 Manis javanica
TGATCAGCTGATTCTCCCACATGGCTACACAGCCAGAGAGGGCAGGGCTCTTCCCCAGCCCTCGCACAGGGAGGCAGGGCAATGACTGCATGATGATTAGGTAAGGGTGGAAATGTGACACGCCTTCTCCTCTGGTCCAATCCACTCTTCATGAAAAGCAAGTGAGGGGTAATCATTTTCTCCACAATGAGCAGTTATTAATGATGTCCATCGTGGTGGTGAGGAACAAATGCTGTAAAATACAGGCTGGGTTGTTGGAGGGGAGAAGGGACTTTGTGTGGGTGGGGAGAAGGTTAAGTGCAGGGGCCCTCAAGGGGCAAGGTCACCCAGAGCCTCAGAAACTCCCGCATGTCTTCGAGCATCTAATTCAAGTCCCGCTTCGTGACACACATGCCTTCCTCCTATTTCATCCTCCACTGCATTTCTACTTATTTGATCATCTGCCCCATTTCTATTGCAGTTAATGCTTCCAAACATATGTGATTACATGAATATGTCCTGAAGCTGTGTGTCCTGTCTCTTAGACAAATGCTACCCTGGAAAATGGCCCACAGAGCTGGAGTGTAGTGGGGTGGAGGGGTGGTGCCATGTGTGAAGAGCAAAACCCATCCAAACCTCCCATGCTGCTCTGTGCTGATCGCAGAAGCAGTCACCAAGTACTGGTTGAACTGAACAGAGAGACACTTACTCCGTGGGCCTCGTCGGGTCATCACGCTCAGGGGCTGAGTGTCCGAATCTTCTGAAACGGGCTCCTGGTTGTTCGGGTGGGATTCTTCCGACACCATCTCCTGGGGACTGGCAGCCAGTAGCTGTGGGCAGATGGTCAGAGGCTGTGACTCCCAGGGCTTCAGTTGACTGAGATCCTATCCTGGCATGAGGTGGGTCATTAGGCAGGGCCAGGCCTTCACACTATCCAGACCTAGATAACTGGCCCCTGTCACCTGTGTCAGGGAAGCGGTGCCACTCCGGAGTTTCTCCAAGAGGTTTCTCGGGAAATTTCTGAGGCTCCCACATTAAAATGAATAGTTTCACTTTTTCTAGGTACAAAGTGTAGCTCTGCAGTAGTTTAGGGGAAAAGGGAAGCAGGGGAGTCACAATCAAACTATTTGGTCCCAGCTCCAAGTTATTGGAAACAACTGTTCAAGTGCCCCTGGAAAATCCAGGACAAAAACAGCCTCCCCAAACTCTCAGATGAGGGGAGGCAGGTGAGCAGAGGTGGCAAGGGAGGCCACAGCTGAGTGATGGCCTCTGGGGCCGGACAGAGGCTTGCCTGGGATCTCAGAGTCACGACCCGGCTCTGGGCGAGCTGTTACCTTCCTCCCTTCCTCCCTCCCTCGTCTGCAAAAGGAGGGAAACAGACCCAGCCCACTCTTAGCCCTGGGGTGTATCAGGCCCCAGGCAAAGTGCAGACACTCTGATTTAAATAAATGGCCTGGGGTGGACCTGAGGCATCTAATTAAAAAAAAAAATCCCCCAAGTGCCGCCAGGGTTAAGAAGCACTATTTTAGATTTCTTGCGTGGCCCGAAAGACTGCTTTGTTGTCTGTGATCAGGGAAAAATGAATGAGATGGTGTCTAGTAGTGCGTCACATTCCCCTCTCCATCCTTGCCCCTTTCTACTGTCCCTGGTCACCGTTGCTGGCTGTGCCTGTGGCCCTTGAGCTAGGGACTTGCACTCTTTCTGTCTGCACTGCCCCTGGCTGCAGAGCTACCAGCCGATCCTGCAGGAAAAGGTTAAAGCTCCCTGAGTGGCCGGCAGGACAGGCCACGTGGATGGGCAGTGTCTCCCGCCCCTGGGCCCTTCCTGGGCGGCTCCAACCCAGCTGCTGGAGAAGCAGAAGGTGGCATCCCTGCCCAGCTTGTCCCAGCAGGAGTGCGCTTGGTGAAGGGGGTGCTAAGGGGAGGTTTCCTCCCTCACTTGGGCTCTCCCGGCGTCCTCCCCACTGCCCCACCGCCGCCACCCTCCCCCAGCAGCTACAAGTCTTGGCTGCTGGCTCAAAATGGCGCTTCCCCCGCCCTGCTGGCATCTCCATTATTCCAAGCACACCACCCACCACAAGATCTTCCTGCCTCCCTCCTCGGAGGATGAGGACTTGGGGAATTTATTTACCTTGGGAAGGCGACCTTGCAGGGGGATGCTCCCAGCCAGGAGGGCAATTCCTTAAGAGAGGAGCGCTGGGGGCGGAGGACTGCTGGCAGGCCTGGGAGAACCAGTAAGACTGAGACAGGATTGGGGCTTACAGTTGCAGAAAGGGAGATTCCCAAGATTTGTGATCCTGCACTGCCATCTATCGCCGGTCTTAGTTTATGACCTTTGGTGACAACACTAAAATGACTCCTGTCATTTCTAGACTTCTTCCAGGGGATGGGAAAACCTTGGAGGAAAAATGCTCCAGGGACTGACCATGGTCTCAGTGTGACCATCATTTGTAAGGCCCTACACAGGGTCCTGTATGCCAGACCATCCTACCCACATCCCTGCAACTGTGGGCTGTGGGCACCCACAGGACGATGTGTGGCCCCTTGTGGGCACAGACAGGTTGTCAGCCAGCAGCCCCGCAGGCAGACGGACACACATTTCTTACCACTCCATACCCGTTTCTTTCTTTTTTGTCTTGGAGCCTTGGAGATCTTCTGCCTTCCCACATCTGCATCCTCATCATTTTCAGTGAACTCCTTGTAAAAATGCAAATGGGAGAGTCATCACTTGGTATGTCTGTACGTCATAAACAATGGTAAGGGGAGGAAGAGGGGTATGATGTTTAGGTATTGACATAAAAATCACCATCTTGCTCTGGGGCCTCCATCCACTGAAGTTGAGTGTGAATGAAGGGACAGCCAGTGTGATCTAAGGAGCCATCATCACCTACTCTCCTCAAAATCGACCTGTTCTTGAAAAAGTTGTATCCATATTGAAACATTATGAATGAGATGATGTTGGAACTTCCATGGTCCCTAGTTCATGCATAGAATATTTATTGAGTGTTTATTATGTTCTAGGTCCTGGGAACAAAGAGATACACCCTGTCCTCAAAACACAATCTAATGAAGGTCACAAATGAGTGAATCTTCCAGGGCCAGGATGGTCTGGCTCAGAAGGAGCACAGGTTTAGAACAGGCCAATGTCAGTCTTAGTAGGGATTCCAAGGGTTGAGCTTCTCTGTTCCCAGCTAACTGCCAGGTAGAGAATAATGACAAGTACGTGGTGAATCACTGAAGAAGTTTCCATTTAAAGGACATTTTTGCAGCTCTTTTGGAAAAGACGGAAATCCTTTAACAGTGTAAACTTCATTTTCTTTTTTCAGATTATGCTCTGTAAAGTTCTAGTCCTAAAATGTTAGAGCTGAAATTTCTAACATGTTCAAACTTTAAACTTTTCTAGTCCTAGAGTTTTACAAACTGGGTGCAAGCATCTCTGGGTATAAAAGGAGTTGCAAGATAAAGCAGAACCTCTCCCTGGTGCAACAAATTTGAGAACATTTTTTTTCCTAAAGCAAGAATTTTTTTTGTTTTTTATCCTGAAACAGACGTGGAACACAAAAGCATGGATTTTAATGATTTGATGTAAGATTTCAAAGAAATATCATGCAAGGTGCTGAGTTAGCCTCCAACTACATGTCAATGCCCTTGGCCATCAGGGTCAGAGAAGACATGAAGTTTGGTTACAGAGGAGAAAACTAAGGTCCCAACCGGGCAATGGGTGTAACCTGTGTTTTCCTTTGTTGTGGCACCTGATCTCTCTGCCTGATCCTGAGGGTGCTAGCCCATTCTCACTCAGGCCTCGGACCCAGGGCCCACTGGGTAGGGGGTGTTCTTAGCTTGGGAATGACCATCTTAGATTACAAGATGATAATGGTATTTAGGTGTGCAAGTGTGGTTCTTAATTCAAGTCTAAGTTCTGAGTGGCTTAAAATGAATTTGTGAGAAAAACAGGCCATTTTTAAATTTCCAGTAACGTTTCATCAATGGAAAACTGTCCAGCAGGACTTCCCATTAGACAGAATGCAAACTCCATGAGGGCACAGGGTTTTGGCCCCCGCTGTATCCCCAGGGAACAGAGGCACATTACATATTTGTCCCCTGAATGAATAAGCAGCTGTCTGTTTCTGTGGCTTGTCCATACAGTTATCTTACTTTTGGTAAATCTGCATGGCTTTAAGAGGGTAATGTATTCCTTCATGCTTTTCAAAATACTCTGCTGAAAACAGTGTATATCTTGGCTTCTCACTCTGTGGTCTCAAGTCAGGGAGCCCTGGAGCCAGAAGAGAAGCAAGGGGTTGAAAGAGATACTTTCTCCTCTGTTTGGAGGCCTAGAGTTCTCCAGAACTTCTCCATTCTAGACTGTGTTTAATTATGTTTTGTACACAATGAGTTAGAAATTGCAGGACTCCATGAGATGGAGGCTTTTCTTAGTGGTTATAATCTACGAATGCTACCGTCATTCTGAATTTCTCTAGAAGTCAATGTGCTTCAACAGGGCTGGAGCCGGTGGTCGGTGGGAACTCAGGGCTGTTGTGTGGCGTTCTTAACGACAGGGTGGCAGAGGCTCCAGGGCATTCCTGCAGAGGTAAACTGCATGAGCCCGGCAGGGCTGCACTTCCTTCGCCCATGTCAGGCAGGCAATAAATGCTTGCTTCTCACCTAATTTCCCTACGCACAAACACACCCCTAGAAGACATCCAAACAACACTTACCTCTGTAATTATTTTTACTTTTTCTTCCTTGGGATTCATCTTGGCTGTGGTGGCAGCTCCCTGACGAGAAAGAATAAAGAGGTCAGGCCTTTTGAAACCAACGAAACATCTTTCTTACCATTAGTACATATGGAGATGACCTTGATGGTTTGTGAAGCGTTTGAGCTGAGTAGACATTCCGTCCGCATGGACTCTGTTCCTGTGGAGATGAACCCCAGAGGGAAAGGAAAGATGCCAGACCCTTCCGCCCCCGTGAGCGTGGCTGGGAGCCTGGCTTTGCCGCAGCGGGCGGGACTGAGGGACGCCTCTGCCCTTGCGGTCAGAGACCTGGCTGGGCAGGCAGCCTGGGAGGGATTATATCACAGCACCTCCCCTCCTCTCACAAGCGCACCGTCCCACCCCTCCTCCCTCTCTGCTCTCCACCCTGCTGCTCGCTGCACTGTCATTGCCCCTGAATCTGCAACCTTCCTTGTTGCAACAAACAGGACACCATTTTTCTCAGGCTAGAAATCCTTGACTCCTCTCTGATGCGTGATAAGCCACGAGCAGTCAGTCCATCAGAAATCCTGCCAGGTTAGCCTTCCAATTATGCTGGGATTCCAACCCCTCCGAAGGAGCTCCTCTCTTACCACCCGGGTCAAGCACCATTATCTCTCATGTGGTCTATCAAAAACCTTCATAACTTCTCCACTTCCCTGTACTTTATTGTCTACATTGAGGCCCGAGTGAATTGTTTAAAATTTAAGTGAGGTCATGTCATTCATCCACTCAATATCTTCCAATGACTTCCCTTTTCCAAGAGAATAGAATCCAAACCCTTTCAATGATCTGCACCTGAATCCTCCTGCCTCAGGGATGCTGTTCCCTCTGCTTAGAACTTTTCCAAGATACCTGCACAGCCCTCTCTCTCTGCTGGTTCCTTCGGGACTCCGCTCAGATTCCATTTCATTTCAGAGGTTGTCCCGGAACACTCACAATGCAGTGATGACCCCCGCCCTCCTTAAGCTCCCTAACCACCTTATACTGATTTCTCTTTCCATTGGTACTTATCACCAGTGGATGTTTTCACTTATTTGTTATCACACACATTCCCATTGGAATGTAAACTGAAAGAGGGCAGGAATATTTACCCCTGTTTCCCCTTGGCCTGGGATTATGGCACCCCATGGACATTCAATAAATGTGTATCCAGTGAATGACTAAATCATTGTTTATTGGCTGCATCTGCCACAGCCACAGGCTGGAGCCCTTTCAAACATCATTGTTCTCTTTGGGCTGCCATGAATCTTAAATGAATAAACATGGGGAAAAATACCGGGGCTGACAGGTCATCAGCCCTTCCTAATATCCATGGATTCTGAATCCTAACTGGGACTGGGTCCTCTAAGCAGCTCGCCTGAAGTGTTCAAGGTCTCACTGACAAAAATGGGGAATTTGCATGTTAAAGGGAAACAAAGCATCTGAAATGCTACTGTCTCCCATCTATACCCCCTAACAGGCTACAAAAAATAGATGAAGGGAAACGATAAAAGCAGCTAAGAAAATCAAAGCGAGGAGATAATCTAGAAAGAAGGAGGGGGCAGACAATAAAAATGAAATGCTGACAGACACAAAAGCTCTCTAATAAACAACTCTGGTAATTATGAACTGGAAAAAAAACGTGACATGTTTTTAGTAACGAAAAAAAGATTCTTTCTCAGTAAATTAAGAAAGCTTTTATGTATGAAAGAAGGAAATACAAGTAGAAAATGAAAAATGCAATGGGTTTTTTTTTCTTCTCATTCTTTCCTGATCATTACCTTTGAATGAGAGTCTAAGGAAATCAAATGACATCCAAATATATTTTGTTATGAACATGGTTGCTAAGAAAAGATAAATCAATACTGCCTAACTTTAATATGCAGCTTGTCATCCCCATATGCATTGAGCACTTCTAAATATATTCCTACTGGCAGCATCAAAATAAGAGCCATGATTTACTGCAGACTCACTTTGTTCTGTCTCTCGATGCAAGTTGTCACAGAGCCTCATAATGGCACTCATGGCTTAGTGCAGCTTGCTTTAGTTCACATAAGGTTTCCTCTGAGGCAAACCTCGAAGGGGTTACATGATTTACCCAAGGTTATAGTAATTAATGTCATACTCAGAATTGACTCCAAGATTCTGTGACTCCAGAGTTCTCTCCCATGCCACTCTACCTGTCTTAGCATTTATTCTTGCTTTTGCAGTGTTACTGTAACCAGTCACTGCTAGTCCACTATTCTGGAAATATTTACAATGGAAAATGGCAGAGCATTCACCCCAGTGAGAAAGAGCTTTGGCAATTTCAGGTCAATGATTTATTTAACTCAGTGCAGAAAACCCGAAGACATTTTTCAAGGCAAGTACTAACACTGTCTGGACAAATGGAAGATTTCTGAGGGTGAGCAGTGGGTCGGAGTGTCATCTAGAGGACGCTGTGATAAATACTGCGGATGTAGGGACCAGAGCATGAAGGTGTAATGACAGGGGAGCAACGGATGCACTGCATTTCAGCCTTGGCTGCTTAAAAGATAACACAGTGTGCGCATCCTACTGAGGAACAGGAAAAACATGGGTATGGAAAGAGTGCGGCCTCTGTAAAAGCTTGTATTACATTCCCACTCTGTTTATCAGCTTTGTGAGCTTGGAGCAATGCCTTCATCTCTGGGAAATATATTTCTTCATCTGTAAACTTGCAATCCTAATACCTCCCTTGAAGACTGATTTATGAGGGCTAAATGATAGACAGTAGCCTGGACTGGGGTCTTGATAAAGTGTTATCCTTAAGAAAAGGTCGTGGTAGAGAGGGAAAGCAGAGGAAGGAAGGTGGAGAGGCAAGAGGAATTCAAAAGGAAGACCTTAGGTGACACTCACGCCCCCATTACTACCTCTGGTGCCCACCTTCCATCCCCTCCTGGTTTCCCTGAGCTGGGCCCAGGGCAGTTTCCTTTCTGTTTTCACTTATGGTGCTTCTGAAGCCTTCCCTTGCCCTCACCCCCATGGGTATTTTCTTCTGTGTCTAGCACTTGGCTTTTTCTGTCCTGTCTTGTTACAGCTGGAACCTGGAACTTTAGCAGTGCACCATCCATCCTTTCTGAATTCACTAATTCGACAAGCTATCCCAGCTACAGCTTCCCTTAATAGAAGCTTGATGCATACAGCTTTATAGAATCATTTAATCAGCCCGATGCAGTATATGTTCCCCTGGAAGGGTACTTACAATGCCAGGCTTGATCTGCGCTGGGTGATGTGTGCCAGGGCATCTTCGTGATGAACTAAGTGCCCCCAGGCCTTCCCTGGGGGTAGTCTGCTGTGCTCTAAGCACCTTAGACCCTTTTGTAAATCTTGTATGGCACTCAACTCTTTGTACTGCTGTTAACTGTTTATATGTCTATCTTCCCAGTAAACTCTGAGCTTCTGACCTGGTCTAATTCATTTTTGCATATACTCTAAACTTCAGCATGTTGCCTGGTGCATTGTTGATGCTCAATAAATGTTTGAATGAATGACACTTTAAATGAGCTCTAGGAGGTAGATATAGAGAGATATTTTTTTCTGGTGCTGATTTAATTTGCAGAAAGGGTTATATGAAAATCCAATAACAGACGTGTATTTCCCATTAGACTTTATTAGCTTTTCATAGCACCTCTTTGCAGTGAAGAGAAACGATTAGTTTAAAATGCAGCCAGCAAATTTTCTTGATACCTTTTGGAGAAAGCAGCCATCCTCAGCCCTTTGTTTATAGCCCTTTCTATGGTTAGTGCCAGGCAGAGCAAAGCTTGCAGTAACCAGTACTTCACCCCTGTAATCAATTTGAACCGAAAGGCCCACAAATGCAACATGCAGCAAATGTTTCCGGGAGGCCGGAATGCACCACGATGGCCTGGAGTCCCAGGAAAGAAGCAGGAGCGGCAGGCTGGGAGGATTCCATCCGGGGGCTGTGACGGGCCAGACTTACATTTCCTGCAAACCAGACACCAGGCAGCAGCTCAGATCAAAGCAGCCCTAGCAATGCTGTGTGTTTCAATTCCAGAGAGTGAAACATAAATAATAATGACGAGAGTCCCTAAATTTACAATTCATGAAATCTTAAGGTATAGAGGGCAGAGGCGGAACTCCAAGCCAGGTAACTGAGAGCAGAACGCATTGCCGCAGCCCTGCTGCGTAAGAACTGATTTACCTTAAGAAACTTTACAAAGGCACTTGGCAGATTCCGTTTCCTGGGATGAAGGGAAGTGGAGAGAGACGATCTTACTGTTGAACCTTCTAGAAGAGTCCAAAGGGGAAGGCTGAGTGTTGGGGCGGCCCCTGGGCTGCCTCCTGGAGCTGCAGCCGCGTCTCCACAAAAACACCCACTTAGCAACCCGTTCCTAAGGAAGGTCACCCGGAGGCTTTTTTTTCCTTTTAAAGTGACAGGTCACTTCTAGTAGTGGGACATGAACGTGCCGCTGAGCCGTGGAGCACAGCTGACAGAGAAGGACAAAGAGATCAGCGTGGGGAGCCGCAGGAATTAGGTCAAGTGCCAGGAGCAGCCCCTCCCGCACGCCCCCTGCGTCCGCGGGCATTTCCGGTGAAGGGCAGGCAGTGCTCCCAGGTGGGAGGCCCAGAACCGCACAGGTCACCGTGACAGGGCGGGGATGTCTAACTTCTCTGCAGCACAGGCTCCGTGGAGGGGCTCCTGGGCACCAGAGAGTGTGGCTTGGGAGTGTTTTCTGGTTAAATGGGGGGAGATTGAATGTACAAGATTAATTTTGACTTCTTCTCTGTATCCCACTGAAATCGCCACAAGAGGATACACATGTTACGGCTCCAAACAGCAAAGGCAACGGGAGAAGAGGCAAAGCAGATGGAAGAGACCATGTGGGTGGAGACCAAGGAAAGCCACACTTCAAATATATGTGTGTGCATATGATTGTGTGTGTGCATGTGGATCTGTGTCTGTGTCTGTGTTCGGCTGTCTCTGTATGTGAGGGTATGTGCGTGTGTTAGGGGTGCAGCTAGGCATAAGAATGAGGAAATGAGCTGATCCACTCTGCAGAACTCTAGAAAGACTCAGGATTTGGCTCAGTGGCTCCCTGGTGTGACAGGCTGACTTGTGTCCTTCCAGAAAAGACTTTGGAATCCTAATCCCCATACCTCAGATCGCGATCATTTTTGGAGACAGGGTCTGTAGAGAGGTGATCAATTTAAGATGAGGTCATTCGGGTAGGCTCCAACCCAATATGACTGTGTCCTTTAAAAAGGGGAATTTAGGCACAGAGACAGACATGCACAGCAGGAAGGTGATGTGAGAACAGGGAGAACAGCATCTATAAGCCAAGGAATGCCTGAAGCCCGGGAAGTTAGGAGCCAGGCCTGGAACAGATCCCCCCTCAGGGCTCCCTCAGAGGGAACAACCCTGCTGACACACTGCTTTCTAGGCTCCAGTCTCCAGAACTGTGAGATGATACTTCCCTGCTGTTTCCAGCTACCCAGGTTGCAGTGCTGTGTTATAGTCGCCCCAGGCACCTAATACAGTCAGAGACCAAGGAAAGTGGGGAGGGTTATGGAGCTGAAAATGCAAAAAGATGCGAAGATCTGTCTATGAAAGTGCTAGACCCTGAGGACCCTCCTGTACTCCTGGCAGCCTGAGGAATGCGCCCTTCCTCCCAAACCCCTCTTCTGTAACCCAGAAGAGATTGGAGGTTTCTTCTCTGGGGAAGTTGAACAAGAGACGCTCCAGTCTCAAGTTCCCAGGTATGGCAGAGGACAGGTCTGTCTCTGCGGGAATCTGGGTATGAAGTGGAGAGGAGGGCAGGGCACTCTCCTTCTCACAGAACTGAGGCAACCAAACATGTACTTCTGGCTCTCCCACTGCACCTCCACCATCACCAAACTGCAAAACATGGAAAAGTATTTTATGGAGAAACTGAATGGTCACAAAGAACAGATTCCAGATATTGATATTTCTGGATCCTCCAATGAAAAAAGTAGCATCATTGCCTTTACAAAAATGTGTTACTGAGAAAATGAGAGGATTCAGGGTAAGAAGTTCCACACTCATAGTTATGGAAAGAGAGAACCAAGAAAATGAAAAGGTATAACTTATTGAAGATGTAATATAAGAAAAACTCTCAGAAGTGAAAGAATAGGTCTTTAGATAGAAAGACTGCTTAGATTGAAAGTCTTAGACTGAAAGACTGCTGGTACAAGCAGACAACAATAAAACTTGTCTTCTCTGCCTGTGTATGGTGGGAAAATATTCTCCAGAGAATTCATAACCATTGGCTTGCACTATGCTATTTAATTGCATTTTTATGCTACTTGTATATCATTTAGGAACCCCCTAAGGGACAAATTTTAAAAAGTGTTCTCAGGCTGCTGTATCTCTGAGGGGTGCCAGGCAAGAGTAGATAGAAAACTTTTCTGGAGGGATACACCTTCAAGTAGTCAGTTCAGGATGGCCTCAGATAAACCTTACTGACAGGCTCACAATCCAAAAATTAGACAACACAGGAGGAAACAATAGAGTCCATGGGCACCAGAAGGTATGGTTAGATACCCAAGAGCTTTTGATACTACAGTGATCAATGGAGAATATACAAAAGAATGACCAGGACTTAAAAGGAGGCTTTGAAAATATGAAAGAAGAGTGAGGCACTACCAAAAAGATCAGGCAAATGTAAAAAAGAACCAGCTAGAGTGTTTAGAAATGAATTAGAAAGTCATAATTTTTTTTTTAAAGCAAAGGATGGGTCAACCTACTGATGAGAGAGCTGGAATGAAAATTAATGATGTAAAACAGAGATTTAGGAAATTAAAATTTAGCACAGAGAAGGAGAACAGGAAAAGTGGATGAAAGACACAGAGGAGGTATTGAGGAGGTTCACTCTAGCTACTGGAGTCCCAGGAAGACAGAAGAAAGGACCAAGTTGAATGCTGGCTCTTAAGGGATCCTGAGGGATCTTGGTCAACTTCCTTAACTTCTTTAGGTTTCAGTTTCCTCTCTGTAAAATGAGATTAAGAACAGTAGCTACTCCAGAGGGTTGTTATGAGGTTGGTTAAACTAGTATTTGTCAAGTCTTGGCCCACAGTAATGGGTGTTGTCTTACACAGCACAGGCTGCTTTAGAAAAACACTGTAGTGTGGCTGGCTTAAACAAAAGAGGTTCATTTTCACACAGTTCTGCAGGCTGGGAAATGCAAGATCTAGGTGCCAGTTAATTCAGTTCCTGGTGAGGGCTCTCTTCCTGGCTTGTGGGTGGCCACCTTCCTGCTGTTCTTACATGGCCTTTTCTTGGTACATTGGATAGGGAGAAATGTCTTCCTCTTTTTATAAGGCCACCAAACCTATTGGATTAAGACTCTACCCCTATGACCTCATTTGACCTCAGTTACTTCCTAAAATCCCTATCTCGGAAATAGACACATTAAAGTTTAAGGCTTCAACATGTGAGTTTGATGCAGACACAGTTCAGCCTATAGCAGATGTTTATTGTAAGAGATGATTGACTTGAAGTGGTCACCTGCCATAACAGTAGGATTTGTTCACTACTTTTGTGTTAATTAATCTTTTGATTGTGACTTCCCTTATCCTTTAATATTTAACTCAACTAAACCAAACCAGTTCATAAGAATTATACTCATAACATTCTGAAATTACTAAAAAGCATAGTTCAAAAACATCATTTCTTGAAAAAGTTCTTACACAAGTAAAATAAATGAATTTGGCAGATTTGTTTTAAATCAAAATGCAAAAATCTCATTCTTTTAAGTTAAGTGTTCCTTGCTGGTTAAAGAGGTTTTAATCAAGAACAAGCATTGAATCACACATCACTAGCTTTTTTTCTGTTCTTTTGAGATATTCAAATATGATTTTTCTTCTTTCATCATTTAATGTGATGAATTACATTAACAAGCTTTTTAATGTCGAACTTTTCTTGTAATTCTGGGATACACTAAACTTGGTCAAGATATTTAAAAAAATTGTCAGACTTAGTTTCTAATACTTATATTTTTTTGCCTTTATATTCACCACTGAAATTGTATTATTGTTCTTGTTTCTTTTAGTAAGTGGATATTCTAATCTCCAAAAGAGCAGACTAATCTCTCTCTCTGTCCCTCTGTCTCTTTCCCTTTGTCTCTGTTTCTGTTCCTTTCTTTTTTTCAAACACACACACACACACACACACACACACACACACACACAAACACACTATATGTTCTATAAAGTTGTCCATAAAGCTCTTTGGGTCTGGTGAGATTTTTTTTTTATTGTGGCAAATATATACAATACAAAATTTGCTATTTTAGCCATTTTTCCAAGTTATAATTTGACATATAGCATAATATTAGTTTTAGGTGTACAGTACAATATTTCATAATCTGGCACAATGATTACCACAATAAGTTTATTTAATATTCACCACCTCACAAAAAGTTAGATTTTTTTCTTATGATTGAGAATCTTTAAGCTCTACTCTCTTAGCAACTTTCAAATATATATTTAAATCATTTTTAAGTGTACAATTCAGTGGCATTAGTTACATTCACAGTGCTGTGCAACCATCACCACTATGTATTTCCAAAACTTTCCACTACCCCAATAGAAAGTCTGTGCCATTAAACAAAACGCTACATTGTGGAAAGACAGTGCAGTGCCTGGTAGCCACCAATCTGCTTTCTGCCTGTGTGAGCTTGCCTATTCTAGTTATTTCTTGTAGGTGGAATCACACAGTATTTGCTCTTTTGTATTTGGCTTAATTCAGTTAGCATAATGTTTTCAAGGTTCATCCATATGGTAGCATGTGTCTGTATTTATCTCTTCTTAAGGCTGAATAATATTCCATTGTATGGATATATCACATTTTTCTTACCCATTCATCTGCTGATGAACACTTATTTCTACCTTTTGGATAGCGAGATTATGCTGCAATGAGCAGTCACATGCTGTTGTGTATCAATCAAGTCACATACTTGAAGTATCTGTTCAAGTTCCTGTTTTCAACTCTTTTTTTTTTGTAAATAACAGCTTTATTGAGCCAATTATATACCATAAAGTTTGCC
This sequence comes from Manis javanica, assembly GCF_040802235.1. Lineage (NCBI taxonomy): Eukaryota > Metazoa > Chordata > Mammalia > Pholidota > Manidae > Manis > Manis javanica. The sequence goes on from NC_133160.1 coordinate 163,106,965, forward strand.
CTTTCAGTGCTATCAGTTCAGTGATTTTTAATATATTCACGTAGTTAGGCATCCATCATGGCTGTCTAATTCTAGAACATTTTCATCATTCCAAAAAGAAATCCCATGCCCATTAGCAATCACTTCCCATTCTCCTTCTCCCCAGGCCTTGGTATTTTCTCTTTATAACATTGCTTTCTGAAGCCCCACAGATTTCTTGATGTGACAGGTTGATTTTTTTTATTGATATACAGTCTTATTTTAGTTTCAAGTATACAACACAGTGGTTCAATAGTTTCCCATATTATTAAATCCTCACCCCCACTAGTACAGTTGCTGTCTGTCAGTATAGAAGGATGTTACAGAATCTGTTTTCAACTCTCTGAGGTGCATATTTGGGAGTGGAATTGTTGAGTTATACGGTAATTCTATATTTACCTTTTTGAAGAATTGCCAACTGTTTTTCACAGTGGCTGAATCATTTTACATTCCATCAGTCATGTAGAAGGATTCGAATTTCCTCATAACTTCACCCACATTTGTTATTTCCCATTTTTGGATGATAATCATCCTAGTAGATAGGAAGTGGTATCTTACTGGGGTTTTAGTTTTGCGTCTCCCTGTAAGTAGTGATGTTGAACACTATAATTCATTGAGCTTATTGGCTAGCTGTAAATCTTTTCTGGAGAATGTGTGTTGGGGGGGATGATTGTAGCTTAAATTTTGAACCACTGATTCAATTTTTTGAATGCTTATTGATCTATTCAGGTTTTACATTTCTTCTTTTAGTTTTAATATATCATATACTTTTATGAAATTTTGCTTTTTCTTTGTTTTGAAATTGATTGGTATAAGGTTTTTCACAATATTCCTTATTATTTTTAAACTTGATATATCTGTATCTATATCCTTTTTTTTATTCCTAATAAAAATTCTGTGCACTTTCTTGCTATGTCCCTGTGGTGGTTGAAAAAAAAAAACCTCCAAATCCTTTGAATCTTCTCCCGTCAAGAAGTGGGGCCTATTTTCTTTCCCCTTGTATCTGAGTGGACTCACAACCGCGTTGACAATAGAGTGCGGTGGAAGTGATGTGGATTTGCTGGCTGACTTCCTGAGTAACAGAAGATGACTTTTGTTTTCTCTGTTGTTTTGGTTTCTGTGCTGTTTGCTAGAGTTTTTGTGTTTAGAGTCTTGAGCCACTATAGATGAAGTTTGGTGACTCTGAGGCCACCATACTGTGAGGGAGCCAGGTACATTGAAGGGTCATGTGTGTACTCTGTTTGGCAGTCTCTGAGTCATTCCTGGCCAGGGCTCCGGACATGGGTGTGGACAAGCTTTTGGATGATTCCAGACCCTAGACATTGAGGCTGTGAAATTGTGAAAAACATAATTTCACAAAAACAAGGGACTTGGTGTTTTCTCAGCTGAGGCCCCAGATTTTGTGGAGTACAGATTAGTCAACTAGTTGTTCTCTGTTCAAATTCTTGGCTAACAGAATCCATGTACATAATGAAATAATTGTTCTAAGCCAGTGCATTTTGGGGTCATTTGTTACACAGCAATAGTAACTGTAGCAGTCATATCTTTAAATAAATGAATAAATAGATGAACGAATGAACAAATAAAATAGGTCACTGTGTTTTGGATGGGGTTCTGAAGCATATAATTTTACAGGTATATTTAAAAAAAAAAGCAAAGGCATTTGATGCCTTCAAGGGTAATGCCATTCATCATGATGGATTTGAAGCCTCTTTGGGAGATTAGGACACGAAAATAATTATGGCAAAATTATAGAACCTGAGATGAAACTATTATGCTGTATCCTCCTTGGAGGAAAACTGCAATGGTACTCTATTAGGACAACAAATAGTTAAAATATGTTTTTCACGCCTGAACCAATTTCAGCTTTAGATGAATGTGTGATTCTTACTCAGTTCTTGGAATTTTATAATATTTTTGATTGTAGCTGATTTGTTCTCCATGAAAGAAAAATCACAAGGGAAAACTCATCACTAACACAAGGCCCAACTTGAGAATTACCTTTGAATCATAAATTTTATGAAACCATGTTCTTCAACATTTGATTTATGTTTTCTAATTTGCTGAATTATATACATCTCCTGAAATATAACTTGAAGTCCAGCAAATCCGAACCTTTGTTTTAATAGTAAATGGGGAGCAACCCTTATTGACTCAGATATATTGGTTGTGTAGCCTATTTTTATTTTGGAGATAAAAGGCATTTAATTTTCTCCCTTCAGGGTGATGATTTTCAACCTGTTTTGAATTACAACAACTTTCTTCTGATTTGCTTCATTTCATAGCATTCTCACTTCCTAACAGAGCTCTCTGAGCTATTAAGAATAAAATGCTATGAGATTCATTTTCTTTAGACACTTATGTCATAATCTGAACTAATTGGAGACACTCTGACATATCAGAGAAAACTGCTTCTCTAATATGAACAGAGAATTCTCATGTTTTTCTTGTTGGAAAGGTTATTTTCCTACAATTTTTACGTTCTTTTCTCTCCAGCTACTTCCCTGAAGTACATCTCACTGGTATGACCTGCTTCCCTAGCTCAGGGTACAAATATCTTCAGAATGCTTTCATTTTCTAATTAAAGGCTTTCCCATTTTATTGTGCTTCACTTTATCGCACTTCTCAGCTATTGCAATTTTTACAGGTTGAAGGTCTGTGGTAACCCTGCATCAAGTAAGTCGGTGGGCACCACTTTTTCCAATGGCATTTTCTTACTTTGTGTCTGTGTCATATTTTGGCAATTCTCACAGTAGTTCAAACTTCATTATTTTTATATTTGTCACTGTGATCAGTGATCAGTGATCTTTGATGTTGCTATTATCATTGTTTCGGGGTACCACAAAACATGCCCACCTTAGAATGTGAACTTAACTGACAAATGTATGAGTTCTGGCTGCTCTGCCCACTGGCCATTCCCCTGTCTCTGTCCCTCTCCTCAGGCCTTCCTATTCACCAAGACACAACAGTATTGGAATTAGTTCACCTACCATTCCAAAAATCCTAGGAGCCTGAAGAATCATGATAAATCTACGCTGCCTATGTTTTATAAATGGAACAATAAAGCCTGGATCACAGCACATCTGTTTATAACATGGTTTACTGACAATTTTAAGCCCACCATTGGACATACAGCTCAGAAAAAAATTCCTTTCAAAATATGACTGCTCATTGACAATGTACCCGGTCACCTCAGGGCTCTGATGCAGATGTACCAGGAGATCAACGTTTGCATGCCCGCTGACCCAGCACCACTCTGCAGCCTATGGATCAAGGAGAGATCGACGTTCAAGTCTTCATACTTAAGAAATACATTTCATAAGGCTATAGGTCCCATAAATAGTGATTCCTCTAGTAGATCTGGCAAAGTCCCTTGAAAACCTGGGAAGGATTTACTGTTCTATACGCTATGCAGAACATTTGTGATTCACGGAAAGGGTCAGAATGTCAACATTTGCAGGAATTTGGGAGAATCTGATTCTGTCCCTCATGGAAAACTTTGAAGTGTTCAAGACTTCAGGGGAGGAAGTAACTACAGATGTAGTGGAAATAGCAAGACAACAAGAACTAGGAGTGCAGCCTGAAGACGGGACTGAACGGCTCCAGTCTCGTGATTAAACAAACAGACGGAGGAGCTGCTCCTTAACGGATGGGCAGAGAAAGTGGCTTCTGGAGGTGGAACGTAGTCCTGGCGCAGGTGCTGTGAAGATCGTAGAAATGACAACAAAAGATTTAGAGTATGGCATAAACTCGGTTGGTAAGCAGCCGCAGGGTTTGAGAGGCCTGACTCCAATTTTGAAAAGAGTTCTACTATGGGTGAAATGCTACCAAACAGCATCGCGTGTTACAGAGATATTGTCAGTGAAAGGAAGAGTCAGTCAATGCAGCACATTTCATTGTTGTCTTATTCTAAGAAATTGCCACGGCCCCTCCAGCCTTCAGCAACTGCCACCTCATCAACTCGCAGCCTCTGCCAGCAAAAAGATCATGACCTGCCGAAGCCTCAGATGATGCCTAGCATTTTTAAGCAATAAAATATTTTTAAATTAAGGTATGTCCATTGTATTTTTAGATATAGTACTGTTGCACATAGACTACAGCGTACAAATAACTTTTTAAATAGACTATAGTCTACACGTAACTTTTATATGCATTAGGGAACCAAAAAATTAATCTGACTCGTTTTCTTGAGATATTTGCATATTGTGGCGCTCTGGGACTGACTCGCAGTGTCCCTGAAGCACGCCTGTAGTCGCTTGAACATGGGCTTCTACTGTCATCAGCAGGACGTCCACTGTCTCCCCCTTGAAGCCTCATTTTCAGTTAGAGTTGTTGAAAGGCCTACTCCTTTCAAAGGGTAGTCCTAGGTCCACATGCCAGTGGAGAAAGAACAGAGGCGTCTAGCTGGTTCCTGCAGGAGATGGCGCCCCAGGAACCCACACCCTTGCCTGCAGCTGTGCTGATGTGTCTGATAGTCCAAATATTCATACCAGATTCCTCACATTTGAGATTCTAGGGTTACCTTCTTTAGTTATACCCACGCTCTCAACCAATGTTGATTTTGCCCTCCCAAGGGGACATTTGGCAAAGTCTGGGGACACTTTTGGTTGTCCCAAGGGAACATTAGTGGCATCTAGTGGGTAGAAGGTAGGGATGCTGCTAAACATCCTTCCATGCACAGGACAGCCCCCCACTTCCCTTGCCATTACACAGTTATCTGGTTCAAAATGTCCGGAGCATGGAGGCTGAGAAACCCGGGTTTCTCTAATATGATCATTTATACCGATATGATCTGCCACCGCCCCCAGCATCTGCAAAGGTTTAAGATCTCAGTCACAAGCTGTGCCAGCAACTCCACTCCCCCCTCATCTCCCTGTGGCCTTCTGAGCTGTGATTTGGACCTGGGTGACCAGTTCACAGTCCACAACCTCCTCTCCTCAAGTTGGGGTTCCCCACCATAGTGCCAATATCCCTTCTGGCTGATTAATGCCATTAGGACCAGCCAGATTTATCAGAGAGGTTTTAAACTATTGAAATTCAGGAGAAAAGAGGCCTAGTGTCTAAATTCCTTTATTCCCCTGGAGGTTCCTTGGCCATTTTGTAAATTTATTCGCTGTCATTAAGGACTACAAGGGGCATGTGAAAAGGGCACATCAGTCATGTCACAGAAAATCCGGTTATATCCCCATTTGCCAGGGCAGTAGATGGGTGTCCCTTGTCTTATGTTTGCATAATCGAGAAGAGTCGCTCAAATGAGCCTTCACTGAAACAAGATCTTATCCAAGGTGACTTGCTGGGATCCCTAGAAGGGGGAGCAGCCGACAGTATCTCGATAAAAAAAAAAAATTATGTCTGGTTCACAAGGCACTCTGACCCATCTATTATTTTCTCATGTCTTGTGAGACCACAAATTGTACTGCATTTCCTCCAAATGCAGCAAAAGCTAAAACGCTTGGGAAACATAGGCAGTTTGCGAGATTTGATTTAGGAATGGACTCTCTACTGATTCCAGGTCAAGAATTTTTATGTCTTGCTGCCTGCAGCCACAAGCCCCCGTAGAGACATTGTGCTTTGTCCCCTGACACACAATTCTTGGGGACCTGGAAGGGGGATTTGGGTCTTTATACTGGTCCAGATGATATTTTGATACAGAGAGTACCCAGGAGCATCTGTTCTCACTGTCTGATTTCTGCCCACAGTGGGAGCCTGTATTTCTCACGTCCTGAGATGGACCAGGATATAAATAGAGCTGCTTTGGACTTGCCTCTGATTTCAATCACTGTTGATGCTTTTGGAAATGCATGGCCGATTCCAGGGAACTGTCAAGCCAGCAGATCTGTGGAGTCGGGGCCTTCTGTAAGTCGGTAGCTGCTTGTGTTCTCACTATTTGGGAGATGGAATTTGGAGCAGAGGGCAAAGGCACACTTGCTACTCTGCATCATTCTGCTCTTTTAGGCTTGGACTCTGAGGGGCTCTGACATACTTGAGGGGTTTACTAGGGTAGCAGGCAAAGATGGTCAGTGCTACATACTGTCTAACCAGGGAAGCGACCCTACAGGAGGAGACTGGCCAACTTCGAGGGTGGCCTGTGTGTCCCACATGTTCTCACATCTAGTCGCCAGTTTTTAGTCACTCTGCTATAATTCCTCTCTCTTTTCTTGGGGACTTTAGTAAAATCTTACAGTTGTTCCAACATAGTGTCCTCTGCGCTGTGGATAAACAGAAAGGATTTCTATCCATCTTGGCACAGCAGGATAAGAATAATTTTAGGAATAGAATGGTGGTAGAGATTGTTCAAATCCTCAAAAGGCAGATGACTTCTAGTTGGGGGAGGGAGACATGAGTTTTGCCATTTACCTTATGAAAATTCTCCTCCTTCGCTACCAACCTGGGTTATTTTACTAAGGGATCCTGGGTTTACACACACACAATGCTTCAGGGCTATCTTAACTCACATCTTCACTAACCTTGGAGAACCATCTATCATTATTAACAAGGCTTCCCTCTTTCTCTAGCTTTCTTGCGTTTACCACTAGCATAACAATTGACACATCATTTGTCTTTCCCACTCGGCTCTCATTACTCAGGGTAATACCTGGCACATAGTAGACACTCAATAAATACGTGTTGAATGATTAAAGGAAAAAAACCAACACATGAGGGGGAGTTTTCATTATTTGAGGGCAAAGACTTATGTCTAAGAGTGTGAGAAGCACAATCTCTCCTTGAACCAGTGAGATTGATTCCAGAGCCAGAAAAGCTACTTCTGTGAAGTTCAGGAAGCCTGTCATCAGTAAAAGGGGTTCCTAGGGCGAATGGTCAGGATGGTAGTTCTAGGAGTACAACTGGACCCCTGGCCTCAGGTCTTAGTATCTGCCATTTGCTGATTGGATAGCAAGGTAAGTCGCTTTTTGGTTTTAGGTGATGTCTGATTTCAAATGATAAATTATCTGCACATTTATCTATCCATGCATCTGATGTTTATTAAGGACTTGCTGGGTGGCAGGTATAAGAGGTTCAGGGATGTTTAAGATAAAAAAACCTTACCGTCTAGCTGTTTACCATCTAAGGGGGATTGGAGCTTCTCTCCACAGTTATCCAGTCAGGCCTGTGGTCAGCCACAGTAGCAACTGCAGTGTTGTCCCTGTCGCTCCATTTTGTTGTTAATTGAAGCGTTTGTGGAAGAGCAGCTTTTAAATGTCTGCTGGGCACTGGGAGGAGATGAACGGAATGGAAGGCAGTAGACTGAGGCTCCAGTCCTGTATTAGACGCCACTGACAAGTCCCTCGTCTTTATGGATCTCTGTTTCCTCTTCTGTAACATCAAGTGGGAAGAGAAAGATGATCTCTAAAGCCTCTCCCAGCTCACACTTGGATTGTGTAAAATCTTAAGAAAATGTGTCCTTTAGTGGAGTAGTTCCAGGTGCTGGCCGCTAGAGGTCAGTACCTTAAAAAGTAAACTGGTCGCATTCCATTCCGCCACCAAAGTAAACCTTGAGCAGAAGCAAAATTACTATTTTTTTAACTTTGTTTTGGGAAAGAAGAATTATTCCCAAAGAAACAGTTTTCCTTTTAACGTACTAAAGCTTGTCACCCCTAAACGCCTTGTGCTAGACACTCTCTGCAGAGCTAGAGGCGGATACAGCCCTGGTTAGTGAAGCACTTATACGGTTTCTGCACGGACCTGAATGCGCTGATGTCCGTGTGCCAGGATGAAAGAGAAACTGAAATGATTCTTCTGCAGAGCAGGCCCCTCAGCATATCCAGTGGGGGCTTGCTCCTATCCATTCACTGAGAATTAAAGGAGAAATAGGTTTGTAGATGATTTCTTCTCTCACAGATGGGAGATGGGGAAGGAATGATTTCCTTCCTCTCCCTGAGATCCTGCCACCCTGAGAAACAGGAACTTCTATTCTCCTATTAGCTTGAAATTGGCAACGACTTATCTCTATTTCTCAGTGGCTCCTTCCAAAGGGAGAGGTTAGGAGGAGTAATTTCTCTGCCTGGTGAGAGGGCACGAGTTGGAACCCACTGTCCTCTGAGTCTCTCCCAGGAGTGGGCTGCGTGTAAATAGCCACTTGCAGGTGTGGCCGGTCTTGGGGTCTATGAATCTGACTTGGGGTGAAGCAGACCTCGATCCTCTGTGAGGCTGAAGGGAGAAATGTCTGATCTGTAGGTCTAGATCCAGAAGTAACCACTGTGTCGTGTGTTTGGACGTCACATCCACGTTGCGCTCTCTGGCTTAGTGCTACATACAGGAGGAAGGGCAGCTTTTGGTCCTTTTGTGGCTTCTGAGTGTATTTCTCAATTGGCTTTGCACTGTCTCAGGGGAGGAGTGGGGTCAAGTGGAGGCCCTGCTCAAATCCGATCAGCGGGGGTGGGTCGTGTTATCCGCTCACAGTACTTCCTACCGCAGGCTTGTTTGTCACATGGTTGTAGAATTTAATTGTCCTTATGGAGCACAGGACTGGGGAAAGAAGACATGTTGCCCTCCCCGTTTGTCATCATTTTATGCAGCAGAAAGCAAACTAACATGAAAATAAACGACAAATAGTAAAAGTAAGTCATTAAAATACCACTTAAGGAGTATATGCAGGAGAAAGACATTTGCCCACGTCTTAGTAGTGGTGCAAAAAGAATTGGTATCAAATCTCAGCCCTTTTGGTATAAGCTGGTGGTCCTTTATCCCCTTTACTGCTTTTTCCCATCTTATTCCCTCTTGTGGGTAAAATTGTAATATTTCTAGAATATCTTGCCTGGCTTTGGTGCATTTGCACGTGCTCAGGGCGGAGAGAAGTTCATCTCCACATCGATGGGTAATCACCTGGGCAACCAAGGGCGTGTCTGAACCTGAGAGGTTAAGGGGAGGGGCTGGTTTGCTTGCTTGCTTCCTTAGAAGCAGAGGAGAGAGACGGCCCTGGACTGCAGTTTGTAAGCAATACACGGGTCTTAAGCTTTATTTCTCCCTTTGACTGATTTCGGTTTTTAGAGGTATTTTGCCCCGGGATTTCCTCTCCCCGGACTTGACACCTCTTCACTGGCATAAGGAGTAAAAAGGAGAAGGCTCTACAACGTGACCCCAGTAATCACAATCACATTCATTTATATGGAACTTTCTATCATCTACCCACTCATTTATTTATCCATTCACTCATTTATCACACCAACGTTTACTGAGCACCTATTATGTGCCAGCACTATGTGCCCGCCCCACAGAGCTGCCCTCAGAGAGATGACCAAGTGCTAAGGCAGGTGATGTCAGGGCCTCTCCCATATTCCTGGGTCCTTAGCCAGTCCAGGGTGTCCTGGTAGATTTCAGGCTGCCTTTTCCACGTTTCTGCACCTGAGGCACTTCCTCAGGACCTCGAAAAGCCTCTCTGCTGGAGCACCCAAGGTGCTGGGGGGAGTGACATTCTGAGGGGAGTCCTCCACCAACAACTCTTGGAAGTTGGTCTTTAAATGCCCCAGTTTCCTCACTTTTGGTGTGAGCTCATTCTGGGGGATGCATTTTATCCCATTTCCTCTAGCTTCCCTTTGGGATAAGCTTGAGTCAGCTACTGTAGCAGTTTGCATAGCAACACATATTGCTTGCCTTCCCCTGCCTGGACCACTTGCTCACCACCCTATTGGTGTTTCCAGTGCCTCCCAAATAAACTACTTACACTCAAAGCCTTGCCTCAGGGTCTGTTTCTGGGGCAAACCAGCAAAAACAGTTGCTTTTGACATACTCGATCATTTTTGGTCCTTGGAAGGGCCTTGTGAAGTTATGCACATCATCACACCCTTTTGGAAAAAAGCAAAACCTGCAACATGTCCTGCTGATGGGCTTTGCCCCGGCAACTCTGTTTTACACCAGGGGTTTGCAGTCCCGGCTGGCAGGATCCATGAAGGATGCTGGCTCAGTCGGCAGCCAGCCTCACTCTGGGGGAAATAAAGAATCAGGCAGAGACTGAGCAGGGGCAGCTGAAGCACAAAGTGTGTCCTAAACTAGCGTTGGACTATGAGAGGACACGAGAGTGGAAATCATGAGAAAGCAGGATTTATGAGTAGAAAAAGTAGATAGAGGGTGTGGAAGCCAGTGGGTAGTATGAGAAGCCCACCGATGCAGCAAGAAGCAGCAGCATGAAGAGGGGGAGAATCCAGGTCATCATCAGGGGAGGGTTGGGGACCTGCTGTGTCCTCCACTCAGGTTCTTGAGGTCAGTTGGAGCCATCCAGCTCCTACAAGGTCTGATCAAAGCAGTATTCCTGCGCCCATTATGCCTGCTCTGGACTTGAAAAAGAAAATCTACCTGAGGACAGTCGTCATGTTTTGCTTTTAATGGAGGATGTGGGACTAGGTGTGATCTTGCCTGTGAGAGTTGAAGGGGAATACAAAGAATTCGGAACTTTCATTAGAGACGGATAGGAAATCCAAGGCTTGTTTATTTGAGGGAAGACAACTAGGCTTCATCTGACGGGCAGATCTTTGCTGATGGCTGGTGGCCAATGGCTGGTGGCTGATGGCTGGTGGCTGAAGGCTGCCTGGAAGCCTTGCTGACAGCACTGAGGCTGCCCTGGACACGGGGCGGGGGGCGGGTGGGAGAAGGAATGCTGTGACGGGTTAGCAAAGTCAGCCTGCAGTACAGAGAAAGAGGGGCAACCACCCATTTTCCACCGTGGATCTAATGTGGAAACAAACCTACAGTATTTACACGACTTGTCCAAAAGTCACACAAGGCTGGTTACTGGGACTGTTGGGGATAAATCTTATGTTTTCTGACTTTCTACCCAGCTTTTCTTACGTCTTTTGGATTTAGCCAAATTTGACCCTTTGATACTCGTTGGGGGAAGCTAACAACATCTTCTTTTAAGGAAAGCTGCTCCTTTTTGTAGGAGAAATTATAAGCACAGACCTTCTGAAAGTCTCTGGGATTCATATTATTGCCATTTCAGGTGAATTCTAGGGCCCAGAGTTGCCAGACTTAGCAAATAAGAATATAAGGCACCCACTTAAATATTTGGGATATCCTTATACTAAACAATTATGTTGTGTCTATCTGAAACTCTGATTGGATGTTGTGAATTTACTCTGAATTTTATGCCTAGGGAGGGTCACGTGGGTAAGGACTTCTCGCGCGTGCGCCTTGATATATTGATGCGTATGTATCCTGGGTTTCCTGACCATCCTTCCTACAAGCATCTATTTTTTTCCCCCCAATAGTCTGACCAACTGAACACCTCAGGGAGCTGTGCTTGTAGTTCTGAATATAGTAAGATCTGGGTGTTTTCTGTAGAAAATCCTTGCCACTCCCTATCATTGTTCCAGAGTGATTTCAGTAACAGAAGGGATGCATTGCTGTGCCACGAGTGTTATTCAAAACTGTGGTAGGGATAGACTACAGAGACCTTACTTTTTCCTGTTGTTTGTTTTAGCTAAGGCAGCCTCTCATAAGCAATCTTATAAAAGATAGCACTTTTATAATGTGAGAGCATCTATGCAACCCCGTCGAGTTTATGGTCTCTAGATCCGGTACTTTCAGATCATTTCTTAGAATTCTGACAAGATTGAGCAAGCCTTTACTTTAATAAATTTTGCCACCTCTGTAATGGCACTGGAGTGAAGCCATGGATTCGGTCGTCTTCATACTGCTGCTCATAAACACCTTTACCATCTGACAAATGCATTGGTTCTAAATGACTTCATACTGTGGCTAGCCCATTGGGCTTATAGTTCCGGACTAATAAAAACTCAATAAAATGATGTCAACTCAAGACTCATTTCCTTCCCTGTTCAAGTTAGGGTGGGATAATTTTAAGTCTATATGAACTAAGATGGTCTTGTTTTATTCTTGCTTTAAAGAGTCCTCTGGAATAGATACCCAGATATGCTATCAGCAAACTTAAGGATGATGTTTCATTCTCAACCTCTAGTTTTAAGGCTTTTCCCTCTCTCTTCTTAGCCTTTTGCTCTGAGATCCTTTGGGAGCATAATAATGTGCAACTATGCTAACTATCCAAGAGCTTATACAAAAAGGTTTTATGTAAAATAAAATGTTTATTATAAAAATGAAAATAAAGATCAAAAGGGTATAAATTTAAAATTCCTATTAATAACTTATTTTTATTCAGACTTTTTAACGCATATGTGCAAACATACTTTAAAAGTGGGAAAATTACTGAAAAATATTTTTTGGTGCTCTGCTTTGTTCTGTTAGTATTTCATGAGCGTGCTGGGGAGGCGGTGCATTACCGTCCTTCTCACTTTTAAGGACACCGTATATATTCTACTGGATGAATGTAGCGCAGCTTTAACCAAGAGTCTGTAATCAGACACTTAGGTTATTTCCCAATTTTCCATATCATGAACTTTGCAGCAAGACTCTTTCCGTAATTAAATCTTTACACACATTATTAATTATATTCTTGGAATAAATTCTCAGAAATAGGAGACTTTGTAACAAAAAAGATATTTTGGCTCCAGCAAGGTGGAATTGGGATAAGGGCATAGTTTCTTGCTGCTTCTCGTGTGCCTTTGAGAACAGGGTACTCTGCAGCTAGGGGTTCCCTCAGAAGGGAATGAATGGTCACCTTAAGTGGTCACCACCCATGTGGTTATGTCTGTAAAAAAAAAATATGTAAGTTGGAAAAGGGTGGTTGGCAAACAGGTAGACGGTGGGGACGGTGTAGACCCTGTGCCTATAACCAGATCACACAGTGGTGTTTTTTAGCTGGGGACAATTTTGGTCCCCAGGGGACATTTGGCCGTGCCTGGAGATAATTCTGATGGTCATGCCTGGAGGGGTTGCTATTGGCACCCACTGGGGGTGGGTCAAGGATGCCGTTACATGTTCAACTATGCACAGGACAGACCCACATAATAGTGAACTGGCCCCAAATATCAATATTGCTGAGACTGAGAAACCCTCATGTAAAACAAAAAGAAAAAGAATGTCAGTGTGTTCCTTGGAAACCCTGGTACAGAATTTAAAAAATCTTTGCTGCAAATTTTATGTGTTAAAAAATTTTTTTTTCCTCCAAAGGACTCTTCAGTTTCCCAATGTTTTGGCACTTCCAGTGCTTGATCTACAAGCCACCCTGAGGGCCCCGTGAAGCCTGCGGGAAGTGTGATCCTGCTTGCTCGTGGTTTCTGTTAAGATTAATCTGGACATGAGTGTGTGTGTGTGTGTGTGTTTACTATAGGGACCTGTCTTGTGAGGAAAACTGAGAGGATTTCAGGCTGCCTGATACTTCTAAGCACGATGATAAAAATAATGGCGTTAAAAGACAGCCCAAATTCTTGGCAGAACTAAGCCAGACCCATGCACTTGGTGCCGGTGCCTGGGGGACCGCGTCTGTACCTTGTGCAGAGTGAAGGAGGTTGGTGCACTCTGGGCTCCTTAGAGTTTGCAGAGCCCCCTGGCCGAGCCTCACTGAATATTCTGATCACGCACGGGCTGGTGCTGATTGTGTCGGGCTCAGCCCCCAGCGGAAACAGGAGGGAAAGGATGTTTACCAGCATCAAAGGAAGAGGATTGAGGCATGAAGCATTTACCCGACGGTGCAGTGATCTGTCTGAAACCGTGTCTTATTGCAGGGGTCTGGAGAGGCAGGGGGCAGCAGGTGAGGACTCATGACAGAGCATGACTGTTGGAGGCTGACAGGAAGGAGTTTGAACACCACGTTTGTTAAGGCTTGGCTTTGGGCAAACTCGTCAATGGCTCTGTGCCTCAGTTTCCTCATCTCTAATAGGATAAGACAAGCATTTAGTTCATGATGAGTTGGAAAACTACTTGGCTGAAATCTTGAACCCCTGAATGCTCTACCAGCTGCCTGTGGCTGTTGAAAGTTTAAGGGAGAGACTGACAAAGGGGACACTGGCAAAATCTATTCATTGCTGTAAGGCCTTAGCCCTCTGAGACCCGAGGGCTCCTTGTGCATAAATTATAGGTGGATGTGAGCAGCTCTGGCAGGTGTCCCTTCTGCCCTTCTCAAGATGGGGCCCCTGTTTTATTGCACCAGGTGCATGAAGCATTAGAGAGAATCTGGACAGGGAAGGAATCAAAGAGAGGAGCCTATGCTATTTAATTTCCTTCTGCTCCCACCCTGCCCTCGGCTCCCCATCCATTGTTTGTCCTTCTCTGCACTGCTCTTGGCCCGGAAAGCCCATCCCTGCGGACTGCCCCCACCGGACTCCCCTGCCCTCTGGAGTCGCTGGGTCTGATCAGCAGAAGGTGCAGAGGGGAGACTTAGGGCTCGGAGGAGGGTGTGGTCAGGCGATCCCTCCTGCTTCTTTGTAGTTCTGGCCATGGCTGGGCTCTTCTCTGGGCGTGGCTCCTGGAGGACACCCCTTCTTCCAGGTCTCCAGCTCTCACCGCACTTAGCAGCCACTGTGGCCTCTCCACTGCCTTCAGGCCTTGGGGTGGGGATGGATTTCTGCTGTTGCTAGTCCTTGGATACTCAACACCCTTGCTTGGTTCCCTTAGCCCCACCTGCACCTCTGCATATAGTTCTTCAACTCTGTATAGAGAAATCCTTTTGCGTGCCCTCTGCTGTTCCTGCTTGGACCCCGAGGGGCACATTCCCAGGAGAACAGAACCCATGTGGGCCTTGGTATGTCTCCTCACTTTGACTTCACTTTGCTCCCCACCTGTCATGCTTAAGCAACGTCCCCAGGTCATCCCTAGGTCTTTTGCTGAGACTAATGAGAAAGAGAAAAAGAAATACATATATATTTTTTTTCTGCTGGGTCCTGAGATGTTCCTCCTTCTGGAGGAGAGGGAGGAAGGAATCATTCTAGCAACATGTTTGTTTTGCATCGTTCAGATGAAATAAATGTGGTTTTGATTTTATATGGAAACAGCCTGCAGGGTCACCTCCTGCTTTTACCTGCCCATGAACCAAGCTCTCTTTTTCCAGAGGACAAACTAAGGTACCCCGCTGAAAGGACCCAGCACGGGCCTGACTACTAAAAAGGCCCAGAGCAAATGGGAGCTTCTGATATCTTGATGATCTCTCAAGAAACAAGAAGGAAAACCAGAGGACAGCAATGTCGTTGATGACCTAGGAAGGCTTTTCAACCCCCATTTCAGTGCTGTCATTATGTGGGCGAGGGAATGAATTGGATTTACTGGCCTTTTTTTTTTTGATTCTGCAAAGAGACTAAAATTCAAGGATGTTTTTCCCCTCTTTTTTTAATTATCTAGTAATTGCATAGATTGTTGCATTTTCTAGGGCACTGATGTCAAAAATCATAAGGTTGGATGGGGAAGAAGATTTCAGTTGAGAA
Source organism: Manis javanica (assembly GCF_040802235.1). Lineage (NCBI taxonomy): Eukaryota > Metazoa > Chordata > Mammalia > Pholidota > Manidae > Manis > Manis javanica. The sequence goes on from NC_133160.1 coordinate 163,122,249, forward strand.
AAATACATTCTTACCTTAAGTGTTGATTGGGAACCTAGCATCATGATGGCCTGTAGCATGAGATCATCACAGATGCCAGGTTTAAATAGTACAAAATATTTAGTCAAGTCTGACACAATAATATCAACAATTAAATTATCTCAGAGAAAAACCATTCTAGTAACATATCTTTTTTTGCATCATTCAGGCAAAATAAATGTGGTTTTGATTTTATATGGCAACAGCCTGCAGAGGTTACTTGCTGCTCTTAACTGTCCATGAATCAAACTCTCTTTTTCTAGAGCAGGCACCTTGATTTTCCTCTAGGAAATGACCTCTTTGCTACACTCAGTTCACGTGATTTATATGAGATTGATTCTGTTTCTAGCTCTGGGGTAGACACTAGATGTAGGAACACCATATCCCCTTGGCTAATTGATTGAGAGATAGGCTCATGACCCATGCAGAACCAGTCAGAACCAAAGGCTGTCATCCCCAGGTCTTTTGTTGAGACTCTTGAGAAAGAGAAAAAGAAATACATATATATATTTTTTCTGCTGAGGCCACAAATGCAAGCATGGAGCTGTTGGTGGGTATCTTCGCACAAAGGCAAGAACCTGCCTAAAAGTGAAGTTGGAATGGGGAGAGCGGTCTGTGAGATGGGAGAGAAAATCTTGGTGATAATGAGTGAGTTCCCAGATCAGGTTCTCTAATTGTATGTTATTTCAGGGACTTTCCTTTGTGCTGAGCCTGTTTGAATTGGATTCTAGCAGTTATGATCTTAAAGAGCCCTGACTAATGCACGGGGTGAGCAGGTTTTCTGTTGTGATCTCTTTCTCTCTCTCTCTTGTAAAAATTGTGGCTGAGAACAACTTGTCACTGATTAATTCATCACACTTTTTATTGAGCACATATTAAGTCAGGCAGTGTGTACAGACCTGAAATACAAAGATTAACAGGATAGGTAGATACACATAGAAACATATGAGCAGTACAGTGATGGTACCACTGTGGAATGAGTGTGAAATAGGATATGGATGCAGCGTGACAATGAAAACAGTGGACTCTGGTGCCAGACTGCCTGGGTCTATTGTGTCACTGTCTACTTAACACACTTCTTAACAGCTCTTTCTCTTAGTTTCTCATCTGTGAAGTGAAGGGAATAATTGTTATGAGGACCAAGTGAGCTTGTATGTATAAAGCATGCCAAAGAGTGCTCAGTAAATATTCACTATTGCTACCATGACTACCCTCATCCCAAATGGTAAAGAAGACCTTTGAGGTTCCTATGATTCCATCTGGTCACAGCAGAAGAGGAAGATTAGAGAAAAGGAAGTAACTTTTGAACTGAGTCTCAAAGAGTCAGCTAGCCAGGCAGACAAGGACTGTAGTGGCAATATGAACAAATGAAACAGCATGTGCAAAGGTTCTGAGGTACATAAGAGCAAGGCATCCTAGAAACACCAATTTATTGCATTTGTGTGATTATAGGTTGCATGTGGTGTCTTTTGGAGATGTGTTTATAAAAGTAAGAAGAGGCTAGATCCCAAAGGGCCTAATATGTCTTGCTAAAGGGTGTTTGTTTATTAGTTAAGAAGACATCTTTTCCAAATGATAAAATACCCACCTTAAAAGGACTTAAGTGAAAATGGCATTTAATGTCTATCATAACCAGAAAGCCCAAAGGAAGAACTGGCCATAGGCATGTCTACATCAGGGTTCAATGACTCCAAGACCTATTTTTCTCCCTTATCTCTGTCTCTCCACTGCAATTGTGCGTGGTTCCATTCTCAAGTGGTACTTTTGATTTGTGATGGTGAGATGGTTGACAGAGGCTCACAAGTTCAAGTCCAGTGGGAAAGAATGAGATTCTCTTTTATAGAAGTCACAGCAAAGTCTTGTTGGCTCTGAATGAGTCCCCAGAACGAATGATTTTGGAATGTATGGGTGGAATGTATGCTCTGATTGTTCAGGCCTGAGATTTATATACTGCAGGAGACAATTCCATTTAGAAGCTCAAAGGCTTACCATATAAAGAAGGGTGGTCCTTCAAAAGAAAGTATGGTATGAATATCCCAAAAAGGATATGGAATTCATGCTGGATAGCAAAGCCCAAAGAAGTTCAAGACAACTTTTATTCTATAGGGTTTGGAGAGCTATTGCTGGCTTTTAAGCTGTGGAGTGACATAACCATGTTTGTATTCTAGAAAGATAGATCTAGTCTAGTGTGGAGAATGGATTAGAGTTGTGGCTGAAGGCAAAGGGTCAGTTAAAAAGTTTACTAGTTCAGGGAAGCGATGATGAGTATATTAATGAAACATTGTTATTGGGGATGGGAAGGTGCAATGACTCAGAATGTGCATGCAAAGGCTAGAACTGGAAGGATTTTATACTGAACAAAATTCAGTGTGGAAGGGAAAGAAGGCTGAAATTCACTTTAGGTTGTGGCTTTGGTGCCAGGGTGGGTCAGGATGCCATTTACTGAAAGTGAAGCTACAGAAGGTGACAGAGAGGAAGGTATGAAACAACAAATAGCCAATCTCTAAAATATATTTATGCTATGGTACATATATGCAATGGAATATTATTCAGCCATAAAAAAGAATGAAATCTTGCCATTTGTGACAACATGGATGGACCTTGAGGGTTTTATGTTAAGTGAAAAAAGTCAGACAGAGAAAGACAAATATCATAGGATTTTACTTACATGTGGAATCTAAAAAACAAAAAAATGAACAAACAAAACAGAAATATACTGAAACATAGAGAAGAGCCTGGCAGTTGGCATTGGGGAAGGGATGGGAGGATGGGTGAAATAGACAAAAGGGAAAAATATCCATGATCTCTCTTTCAGGGTAGCAGAGAGAGAAGTAGTATATTCAGAGTTTGTGGAATCTTTTTTTTACCACAAACATCATGTGCAATGATAAATGACTTGCAAATGCTCTTTTTCATGTGCTGGTACAGGGAAGTATATGTCCTGTATGTGTGTCCTGTACATGGATAGCACAGGTGCATGTGAATTCGCATCCACACAGTTTGGCATTAGCCTCGTCTTTCCATTTTTGTTTGTTTTCCCTTTTATTCTCACTTGATTCTGACTAAAGTGTTCTTTCTGTGTATTATCTATCTTTGTAAGTGGTTTTAAATCCATCTGAAACAAGATGCTATATAGTCAATAAATATCTCTTAGTACATATTCATTACAAGTCAGCCCTTACAAAGAATGATTAGAACAAGACTTGGAATTTTTTAAACCAAAATCACTATGTTTCTTTTTTCTTCACACAATATCCCTAAATGTGGATAAGTTGTATCTGTCATTTTTTTTAGGAATAAAAGACACCTGCATTTGCTTTAGAGTTTATCCTTTTAATGCCCAAATCGCCTTTCCTCTCCCACTTCAGTTCTCTGATTCCCATCACCATTGCCCCAGATATTTCAAAATAAAATTAATCTCTGGGCCTAGGACCAGCTAAAGAAACTTTAGTTTAAACAAACCACTTAAAATAGGCTTTTTAATGAAAGAAACATTTCAAAGAGAAGTAAACAATGTCCTCAAAATGAATGCATTAATGGATCACGATCAGAAGAAAATTTAAATTACACATTAATCTTGTGGGTCGTGATTGTCTGCAATAACTTCTCCAGTTGCAATTTCTCTAGCAAATCCCATCGTCTTCAAAGGGCGCATAGTTTCATGTTCTCCAGATGAGCTTCTTCTGTTGACTGTTTTTTCTCACACTGTATGGCCTGGCGCTCCAGGTTCAGCTGCTATCTAGGCGACTATCTCAAAGCACTTTTGCTCTTTCTTTTTTGTCTAACCTTTGCTGCCCCTGGTGCTCTAGACCCATGTCCTGATTCAGAAGGAGAGAAAGAGTGGACAAAGCAGGGCAGGCGGAAGAAGATGATGGGATCCAGATAGGTCTGACAGATGGGAGAAGCAAGGGTTGCTCATGCACCTAGCTGCCTGATCGTTGGGAATGTCACCTCTGATAATGACAGCACGCGGCTCTGGAACGCATGGGGGCTCTATCCTTCCTCATGAATGGAGTCCCCAGTCCTCAGGCTGACATTTGAGGCTCTTGCAAATACGGCTCATGGGTTCCTCCTCTGGGTCTCTGTCTCTCTTCTAAGCTTTGTCCCCATTATGACGCCTGTCTGAAGTGCTCTTGCCCCCACGTTGACTATGCCAAGTCCCATCTATCACTTGCAGCCCAGGGCACAGAGGAGACTCACCTAGCTCTCCTCTCTCACCCCAAACTTGGGAGTAAGTATTTCCGCCTCAGCATTTCTTCTACAACATTTTGTCTCTATCTCCAGTTTAGCACTTGACATATTTTAGCATGTCCATTTCCATAATTCTTGATATTTTGAGTAGGTAAATGCATGTCATTTCCTTTCGTGCATCCTTCGAAGTTTGCTGGCAGGGCCTGCGTCACATTCATCTTGGTGCTCCTCCACCGACACGGAACTCGGTGTGGCGACTCACGTTTAGCAGGTATGACACAATATTGGTTAAAAGACCGAGCAGACAGAATGCTTAGAAGGAGGATTAGAAGCTACTAAATGGGAGGGTAGGGAAATACTCTTCCTATCAGCTAAGGGATTGGCAGGTGAGCGAGAATCATGGGTGAGAGTAACTGAGGAACTGCAGCTCAGTGCGGAACAAGATGCCGACAGGAAGGGAGAGTGGGGCTGCGGGAGGTGTGGGGCCTGGAAGGCACAGCTGTTCGCTCAGACATCTGCTCCCTCACCCTCCTCCTCCTGATCACTCCCAGCCGCTCACTCATAAATCAGGGGATATGTGCTTTGTTTTATTTGAATTCAGTACCTAGGAAATCCACGAGAAATAGTTTTCCTGCAATGTTAAAGCAGCGCCCTGAGTTGTGAGAACAGGAGAGGACGGCTATTCGTCTTGGGAAACAATCACGTGAAAGGATTTAGAAGAATGACCTACTGGCCGGTTTCGGTGACTTGTTGTTCTTCATTCCCACTGCCCCTCCCAGGCCCCCCAATCTCTAGGCTTCTCTCCCCTTCCTGACTGCAAGTACCAATGGTGTTGTGAGGAAGGGATTGGAGTGAATGCAGCTGCTGAATTCCTTGTGTCCTTCCATCCCTCCCACCTACTTAAACACATGCATCTTAGCCTACTTAGTGTTCTTCCATTTGTTAGACCTTCTCTGGCCCCCGCCTCCAGGAAGGCCTCTGGAGGTCTCCTATGCCTCCAGAATTTAGTCAGCCTGTTGGCCATTAGTGCTCAAAAACTGAATTGTGACACTATGTTTACCACACACTAGCCTGTACGAAAGTAGAGATTTTGTCGACTCATTTCTAAATCTGACCCAGCATCATACAGGCTGGTTAAAGAGTGGTCGAGTGAATATATACAAGCATGAAAGAATGAATAATAAAACAAAGGAAATTATCACTTCACTTGCTTGAAATTAATATCTCTTACCTTTGGTTTTTGACTAACTATAGCCTTTGGAGAATTGTCAAAGACTTTGTCTGGGATATTATGATTCTCTTAAATAACAGGCAAAATGTTATTTTATGAAAATTTAATGAGACAGTATCGTTGCCAACTGGGTTTTATCACTGAGGGATTTTAAGAGAAAATTTGTTAACATTGTCTTTATGTTGTTTAAATATTTATGACCATCCCTTTTAAAACCATTTGTATTGGGGATTATTGTTTTATGTAATTCGTTTTGGTGGTTCATCTTGTTTTAATAGATTTAATGACTTTAGAACCATTTGGTGGTTCATCTTGTTTTAATAGATTCTGCTACAACTGTGTAAATACTCTGGAATCTGAGCGGGAGTCTCTTTGGATCACATTTCTGCTTGTTCCACTTTCTAGGGCCCCAGATTAAATAAAAGTATTTACCACAAAGATCTTAGAAAGTGAAGTCAGCAGTTCTGATCACAGCTCATCATCTTCTGATATGGAATCTAGATAATCTGTGTCAACATACAGGAGAAATCCAGAGAACAAGCTGTCTGCCCAACCTGGGTCTGAGAAGAGGCCATTCTGGTCAGTGAAGAAGATCTCCAGCCAGACCTCATCTTCTGGCTGCAGATAGATGACTGTGGACCCCGAAGCCACATCATGGTTCCCTGTGTTGGCGTCGAAGGTCTTTATCCGGTACTGCCCATTGTGTACCAGCCCAATTGCCAGATGCTTATTCGCCAATGTGATATCATAAGAAAAGTAATAGATCCCTGGGAAAGCACAGATGAACTTCCCTGTTGCAGGGTTGTAATGTTCTCCCTCATTGAAGAGGACCTTGTTAAATATGATTGGTAGCCTTTCTTCTGGGTAGCTGGTGGTGATGCCAACAGAAAAGGCAGATTTGAGCACGATGCTTCCACACCTACAAACTCCAGGCAGCCCTGGGTCCCCTTGCTCTCCTCTGTCTCCCTTTGGTCCAGGAGGCCCAACTGGACCTGCTTCTCCTTTTTCTCCCTCTGGTCCCATGGGTCCTTTCTTCCCAGTCTCTCCTTGGTCCCCTTTCTCTCCAGCAAGGCCCAGGGGTCCCGTCTTACCTCTTAAACCTTTAGAAAGAGTTTACAGTTTAATTAATAGTTCCTCTAAATACAGACTTGCAAAGAGCATGTCCACATAGTGCCATCATGCTCTGCATGTGTCTTTGCAGTCCACTTTCAACAGTATACCACTGAATACTAATGAATATTTTTAAAAAAAATCACTGATGGGCTAAAATGGAAATAGGAAATTTTCATCAGAATTTCAAGTCAATTTTCCTGAGTCTGTGGGAAATCATTTAAATCATATTTTGAAGATGGATCACCTGCCACTAAATAGGTCACATACAGATACTCATTACTACAGAAGGAATTCAATGAGCACGATGATACTATTCCCCAGGGTGGGATCATGAGGGCAGACAGAACCAGACAAGTCTTTAGAGGCTGTTTAACCTCACGCTCCATTCTACTTCTGTTAGTGTCAATAATAAGGAATTAATCAAAATTAGATTAGCTCATTTATTCAACATTTACTAGGTACAAATGATAGCACTTTATTTACAGGTGCTATTTTCTTTAGGTCTTGCAACCACTTTATGAACTAGGAATTATTATTACTTCCATTGTAGATGAGGAAACTCACCCATGGAGAGGACAGTTCGCTCAAAAGAACAGAATTAGGGAGTGATGGAGCTGTGCCCTGAATGCAGGTCTGCCTAACCTGGAGGCTGAGTGTCTCCAGGGGCAGTGACTAGAGTGCAAACTGTAAAGTGCACCTGGCACATAGCAAGGGCTTGATATGCTACAATAACAAAACATTAGTGACTGTCACCGTGTGCAGTGACTCTTTCTCAGAGGAGGAAACTGAGTTCCAAAGAGGTGAAGAAACTTGTTTCAGTACCAAGGTGAGGACTGAATTCATTAGTCTAAGCCTAATGATGCTTCCCCTCCATCAAAACGTCTCTTACCTTTGGGGCTGGAATCAATCCTAAATTCTGTTTGGCTCTGCAGCCAAATGGTTGTATCATTTTAGGCAAGTCCCTTAATTTCTCTGGGTCTCCTTATATATAGAAAAGACATAATATCTGTGAAAGGATTTCAACAAATTCAAAATCACCACAGTGAAGTATTTTGTTTGTCCAAATCTTTATATCTACAGGTCAACCATAGGCTAAATGCAGAGAAATTATGATCATGGAGTTGAAAATGATAAACAACATCTGTTTGTTTTTTAAACCATATACATAACAGCAGTGACTAAATAGCATAAAAAATGTCATTCAATTTAATGGCCAAATGCATCCCATAAACAGTGCTTGTACACTGACTGATACTGTCTTGAAAAGTATCCAAATTATTGGTAATTCATCATGGACTTTTGTAGTCAGGGAAAATACATAATGGATATATTGTGTAGTTTCACTCTTAACTATGTATTTGTTCTCAGAAACTTTTATTAGGCTAGGCCTTTTTATCTTGATAGTGCTTTGATATCATTTATTTCAATATTACACACACACCAATATGTGAGTTTGATCATTTTTTGGTTATTTGACAAAGTCAGCAAAGAAGTGATTTGGATAATATAAATATGAGGAGAATTAAAGCTTTACCTTTGAAACGTCAAGTATTTTGTTTTAATACTTTGGGAAAGGGGCTGTTTAAGAATTCATGATCTACAGAAGATGCTAATAATGAATGCAAACTTTTTTTTGGGGGGACTGGGTTCAGTGTCATTACTGATCACAGGACTGTCTCTAGCACTAGATGGCTTTTGTTGTTGAGTTAAAATTCCACTGGCTGCAGCCGAAACCCAGTTTGCTCCTTACTTCTTGAAATAAGGCCATAAAAGTCTGAACTTAGGTTTGCTTCCTTTTGACAGGAATGGAGTAAGGATACTATTTTACTGTTAACTTTTGAATCAAGGACTACAACTCATAAATTGTTGTTTATCTTCAATAGGAGCTTAACTTTTGCCATCTTTATCAGTGACCTTGAATGCATTACTAACAAAACTTGGCAGCAGTAACAATTTTGACCTTTAAATTTCATTACGTACTCAAATCTTCCTGCCTCTGTGACTTCGGGTAGGTCACTTCTTCTCTGTGTTTCAAGTGCTCCATTTGTAATATGAAGAATTGAGTTTAAATCCACTCCAAACGCAGTGGGAAAATCAGAGAACAGTGACTCAGCAGACCAGAGGAAACAATCCTAGGTTAACCGTGGATAGGTTAGGTAATTAATTGAACGAGGATTTTCATCTCTCTGACTTTGATTTTATGGTCCTTGAAATGAAGGTGTTGGACTAGGTTTCTTGAGGTCTCATCATACTGAAAATTCTTTGAGACAAAACCATAAATCAATCCTAAGATGCAGTTTTATAATGCTAGCCGTAAAAAATCCTTACCCTCTCAAAGTTTGGATTTTTCTATAGTTATTGAATATTCTGAACTGCTGAGAGTTAGATAATCAGGGACTAGCTGTAATAATTTATAGTACTTATTACTGTTTGCATAAAGCATTTTTTCCCTGTGTTAGGGGCCCATTAATGAAGAAGAGAAAGAAGAGATGTCATTATCCCTTTCCCCATTCAGTCAGGTGTATGTTTGGGTAGAGAACTGGGGAGGGGAAGGTGGGTTAGTCTACGCTGCTTAGGTACTTGACCCTCGGGGAGAAAGGATTTCTTAGTTCTCTGAAATGGGCTTACAAAGATTTCTTCTTCAGTGCCATCTCTTTCTCCCATTCCTCCGTCCATCCCACCATGAATTTATGTGTGTGTGAATACATCTGTCTAAACCATTTGGTACTGAATGAACATCCACTACAAGCCAGGCACCGAGTGTGGCCCACCCTCAAGTTAGCTGTTATGTGTTACTTTGTAATCTGCAAATATGGGTCATAGCCAACTTCATGGAAATCTCAAAGCCATATGATAAATTAAGGTGATCTGTTTCATGAGGTGGTTCTAGTGTTATTTGCAGATATTTATACGGATGTGCATTCCGATAAAATGAAATTTTAAAAACATGCTACAGTAGTAATTGCTAAAGACCAGTGAGGGAGACAGGTATTTTTTTACAGAAAATTTATGATTCATTATAAGCTCTGTGTTTGTAATTTAGGGTAAGGAAGTTGGACAAAAAAATATGCTTAATTCTGCTTGCACAGGGTTGAGGTGCCATGTGGTGGGGACATTCACTAAGGGCATATAAAAGAGGAGACATTTGTGGTTCATGAAAGGGAAAAGAGGGAACAGAGGCTCCCAGCCGTGTTGTACCCAGTTCCAGCCACGTTAGAGCTTATGCCCACAGTGCCAGGGCTGTTGCTATTGTTTGTAAACGAGATGTGTTTCTCTTCATGGATCACAAAGGCCTTCTAGCCTATCTTAGCTGCTGATATATATCCCTATTGGTATATTGGATTTAATTTCAGATTGGGAAGGTCATTTTATTTTTGAATCTCAATATTTTCATTTATGACATTGTTATTATTATTGCTGACTTTAATTATTGCTAATAGGGTTATGGTGGACATTAAGTACTAAATGTAAAATTCCTGACACATAGTAAGTTCTTCATAAATGGTTATGGTGATAATCATGACATATTGTAATGATATGTTTCCATATTGGTCTTCTGCTCCCACATGTTTGCTTGTCAAGGCAAGAACAATGTCTTATTCATGTTTGTGTTCTCAGTGTCTGGAACGTGACCCCGGGGTGATTGTACACTGCCCACCACGGGAGAGTTGTCAATGCTGGGAGAAATTTTTGAATGTTACAATTGGTGGGGGTGCCAATGACATCTAGTGCTGCTAAATGTCATGCAAGGCCCAGGAACACCGTCTCAGAGCAAATACTTATTTGGCCCAAAACACCATTAGTGTGGAGGCTGAGAAACGCTAGTCTAGAATAATAATGAATAGCGATAGGTGCCCAAAACACTTGTTGAATGAAGACTGTATGTGTAGATGGATGAATGAATAGACTGATGAATACAGGGATTTATTGGCCTCATATAGGGTGAAATCATAGCAATTATGAACATTTGATTTAATTTGAAAACTTATCTTTAAATAATACTAGAAACATCTCAGGTCACTCATTTTTAGATTATCATGTGGCTTTGGATATTCACAAACTCTGCCATGACCCAAATTTGCAGTGTATTTACAATGTAATATGTAACAGCAGCCACCATTCTCTGAGCGCTCACCACATGGCATTGGTTCTGTTGAGTGTTGTACATGTGTTACTGGGCTTGTGCTTCACTGTCATCCTGACTACCCCCAATGTACAAATGAGGAAACTGAGGCTCAAAGAGGCTATTTGCCCAAGGATACATAGTAACTGCAGGGGCCAAGGTCTGAGCCTGTCTTTCTGACCCTGAGGCATGCTTAGGCAGCCCTCACATTGTTGCTTCCAGACACAGTGAACTAAGGGGACCAGGTAATATGTAACTATGATCCTGGTGTTCTTACAGGATCGCAAGGATATTCATGATCATGACGCAGCAGTAAGATGTATTCATAGTTGTAACCATACAGAAGGCTTGTAAAGGTGAGATTCAAACTCCAAATTAAAGGGTCTTTATCTGATGTTGAAACCTATGTAAAAGTTCTTTATCTAATGTTCATAGATTTGGTAGCTAGAGATTTGCCAAGTATTTTCTGCATGACAAATTCAGAAATGGATTATTTTCCAGTAATTTGAATATATATTATGCCTCTGCATAACACCAATAAGTCAGGCGCTATGACTAGATAGACATGCTTCTTAGAACTATTGACTTCGTTCTTCCTATCTTTTGTCCCAGCTTTTACACTCAGAAACTTATTTTCAAAGATTGATTCCAAATCACTTCCTTTTTTAGAGTTAACACAGCCTCTCTAGAATTTCAATTTGTTTTTCTCCGAATGATTGCAGAATTGGCAAGCTTCCCTGGCCAACTTATTTGTGGGGAAAAAAAAGCCGAAGTTACAGAACAACCAGAGAACAGTTGTGTTGCTGTAAAGAGCTATAAGAAATTGACTTTTTGAGTTGCTATGTGACAGGTGGGAAAGAGATGAGCTGGGAAAGGTAAGCCATACAGAGATATGGTTGCTTTCATCTGTGAAAAATAAAATCTAGAGGCCGTTTATGTGTCTCTGCTCAGAGTATTAGTGTGGAGCAGGGTGGCACCTGCGCCTTGGGCTCCTACATTCTGTCTCTGCTCCTTCTGTCCATCTCCCTTGCTGCCATCTGTCTGCCTGTCCATCCATGCCTTTGTACGTCCAGCCGTTGCCTGCCAGCTTTGACAGCCCAGTGCTCACAGGCTTAAAGGTTTGAATCCAGGTCTGCCGGTCACTAGCAGTGCACGTCCATCTTCTGTGATCCATTTACACACACTATTGCTCTGTTCTCATCTATAAAATGTGATAACTGAAAGAGTTGTCATTACAATGAAATAAGAATGCAGGTAAAAAAGTTTAGAGCAATATCTACAGCACGGAGGTGAAGCAGGGAAGGCATTTAAGGAGCAATTCTCATTCGAAAAAGCCGCAAAGGAAGGAAGTAGTTTTGAGGCAGGGGAGAAGTGGTGGGAGGGACACCGGCGTCCATTACCTGCCGTCCCCTTTTCTCCTTTCTCTCCCTTCCTGCCGTCCCTGCCATCTCGTCCTGGAAGGCCGATCCGACCGTGGGGCCCAGGGGAGCCATTTGCTCCAGGGGGGCCTGGAGGTCCAGGTAAGCCGGGAATGCTGCAGATGTACCTTGGTGAGTAGCTCTCTCCTTTGAACTGATTACCCCGAGGTTGTCCACTTGCACAAATGGCAAAGCTCGTAACATAGAGCAAGATAAACATCTTTGGCTCTGAAAGAGAAACACACGGACATAAATGCACCCTTCCAGGTGGGAGTTTTGGCATAGCTGAACATGAGAATGGGCATCTGCAACAGTTTGCTCTGGTGCTCACCTCTCCACGCATGTAGAAAAACCTGTTTACCCTCAGAATTTCACTGGAAATGCTGAACACATTACTGGTAGAGACTTCTCAGTGCCCCCACACAGGGGTTGATGGAGAGGAAGGAGGGATGAAAAAAAGCTTCAAAATTAATCCATTTGTGGTATATGTTTTTCTGCAGGAGTCAATGATGGCCTTTGAAAATACCATTTCTTTTTACCAAAGTTGTATGTTTTTTTCTTAGAATATTAGAAATGCAAATGAATAGGATAAACATCAACATTGCTCTCACTGCCCAGAGATATTCTTTACATTTCATATACACATTCTTCCAGTCTTTTATTCTATGGAGGAAAGTGATATTACATCACGCCTGCAATTCTTTAATATTTTTCACTCAACAGTATATCCTGAGCATCTGTCCATGTCAAAAATTATTCATACATTAAAAAAGTTGTTGCATTTCTCTCTACCACCCTTTACAGACATGATTCCCCATTAGAGACATTTCTTTCCAGCTTTCTGCCAATATAAACACTATACTAGACATCCATATATCCAAGCTTTGTATGCATCTATGATTGTTTTCTAAGAATTTACAGGCTTTTTAAAGCAGGAGAAAGGAAGTGGCATTTTCAGGAAAACCATGTTTTTCACTTGATAATCATGTAGAATGCCAATTAGTGTTAATTGGAGTACTGTGCATATCCTGAGGGGGTTCTCAAACTTTAATTTAAAATCTACAGGATATAATGCCATTGTGTCCCATTAAGCCATTCGCACTAGGGCTCAATTAAAGAGCTGAGTGAAATTAAACCATGCATGGTGCCATGTGCTCCGAGTAAAGCAGGCGACACATCTCAACTATGATCTAATAGGGCTTGGTTTTTCCCTCCATGCGGCCTGGTAGCTGAGAATGATGAATTGTTTATTAGCATGACATTTGGCATATAAACTGAGGGGTGGACAGTGTAGGCTGGGGATACCTGATTTTCTAGGCTAAATGGTCCTTAGGAGGAGCAGCTTCTTGGATGGGGGGATATATATACATGGTTCTGCAGCAATGTAAATGAGCAGTTTTTGGATAGTTGTGCTTTAATAAGAAATCTGCACAATGCTTGATGTATATGCCTGGCATATTCTTGCCCAAAGGAAATAATAATAAAATGTGGGGAAAACAATCAGATAGACTTTCTCTGTTTATTTGACAGCCACATCAGAAAATTAACCAGGTGTACTGTACCACTTTTATGGTACCCATGGGAAATTACAACATCTTAGAATTAGACCCAGAAATTTGCCAGAGCATAGTAATGTCAAACTGAGAAAACATAGTGTGCACGTGTGGTTTAAAAATAAGTCTGATTCCTAGAAATCTTATCAGTGACAAACTGAAGCAACTTATCCAAATATAGTCTCTGTATCTTTGACCAAATCTTTGTGATCAGTGACCCCACCAAAAAAAACAAAAAAAAAAAAGGAAAAAGAAAGAATCGGGGAGAACATTTTGCCATGCTGTGCTTGACTTATAATACAACACAAACACAAAATTACTGATTCTAGTGCTCAGCTAGGCTTAAGGTGCCTACTGAAAAGCCCAGAGGAGCTGATAAAGCTACCAGCCCTTCTAAAGGGGCCTCAGATGACAGAAAATTAAAGAACATTCTATCCATACACTCTGCTACTGTCAGAACAAAATGTGATGATTAAACCGTTAGTTCTCCTTTGTAAAATACTGATTAGAGCAGGCTTTGAGAAGGGATTTGAAAAAAACCTGCTTGTAGAAAGTACTCATAAGGAGGCTTGTAACCAGACATGGAATGCAGTGCTATAGCTGAGGTTGGGAGTTGCTTCAAAGAGGGATTTGAAATTTTCTGGGAAGAAGGCATTTCGGGCAGTGGTATCTCAGATGCTGTGATGAAGATGCTAAAAACACAAACACACCAGTAGGTTATAGAGAAACTTGTGGTGAGGGTCTAGTTTGTGATGGAGAGAGGAAGCAGAAATTGTAAAGGTGGTCTTGGAAGCAAGGATATGAATCTTTCCAATAGCCAAGCAAAAAGATGTTCAAAAAAGGAATAAATTAAGGTAATGGAAACATATATTCATTGAACAAATGGTTTGCCTTTCATCACCAAATGTACTAGAATATTGGCTGTATGGTAGCCTTAATGCTAGAAGTATATCCAGTTAGAATTTTTTGAAAGACACTCAAAGTGATTATCCACTAACACTCATCACTAGAATCTAGGAACAGTGTGTGTGGTGCCTGATGCCTGATGATGGCCAGTGGTCAGTGGCTGGTCCGGTCCTGGGACTCAGTTCACCCAAATGACAAGGGAGTGTGGATCATACTGGAAAACTACCGTGGCATTGCCCTGTCATGGTTTGTCCTCTTTACTTTAAGTCAGAAAGCCTCATGACATATGGTCTACAAGGCTCTACTTGATTTGGCACCCGCCCTCCTTACTTCCTGACTTCATCCTCTACTATTCTCCCTCCAGTCACATCCTGAATTCCCTGGTGCTTCTCAGAGACACTAGGACTGTTCTGCCTTAGGGCCTTCACACTGTCTCTGCCCTCTGCCCAGAGCTCTCCTCCCCAAGATGTCTACCTGTCTCATTCTCTTATCTCCTTTTTCAAGTCTTTGCCCAAATGCCACCCTCTCATCAAAGCCAGCTCTTACCACCTTATTTAATGTTGCAATCCCCCTTTTCCTACCTCCTGACACTCCCTCATTCCATTCTGTTTTTTTCTAATATCCATTATACTCTATCTCACCAGGTAATTCTTATCTTTTTATGCTTTTCTTTAATATTGTCTATCTCCATCTGATAGAATGTAAACTCGATGAAGGCAGGAATATTTGTCTTAGTCACTGAATCCTCCAACCACCAGGAACATCGACACACACAAAAAAACTCAGGCTGGGCTCTGGGGAGAAGATCTTTTTTGGGGAAGTGAGAGTTTTGTGAGAAAGAAGAAAAGCTAGAGACAGTGGAATAGGAGAATATTACAAGACAAAGGGGAAAGATAAGTTAAAGAAATACTCCTGGGGTCCCAGGGTCCCTTTGGCAGTATTTGAGAAAGACAAATAAAAGACTTGAGTTATTTTAATTTTGCATATTCTAGAGTATTTAAAAATATTAAGCAAAATTTTGTATAAATAGAACATGCACATTCATAAAATTAAATAAAAAGGGTATGCAATGAAAGTGAGTCTCTTCTCCTTCCTTCCCGTTACCAGACACGCAGTCCCCCTTTGTCGAGGCAATTACTGTTGCTAGTTTCTTGTGAGTTCTCCTTCCCCATGTTGCAAACCATATACAACTCTCTGATCCGTGCTTTTTCAGGTATATATATATCAGTATATACAGACTTGCCTCATTCTTTGTTTTAGTAGCTGTAGAATATCCATCATATGGATGTGTTATATTTAATAAGATTCCTGTTGATGGATGCTTAGGATATTTTCATTCCTGTGCTATTATAAATAATAGTGAAATGAGTATCTCCATATATATATTCTCTGCACATGCTTTTCGACATGAGCAGCAAATAGCTTTTCTCAGTTTGCTTTTTAACTTTGTTTATGCATTTTAATTTAATTTATTTATTTTGATCAAGATACTAAAATGCACAGATCTTAGTGTATGGCTTGATGAATTTTGATGTGTGTATATACTCATGTAACTCTCACCCAGATCAAGGGATTGAACATCCTCACAGATTTTTTTCCCTTTACCTATTTCACCCGTCCTCCCACTTCCCTCCCCTGTGGCAACCGCCAGTCTGTTATCTGTGTTGTGTTCATGCATTTAAAGATATTTTTATTGAAAACATTTTTTTGAGGTTCAATTCATTGTATTTAAAAGGCCTTCTCCACTTTAAAATAATAAAAAGAACCCTCCCACTTTTCTTTCAGTTCTTTCATTGTTTCATTTGTTCACATTTATAATTTGACCCATTAGAATTTTTTTGGTGGGAAGTGTGAGGTAGGGATCCCATTTTATATTTTCAGCACCTTCTGTTGAATGACCCATCCTTCACCCACTGCCCCAGTGATTTGCAATGAATTTGGTTATTTGGGCTGGGACTGAATTAGGTGAGTCATGGCTTTATAAACATTACAGTATTTTCTCACAGCTTTATTGAGATTTTACACACCATGAAATTGACCAGTTTAAAGTGTGCAACTCAATGTGCACCATAATCTGATTTCAAAACATTTCCGAAACCATAGAAAGAAACCTCATCCACATTAGCAGCCACTCTTCATGCAAAATATTTCAAAGGAATGCATTGAATTATGCAAACTTAAGTAGAATATTTGCTGAAATGTATTTTTTTCCCACCATTATGCTCCTCTGGAAATAGAAAATCAAAGGTTTGGAAATATTGTTTGTCCTGAACTGATGTGTCCTGGGATGCTAATTGTATCTTTCTTTTTTTGGTAGGGGTTACAAAATGATAGGTTTTAGGTTTTTAAACACCTACTTACTTTGTCGTATTGTAGACTTCAGAGCCTTCATGTTAATGGCCTTTTGAATCTGTGAGGCTGGAATTGGTACACAGTATTTTGTAAGTTTTTTTAGTGACAAAACCTTTGTCCTTGCTTAACTCACTATGGAAAACACTTGGAGAAATACTGAATAAATCAGTGCAAAAATTTAACTTCTAGTAAATGTGTCCACTGATTGAGATCTCTTTGTAAATATCACATTTTTTCTTTACTCAAGGAATAAAATAAACCCATGCATCAGTCAACTAATATTTGACAAGGGAGTAAAATACTTAATGTGGAAAGAAAAGTTCCTTTAATAAATGGTGTTAGGAAAATGTGGACATTCACATGCATGTTCACCTTTTTTGAATTACAATATTAGCTGTAAAAACCCCTAATTTATACCACTCAAAAATTAACTTGAAATGGAATTGAAATCTTAAATGTAAGACCTCTGGAAGAAAACATAGGGGGTTTGTAAAAAAATAAAAAAGATGGAACTACCATATGATTCAGCAAACCTCCTTCTGTGGACATATCCAAAGGAATGAAACAAGATATCAAGAGATATCTGCACCCCCCTGTCTAATGCATTATTTGCAATAGCCAAGACGCGGAAGCAGCCGCCGGTGTCCATCAAAGGATAAGTAAAGTGTGGTGTATATATATATTCAGTGGAACATTATTCAGCCATAAAAAAGAAGAATATCTTGTCATTCAAGACAATATGGATGAACCTTGAGGGCTTTATACTAAACGAAATAAGTCAGACAGGTAAATACTGTCTTATCTCACTTACATGTGGAATCTAAAAAAAAGCCAAACTCAAAGAAATGGAGAGTAGAATGGGATTTGTCAGGGGCTGGAGAGAGGGGGAAATGGGAGATAGTCAAATGATACAAACTTAGTTATAAGATGAAAACGTTTTGAAAATCCAATGCATAACATGGTATCTATCATTAACAATATTGTAGTATATCCTTCAAAGTTGCTAAGAGGGTAGATCTTAAATGTTCTCACTACACGCATAAAAATGATAATTATATGAGGTGATGGGTATGTTAGCTGATCTTATTTTGCTAATCATTCACAGTACATGTATATCCGACTGTCATGTTGTGTACCTGAAACTGACACAGTGTTATTTGCCATTCATGTTTCAATAAAGCTGGAAATAATAGAAAATATGGCTGGTAGAAATGTAAAATGGTTCAGCTGCTGTGAAAAACAGTATGGTGATTCCTCAGAAAATTTAATAGTGAATCGTAATATGATCCAGCAATTCCACTTCTGAATATATACCCAAAGAAGTGAAGAAGGGACTCAAACAGACATATGGACACCCATGTTCATACCAGCGTTATTCAATGGCCAAAAGGTGGGAGCCACTCAAGTGTCTATCAGTAGATGAATGAAGAAAATGTCTATCTGTACAATGGGAAGTTACTGAACTTTCAGAAGGAAGGAAATTTTGACCTACACTACAACATGAAGGATTCTTGAACACCATATGCGTAGTGAAATAAGCCAATCACAAAAGCACAGAAATGGTATGATTCTACTTATATGATGTATCTAGAATAGGCAAAATTGTAGAGAAGGAAATAATGATGGTTGCTGGGGGCTATGGGAAGTGTAAAACAGAGAATGAGTTTCAGCTGGGGAAGATGCAAAGATTCTACAGGTGCATGATCCGTGATGCACAACATTGTGAGTGTACTTAATGTCACAGAACTGTGTACTTCAAAGTGGCAAGTTTTGTTATGCATGGTTTATTACAATAAAAAATAGAAAAAAAGATGAGTTGGGATGCAGGGAACATATTAGTATTTTATTACTGTGCTAGGTGTTTTCAAGGCATCATGTACTTAATCCCCACACCACTTTAATGAAGCAGGTGCTGTTATCTTCATTTTACAAGTGAGAAGATCAAGACACTGAGGGCTCAGGCCCACACAGCCATAAACATGGTGCTGGAAGGATTTGAGTCAAGCACTTCTGTCACCAAACACTTCACTGTCCCCTGCATCTTGTGAGGGCAACTAATATTAATTTCGTGACAAAGGGCTGGACTTGATTAATAATTCAAGTTGATAGTGTGTTTTGCCTGGAAATCATTAGGAGGAGGATAGGTAACCAGGGGTGGCCAAAATGAGACAAATCCTTGGCCTGCAGAGGAAGAGACTCCTCAATAGCAGGCTCTGTCCTTCTGGCTGCCCTGGGAGTGGCACTGTGAGCAAGACTGGATGGGGACCTTGGGTGCTCACGTCCCAGTTCCTTCTGTTTTGTGGTTCCTCAGCTCTGCCTTGGGGGTCCAGCTTTCCTGCCCAGAACTGCTTCTCCCATTGACCATGAAATACCTCCCTTCTCCTGTCACCTGCTCACCCAGCGGGAGCACACAGCCCCACCGGGCTATGGCTTTCTGCTGTCCTCTCCACCCAAATGTAAACTGTATACCAACATCTAGGGCAAAGACTAGACTATAATAGAGACTCAACAAAGGCTGAATGAAGAAAAATATTTATCATTCCTATTTATTTCAATCAACAGTTTGTGACTTAGAAAGCTTTGGCTGCTTTATGTAAAGTGCTAGGATGCACAGCAGTAACACATGCTGGCATCTGCCAAATATTTGCAGTCTGCAGAGCAATGTTAAGTCCATATCATCTTCCCAGAGACTCTTGTGGTAGGTTGGACAGGGAGCCGACGTCCAGAGAAGTCAGGTAACTGATCTATGGTCACAAGGCTAGGGCCAGACCAGAGATTTGAACCCAGGTCTTCAATTTCATGGATTCTTCTTACAGAGCCCTCTAAGTTCAAAAGCTACCATACTGAAATGGGCCAGTGCCTCAATATTTGCCAAAATTCTAAAAAAAAAAAAAGAGTAAACTCCATACCTTGTTCTGGGTTGGTGAGTTGCTCCAGGATTCTACATTCACCAGAGACCGAGGAGCTTTCATGAGAGCTTCAGCGAAAAACTTGCTTTGGTACCAGACCGAAAAACAGATCCAAGTTCTCAGAGGTTTCCAAATAGTTGTGCTAAAAATAATTTTCTTCTTTTGTCCCAATGAAGCCAGAGGCCCTGGAAGCCATTCATCGGGTGAGGCTCAGTCAGGGGCCGGTTAAAATTACGGTTTTGTTCGAGATAAACTGTGAGCGCCTGCTTCTTTGACTGTTACATCCAGGGGCGCCTCCATCTCTATGTGTCGTGGCCTCTTTTTCAGATTTGTTTACTTCACTTTTTCCCTCTTGGTTTGTTTTCCACTGAGTGGATGTTTCAGGAAAAAAATTACTCACTGGCTGGAAATTAGTTGTTAACTTAGAGAAAAGAGTCATTTCCTATTTGAGAACTTTCAGTGTAGATCTTCAGATTCCGGACAGTGGGCCCTGTCTCATGGAATAACCAGGAGAAGGTGTCCCTCTTCTTGGTAAAAGTGGCAGGAAAGTGGCCCCTCACCATTTTCAGCAGGAAAGTGCTATAAAATGAAAGACGGTTATGTGTACTGTGCTGGTGTTTTCTTTGTTCTCTGCTGAATGCATAAATGATTGGGTATTTTTAGAAGACTAATATGTCTTTGTTACTGTAGAGAACTGATCATAACATCTCAGAAGGCAGAATGGTTCTCTAAAGCCTATGACTGCTCATTTTCAATGCAATCAATGTCTTTGTTTCCTTCTGACACATACTTCTTAAGTCTCCTTAGCAGCAGCAATATAACATTCATGATGTCATTTACGGAGACTAAGCAACTAAAAAATCTTGTTTGTATCTGGCTTTTCCACACATTCTTCTCAAGTAGTTGAGAATGCTAATTGCAAGAACTATTTCCAAAGTTAACAAAGTGAACACCTACCACGAACTTGACCAGGAAGGTGGGTGGGCTTCCCACTCCAATGAGCTTTATTTTGCCGTAGCTATGTGCTCTCCCATCTGGAGGAACTGATCATTTGAATGTGTTGGCTGTCCAAAATCTGAATGCTGTCATCGGGTAGTAAAAACCACGCCTTGGACACAGAAGGGAGTCACAGTATTTTGCTAAATTAGAGTAATGTCTTCTTTTCATTGAAAAAATTTGACATATAACATTGTGTAAGTTTAAGGTATAGAGTGTATTACTTTGATATATTTATATATTGTAATATGATTGCCATTACAATGTGATATTTATCACACTATATAATTATAGTACAATATTATTTTCTATATTCATTATACTGTGCAATAGATCCTCATGGCTTGTTTACTACTTGTTCCAAGCTTGTTCTCTTAAATGCATTCAGTTATATTCTCCTACACTCAGTCCCTGGTAGCCACCGTTTTATGGAGGAGGATCTCAATCAGATAGAGTCCCTGGGTTTATCTTCTCATCCTCAGAGTAAAATGGTTGTCCCTGATTATTTGTAAGGTTTATAATAATTCTTAATATACTCTAACAAACTGCTGATCCCTGATGAGATGGAGTAAAAAAAATGACATTAGCCACTTCTATATGTATAGGTAGAGAATCGAGTCACTTCGTGGAGGACATATTTTTTGTTACTGAGAGAAGTCACTCAAACGACTCTCTTAGTACTGGACATAAAAGGAGGCACTTGGTAGTGGCTTGGAAGTTTTCCTCTCAGGGACCATTGGCTGAAGAGGAATTGAAATTATTTGCTTAAAACACCCAGGTCATTATTTCCTTTCTGGAAAAGAAGAAAGCAAGGGTCCAACTCCTCTCCCAGACACAAATTTAGGGAAATTAGTCATGCAGTGTAGGGTTAGTCGGGTCCAAAGCCTGGAAAGGACAATGTAGACCACAGAATGGAATTGACAAGGAGGTAAGTGGGAGTCTGGGCCAAAAGGCCTAAAGGATTTTGGGGTGGCTGGTTTTGGTATGATTATGAATGAGACTGCAAGTCTGTCTGCTTTCAGTTACTCAGTCATAGTGGACGTCCTTTGATGCAATGGCTGAACATACAATGGTGAGTTCAAAGGGTCATTAGACTGGAGCTTAGTAAGGGGATAACATGGGGTCAGCAAGAGCATCCCATGCAAATGGACACATATCTACTAGATGTGCATGACTAGTATTCAACAGTGTCACCATTTGGCTAAAATCAACAGGGAGAGTGGACCATCAAAGGTTCTGCTTTTTACTTTCTCCCTGGGTTAGAAGCAGGGATGACACCTTTTGAATCAAGCAAGCCCCTAGGTTTCTTAGATCATTCATGGAGAGGAGGAGCTAGATTTCAACTAGGCCATCTGCTGATAAAAGCAAACGAATCCTACCAATTGCAAGAAGAAAATGTCATGCTTATATTTGAACTTGAACTGGCAGAGCAGGTCATTGAGGCTAAAAGGTCTTACCAGATCACCCCTAATAGAGCATCACAGAACAGCCCTTTGTCTTTCGTATGAGAGCCCTGACTACCTGACTTGAAGGAATCATCCCACACTCAACACTGGTCTTCTAAAGGCTGAACTAGAATATCTGTCCTTACAAGCTCAGTTTCAGATATTCCAGCCTTTGAATATGTTCATTTATGTATGTACAAGTGATGGTTTCTTGCTAACGAGCTTTTCTCATTCATACTTCCTTGGAATAGCACAGTCTCTGTCAAAGAGCTTAGAAATGGAGCCTTTTGACCTCCAGAGGAGATAGATGCAGTCTTATCTTTTCTTCCTTCTGTTGGCCAGGAGTTAATACAATTTACAGGTATTCATATTTGCTTCTTTTGTCCTTCACAACTTCGTTAGCTTCTCTTTACAGTTTGATGATAATGTTTCTTGCATCACTAAGATATCACAGTATTTTTTTCCTGTTTTGAAATATTTGATTCTTTGATTTCCTTATTATTTATCATGTCAGCTAATTTATTATAATCTGTATCTTCCTGGACTTCTTCCTCTTCACAGAGAGGACAAACCTTTGAAATTTTCTCCCAGAGCATTTCTGATCTCAGATGTGGCTAAAACTTGTTAGTGCCTGTTTCACTCAGTTATTTTCACACTTACTTTAGAGACAGTGGCAGAAAGTGATGGGTAGAAAAACATGTTAAGGGAATATTAATTGGCTTAGAGTAAGACATCAGATTCCATTTCTACCTGCCACTCAGGCCAAGGCCAAGGTCTTACTCTGTCTTTCCTCGGCAGGTAGTCTGTTTTCTGTCTAAGCTTGGGTTTTTGTTCCTCAGCAGCCTTGTCACTGTCCCACTGAGCTCAGTTCCATCTAGACCAATCCACTCAGTGTTCACGGAGCACCTGACAGTGTGCTGGTAAACCAGCTCTCACCCGAAGGTTCGGATTTGTAACTTTGTCAGTTTCCTCTGTGTATATAATCCCATTATGGCTAATTTCAAGCCTCCAATCTGACCTTCACTGAATGCAAAGTTGGGGAGATATGTACAGAAATGGCCCTTGCCGGCTGGTCTAAGATGACTCAGCACAGCACTGGTAATATATATAAGCCATTTTGCCAGGGACTAGAATTATTTAAAAAAAAGAAAGTTCTAGCTAATTTATAATGAGCACTTATGTGCTAAGACATTATATTATTACCTCTTTTAATCCTCACCGTTGCCTCATCTGGTGAGTAATGTTATCACCCTCCATGTATAGATGAGGAATTTCAGCAGTCTGAGACCACAGTTGGCCCACCTAGCCACTCTACCACACACCTCCCTAGGGTGTCGCTAAGTTTACAAGCCTTGGTTTCTGCATCCAAACAGCTTGCGGTCAGGTGGAAGGCACACCTGAGTCCTCCTCCCCGTAGCACTAGGTTTTGTCAGGAATCCAATCTTCTCTTCCTAGCCTCAGTGCCCAGCTCATATCATCTCCTCTGGCCTGCTAGTCCCTGCTAGCCACGTCCTTCCCATGCCCCTTTCTGTATCTGTTCATATTTGTCCTTATGCATCACTTTCTCCAGAAAATCTTCCTGTCGCTCTGCACCAGGCACGGTCTTCCCTTCCACTGAGCCCTCCTAGCACATTATTTGGACTTCAGTCATGCACCTTAGCTCGCTGATTCTCAGCTGAATCTGTGTGTCGGCACACCAGTGGGCTAGACCAGGTCTTGGCATTTATATGTTTCAAAAGCTCTATGGGTGATTCTGATGGGTAGCTAGGCTTTGGGAATCTGGCTTATCTGCTTTTGTTCAAAAGATGCTGATCTCTTAGTCCTAAACCAGGGAGTTCTAGGGATACAAATTTACTCTTCTCCCTTGTTCACCCTGTTCTTTTATTCATCACCTCTTCACATATTTATTAAACTGCTGATGTATGTTAGGTGCTGAACCTTCGGTCTTGCCATTCAATAGAGAATAAACACAAAACCCCTTTAGAGGAATCACCTAGAGGAGGAAACAGATATTCATCAAATAATCACAGAACTATGTTTAACAAGATGTTGATTAGGGCTTCTCATCATCTTGCAGTTTCAGTCGAGGCCCCAAAGCAGAGAATAACGGGCAATCAATGCCCACATCTCCAGTTAGCACTTGCTAAAAAGCAGCTGGATCTGACACTGACCATTGTCCACTTTCAGTCCACCTAAGAGAAAACTGGAAGTTCAAAAAGGATTAATAGTTGAAGAAAGCCATCAAAGTAGAGAGCTATTCGCTGTTGGGGGAGTGCTAAGGATCTCTCCCCTCCTTTCCTATGAGGGATGGACGGAAGGAACGCCACTCACCCTTAGCCCAGTGGCAAGGACTGCAAGAGACCACTGGTTGTATTAGAAGTTCCTGCAAAAAAGAAACTATTTCTCTTGTTCTCCACCTGATGTTTAATGGAACTGTGAAACTGAAAATATTGCAGCAATAGTCTCATGGCGTCAGAGAAATGTGACAAACAAATCATGGGTGAACTTGGCCCTCCCCTGGAGTTTGATTTCTTACGTGATCATAGAAACTAGAGAATTCTGAAGGCAGAGGCTGACTGCAGAAGAGAGAGCAGCGCATGGCTCACGACTGGACAAGCAAGGATTAGGAGTTTCCCAAGAGGCTGATGGTACCGAGGACGGCAGCCGGGGCTGGGCCGTCTGGATGGCTTCTCCTGAGCCAGGAAGGAGTCTTCCTAGGGTGAGGAAGCGAGTAGGAAGCCACTGAGGATATTGCTGAGAACAGCAGCCAGGGGCGGTGTGGGGGGCAGGGCAAGGTGTCAGCTTGGGAGGGAATCCCTCATACCAGGGGACTGTACAGTGTGGAGGGCCCTCAGAAAGCCTCCGTGATCCTGGGAACGTGTCCAGTCAGAGAGAGCCAATATTGGAAGACCTGGGGCACACCCGTGTGCACCAAGAGAGAACCATGCAAGCAGCACCTATTAAGTGAAATACTTTGATCATTTTTTGGTATCCTCTGGTCTGACTCTAGATGGGCCTCAAATGGGAGGAGGGGTAGGAAATGGGGAAACATTAAAAAACAAAACAAAACAAAACATAGTATAGTGTGAGCTGAAGCCATGGAAATGGAAAACGCTTTGTTTTGGATGTAAAATGGAAGTTTTTATTTTGATTTGAGTTTTTAATATCTGAAAATGAGTCACGATTGAAAAATCAAATTATTCATGTAACTGAAAGTGACCAGAAAGCTAAGGAATTTGCCTGAAGTCATGGAAGAACAGGCAGGAAATATCCCACAGAATTTGACAAGAAGAAGTGATAGGAGAAGAATGAAATTGTTTCTAATTTATATCATATTCAGGACAGATAGGATCATTAAAGAATTCAGTGAACACTGGGGTATCCTGAGAAAAGGCAAGGGTGTTATGGGAGTACTTAGCAAGGCGACCTACTTGAGACCATGGGTCAGGGAGGCCTTGCCTAAAGATATAACACCTGACCTGAGATATGAAACAGGAGTGGGCAGTAACCAGGGAGAGGGGCAGAAAACGCTTCCAGGCTGAGAGTGCCCTGCACAAACGCTCTGGGAGAAGAGGATGCTGTTGAAACGCAGCACTGAGAAGGAGTGAAGGGGCATCAAGCTGGAGGGACAAGGTGCCTGGACCAGGAAGGGCTCTGGGGCCGTGGAAGGTTTGGTCCCTATCCTGGGAGTGGTAGGAGCCCCTGAAGGGCTGTGAGCAGGGTTTTATGGGCTAGGCTGTCAACCCAGGTAAGTTATAACAATGAGATGATATAAGTACAGCTGATTTCTATTGCCACTTCCCTGGCTTTTCAAGGTAGTTCAACAAGTGACACAGGACAGTTTGGTTTCTGAACTGAATCTGCTTTCATTGTAGGGAAAGAAGTGAGTTCTTGCAAAGAAAATAATTTGTATACTTTTAAGAAGTCACTCACTCAGAACCCTCCTCAAAGGAACAAATGTCACTGACCCCTACCGTGCGCTAGGTGCTGCCCCAGGCCCCGGAAATAAGGAGCTGAAAGAGGAAGACAGGATCCCGACGCATGTAGAGCTAACATTCCAGTGGGAATTTCATGTCATTAGGGAAAGAAGAGGCTGGGAGGGCATTCGCCTGACCCCCCATTTTAGGAATGAAGAAATAGATTCAGTGAGAAGTGACTTGCCCAGAGGTCACATTTATATATAACATCAGAATTAAAATCTGGATCCCTGTATTATTTCCAAGATCTTCTTCTCTGTGTAGCATAGCTACTCACTGAGACCTGATTCCTAATTTCCCATGGAGAAGACACTGCAGTATTTTTTATATACATAAATACCCATTTTGTGGAAAACTGAGAATTAATAATATAGCATTATCCCAGAGCATGACACTTGATCCTCATGCTTAATTCCAAAACATCACTTCTCACAAATTAAATCGTAAGAAATTTTTTAAAAACTTACAGAAAATTTCAAATATCCACAGAGACCAAATGGATATGAGTTCCCATGTACTCCTCACCCAGTTACCCAAGGGAAATTCCTCCATCCACTTATCCCTCTTTCCCCTAGCCCTGCATTCTCTATCTTTTGAAGAAAATTCTGCACATCATATCATGTGTTCCATAACTGGTTCAGGAAAACCTGGACATTTTTATCATTTTAGGTAATAAACAACAGAGTGATTGACACTATGCTGTTCCATCAGCCCTTGAGACCTTTTAACCAAAAACGAGCACACTCTAGATAAGTCAAAATGTCTTAAAAGCACTTTACTCTCAGACTGCTATATGGTGCACTAAAAGTTCCAAAATGTAATTTTATGTGGCTGTCAAGATTTTTCTGTGAGGTTTTCAGAGTTCAGGGGAGAGCTCTCTAGTGACTTGTTACAGAAACCCCAAGATTAGAATTCATTAAAGGCTGTGTCCTGGGAAACAAGATGGTGGGGAAGTGCCCTTTAATTCCACCACACATCTCCAGTGAGTGGCGCTGGTGCCAGGCATTCCAGCGTTTGGCTTTTACTAACAAAACCTGTCATTCAGTCCTAAGACTGCTTAGGGAATGACGGAGAACTGGCGCTGTTTAAAAAATATTAGGTAATCCTAGGATCTTGGAATGGGAAGGCTACCAGGGTGATCTGAGTTGCCTTGAGAGCTTGGGAGTTGCCTCAGCTCCGGAGCACATCTCTGCAAGGCTGAGCATCCCTGCTTCCATCCCCAGTAGGGTACACACAGGAGAGACAGGCTAGGTGAAACTTGCATGGAGCAACAGCCAGGAACACAGATCACAAGAGCAAAACTGCTGTTGCGTTTGCGTCACCACTTCCACGCCTCCGGATTGCACTGCCTTCAATTTGCACACTTTCCTGAGAAATATTTGGCATGTGAGAGATGCTGTATCTTTGCATGTATGTGTTCTTTTAAAAAATTGAGATATAATTGAGGTATAATTATCATAATTTCAGGTGTACGCACAATGATTGGGTATATGGACATGTTGCAAAATGATCACCACAGTAAGTGTAGTTTATATCCATCAGGCACATAAGTGACAAATTGCTTTTTATTCTTGTGATGAGAACTTTAAAGATTTACTCTTAGCAATTTTCAAATATGCAGTACGGTAGTATTAACAACTGTCACCGTGCTGCACATTACATGTCCAGGATTTACTCGTTTTATGACTGGAAGTTTGTACCTTCTGACCACTTTCACTTATTTCACACCCCTGCCAACCCCCAGGCTCTGGCCACCACCTACATGATCTCTGCATCTGTGCATTTGGTTTTTGTTTTGTTTTTTTAGATTCCACAGACAAGTGAGTTCATAACAGTATTTGTCTTTCTCTGTCTGACTTATTTCACTCAGCATAATGCTCTCAAGGTTCATCCATATTGTTCAAATGGCAGGATTTCCTCCTTTTTTTGGCTGGATAATATTCCAGAATATGTATATATATAACCACATTTTCTTTATCCATTCTCCATCCATGGACACTTAAGGCTGTTTCAGAGACACCGTATCTTTGAATGATGGAAAATAAAAATTCACCATTTGTCAAGAGTTTATTATGGCAAGGAGCTGTCCTAAGTACCTGCTATGCATTTCTTGCTTATTCTTTAAGATGAGCCCATGAGGTAGCTTCAGATAAGTGAGGGGACTGAGGTTAGGGCCAGACTGGCACCACTGCTAAGGGGCAGAGCTGGACTCCAAAGCTCGCCTCTTCGCTGGTGATCACCTTGTCCATATGGGGAAAATCAAAGCACCATTTCAAATTTCGGCTTAGGATTCTGTCTTCACAACATTGAATAGCAATGAGAATGGGAAGCTTCAGTTCAAACGGCTGTGGGAAGTTTAGCATTGGGTGGACTGGGAATAACACCAGAGCACCTTCTCCCTGCTCCTTTGGTCTTTGGGAGGAGAGATTTTTCCTAAGCACAGCATTCCTTTATTTATTCTAGTCCAGGGAAAGTGGGATGGATGAACTTGAGAACTTTGCAGAGAACAACTGGATCTCTTCAGCTCAGCTGACTGGGGATGAAAATCCGACTAATTTCGGGGAATCTGGATTAAGAAGTCCCTTTGCCATCACACCTAAGCAATATTCTCTTTTTTAAAAAAGAAGTCTAAGTTACACAGAATAAAATGCATCCTTTCTATGTGTTTAGTTCAGTGAGTTTTAGCCAACATATCTAGCTGCGTAGCCATGACATAATAGAGACACAGAGCATTTCCATTTCCTCCAAAATGTTTCCTCCTACCCTTTTGTACTTGTAATTCTCCCCCGACCCCAGCCACTGGCAACCACTTATCTTATTTCTGACCTGATAATTTTATCTTTTCCAGAATGTCACATAAATGGAATCATACAGTATGTGAGATTTTGAGTCTGTCCTCTTACACTGAGCAAAATGCTTTTAAGAGTCATTCGTGTTTCTTTGATTGCTGCAGTCTTCCACTGTATGTAAAAATACAGTTTGTTTTCCATAGTCCAGCTGATGGACATGAGATTTGTTTCCAGAGTTAGGCTCTTCTAAAGTAAAGGTGCAGTAAACACTCATGCACAGGTCTTTGGGTGAGCATTCCATTTGCCTTGGGTAAATACCTAGGAGGGGGATTTCTAGGTAATACGCTAAGTGTATATGAACTTCACAGAAAATTGCCAAACTGTTTCCAAAGAGGCTATGGCACTTCTCATTTTCAGCAACAATATCTGAAAGTTCAAGCTGCTCCGCATCCTCACCAGCACCTGTGTTATTAGTTTTGCCTTCATATCATATCCATCCTAATTGATACGTGATGTTTTGCACTGTGGTTTTAATCAGCAATTTCCTAATGATGCTGAGCATCACTTCATGTGCTTATTTGTCATCCGTTTATCTTCTTTGGTGAAGAATCAGTTCAAATCTTTTGCTCATTTAGGTTGTTTTTCTGCTTCTTATTGGTGGTTAGAATTCTTAGTGTATTCTAGGTATATATATCAGATGTGTGTTTTACAAATATTTCATCCAGTCTATGACTTGACTTTTTTTTTATTAACAGTTGTCTTTTGAAAAGTATTTAAAGTTGGTGAAGTCCAACTGATTAACTACTTTCTTTCATAGTTAGCATTTTTGTGTTTTAGCTAACAAATCATTGCCAAAGCTAAAGTCACAAAGATTTTCTCCTGGAAAGTTTATAGTTTAGGTTTTATATTTAGGTACATGACCCCTTTCAGTATGGGATAAGGTAAGGGTTAAGGCTTGTTTTTTTTTTTTGCATGCTTAGAGACTGTATCAACTGGACAATGGCCAGACCATATTTACAATAGACTTTGACCCAAAACTTGAAGTAACCTTCCCCAGGAATCTAACCCCCTTATCTACCATAACCAGCCCAGGAAGCAAGCCTGCTGGAATTTAGTCTTACAGGAAGTTTGACTTCTCTGTCTATTAAATCCACAAAGTCAGCCTCTGCAGTAATCAGCTCCAAACAGTCAGGACTTGATTAATAACTGACAGCTTCCCTAATTTTTGTCCCTGCTTCTAATGTAAGGCCAACCAGAGAAAGCCAAATATGTGCCTAACCTGTCCTCTAAGATGTCCTGCTTCTTGCTAACCTGCATACGTCTTCCCTGTGCCCACAGTCTCCATCCAGGGCACAGGTGATGCCTTCTGTTCTCACTGTAAAGCTTTCCCACTTTGCCTGCCTTTGAGTCTTTGCCAAAATGCAAGTGAAGACCGAACCCCTTGCTATGGAAGTACTGAGTAATTAGCCTTTTTTTCATTCTCATTTGGTTTGTCTTCATTTATTTGCGTGATGTGGATGCCCGCAGTCCTTTATTTTATTTCTCAATTTGTATAAAGCTCTGGCAGAGAAGAGGGGTACTATTATTGGTGCCCCCAATAAATGTAGGGAAGCCAACCCAACCCTTACTTTTAAGGGGTTTACCATCTATCAGGGGAATCATGGTTTCTGTATGGGAGTTACACCACTACAGGGTCAGGTACAAGAATGTACACCTTGCAATGTGCTCCTATGGGCAAGAACCCTGTCTCATTTATCTTTGTGTCATCCACATGTAGCCAAAGCCTAGAATCTAGAAATGCTTAACATGTGTTGGCTGATAATGACTGATTCTAATTAGAGGCCAAAAGAGCAGGAAAGGGTGTTTTCAATGCTGATTGGGTTTTGGGGGCTACCACCTCTAGGTATGAATCAACACCCATGTAGATAACTCCTTTTTCCTACAGCAACCACCTGGGTTTAGGCCTCGATGTCTCTTACCTGGTCTCTTATCACAGTCTCTTAACTGCTCTCTCCACCCCTACAGCTTTCTGCCTTCAAGTTGAGCCTCTAGTGTGCTACTAAAGGGCACCCAAATAACAGGCATTTGATAAATGAACATTTGCTAAATGAATGAATAATAGCACTGTCCTATTTAAAACCATTCCTATAATCAAATCCACTCTGTAATTTTATGACCCAAAGAAACATCAGTCTACAATGACAGAGAATACACAGTAAACAAGCATGTATTGAGCAGCTACTATTTGCAAAGCACTTTACAAATGAGGTATAAATAAATATTAATTGAACTTAGACCTCATTCATGGGTAGTTATCATGTGAAAGAATTGATTAAAGCTAGATGCTGATTTGAAAACATTTTGAGTACTTGAATTTTGAACTGGATTGTAAAAGAATAGAAACACAACAATGATGATATCATAATAATGTGGATAAAGAAGATCGCTAACTAGGATTTAATGTTTAACACATGCCAGGCAGCATCCCAGCACCTAACATTTATTTTAACTACTTAACGATTGCATGAGGTGGGTATGCTATATGTCCTAAACTCTACCACGACAGGGAACAAGGACTTGTTCATTACTAGAACTGTGCCAGATCACAGGAGGCTCTCAACAATCACTGTTGAATGCATAACATTATTCCCATTGCACGTCTATGTGATAACTACGGCTTCAGGAGGGGAAGGAACTTGTCCCAAGTCACATAGTTGGTAATTGTTGGAACAAAGATGTGAAGTGTTCGGTTTCAAGCAGAATGTTCTAAGGTCCCAAGTTAACCACAATAACTGTGCTCCGAAAATGTCCAGCTAGACTGTGGGTGGGGCACGAGGAGCCAAGAAATCCGGCTGGGAGTTTCACTCCGGCTGGAGCCCGGTGGGCTGGTTTGAACTTAGGCAAAGAGGGAGGAGGAGAGCTTTTGGGGTCAGCGGGTCAGCTCTGGAGTCAGAGTGGCACATTCGGGAGACAGCCCTGATCCTGGGAGCAGATCTCCCCGGACCCCCGCATGCAGGGAAAGAGAGAAACTGAAAGAGAAGAGGGACCTGAAATCTCTCCTTGCCGGGAAGGAAGTCGGCAGTTCCTGGCAGCCAGCTAAAAATAACCTCCAGTTTGTTAAGAACAATAAAGAATTAGCTCAAAGGCATCCATTATGTAGAACTTGGCCACAGGGCACATACGAAGGAAAATCATAGGAAGTGCAAATGCGAAGAGGGATTATTTGCCAGTACGTGGGGTGACATTGTTTGGAATGGTGAGACCACCTTGTTCTTGGATTCCGAGAGCACCTTGGAGGCCAAAAACATCTGTCTTCCTTCCAGCTGGCTGCACAGAGCCACTCTGTCTTCACTGGGCAGGTGTGGTCACTGAGGTGCACGTGTCTGGCCTCCAAGACATTAGCCTGTGGGCCGGGATAAGAGACCTATTTGAAGGGTTGCAGCTGGCAGCCTGAAGAAGTTCTTCAAGGAGCTAACAGTCAACACCTTTTATTGGGGCTTTTAATTTGAAGGCAGCAAATAATAGCACCCATTTATTAAACACCTACTGTATGTTCTACACAGTGAGTCCTGTCCATTTAGTAAAGTAGGGTTTATTATCTACTTTTTACAGATGTGGAAACTGTGGAAACTGAGGCTCCCAAGTGAGAGAATTTGCAGAGGTCATGCAGCTACTAAGTGATGGATTTGGCATTCAAACTGATTTGTCGGACCCCAAAATCCAAGTCTTTAGTTTAAAATGAAGACATGATTGTGCTTAGCTCCTATGATTACCGTAAAGGTTAATTGAAATAATCTATAGAAAATGAGTCACGTGTTGCGTAGAACATTGCAGGTCTTCCACAACTATTAGGTGGGTTAACAATGCTGTCACTGTTGCAGCTGTAGATGCTTTTCTTTAATGGATTGTTGAACGCATCCTCTGTCCCCTGATCTCTGTGTCTGGTTTGTTTGCATCTGAAAACCATCCAGAGGTCTATCCTTAGTTGCAGAGGTAATGTGGCCATTCAGTGATGCAAACCTCACTTTCATGAGGATTTTGAAAATATGTTTGATATTCTTTAAGCATAAAAATAGTGATGATGATGTTGATGATAATAATAATGATAATAGCTTATATTTATTGAAAACCCCTAAACTCACTTCTTGCAGGCACCTTAGGTCTATTCAAACTTTCTGGTGGTCTACCCAGATAATGGAAGACCCTTGTTCTCTGCTTTGCTTCTTGCTGAAGTCACGCTGGGGGACTGGTGGACATGAACTAGGTTCCGAGTTGAGAGTTACAATGGACCCAACAAAGGAAAGATTTAGCAGCAGGTGGTACCTCTCGCACACACATTCATTCCCCTTCCAGCCAAAATAATGTTCTCGATGACTCCATCTCAGCAGAGAGAGCTGGAAATCCCACAGTGACTCACACTATGCCCGGGATGAAAGTTGAGCATAGTGGTTTTGGCAAAAAAGAGATGAAAGCGGTGGAATGTCAGCACAGGATAAATTAGCAGGACTGTCCACATCTTCTGTCTTCCAAAAAGCACTATGCCATCAGAGCACTAGTTAGACCTCTAGAACCTCACATAACTATCATGTCTTTTTCTGTGGTGGAAATAATTATGATCTAGCCTCTCAGCAAGTATCATGATTATAATACAGTATTGTCTATGTTCACTATACTGTGCATTAGATTTCTAGGACTAGTTTACTAGTTGGAAGTTTGTACCCTTAAACAACATCTTTCCTATTCCTCCACCTCCCAGCCCCTGGTAACCACCATTTTACTCTCTACTTTTACGAGTTTGGCTTTTTAGATTCCACATATAAGTGAGATCACGCAGAAAGATATTTGTCTTTCTCTGTCTGACTTATCTCACTTAACATAATGTCCTCAAGGTCCATCCATGTTGTCCAAGCGGCAGGATTTCCTTCTTTCCTATGGCTAAATAATACTCCATTATATGTACCCCATTTTTACCCACTCAACCACTGACAGGCACTGCGTTGTTCCCATATCTTGGCTATTGTGAGTGATGCTGTTGTAAACATGGGCATGCAGACACCTCTTCAATATCCTGTTTTCATTTCCTTTGGTTATATACCCAGAAGTGGAATTCCTGTATCATTTGCTTGCTTTTTCTTTGACCTGATATTACATCATAAGCATTTATCCTCTTTTATTTTTTGGAATAATTAATGACCAAACAATATCCATCAAGTAGTTGTACCATAATTTATGTAATTCCCTCCTCACTGTGATTGGACAATTATGCTGTTTCCAGTTTTTCCTATTATAAATGAGATTACATTGAAAATTTTTGTGCATATGTTTTTATCCATATTTAAGATTATTTCCTTAGGACAGATTCCCAGAAAAGGAATTACTGGGTCAAAAGATTTGGATGTTTTATGTCTCTCTTAGTACATGCTGCCAAACTGCTTTCCAAAAGGCTGTGTGAATTTATTCTTCTCCATCTCTGTATGAAAACAAAATCCAGGGGAATCAAAGTTCCTCAACAATCAGGCACCATTAGTCCCTGGAACACAGACAGAGCCACAGAATCTTTGATTTGGGAGTAACTTTACAGATCAGCAAAACTGACCTCCACTGCTGCTTGAGTCCCAAGGTGTGTTTATGAAGCAAACGCCAAAGCTTGTTCCACAGTGGTATTGACAATTGTACCGTCTCTGGGTTGGGTAGCATCAAATTCCCTACATAACTTCAGTGAGGGGTTCAGCCCAGTTCATTCATAATTTCACAGAATTAGTATTGTGCTGGACTCATAGTAGGTGCTCAGACTACCTTGGCAGATTGGATACAGGTGATGAGACACACTCCCCGGGTTGAAGTTATTTTATTGTCTCCTTGGGTATACAACTCTGGTGGGATATAATAGGCAGCTTTGTGTTGGGACAGAACAGTCACCTGCTGGTATGGCTGGGGCTCAGGGGCAGCAGAGGCCCTCAGTCCCCAGGGCTCCTCTTCTATGGGGTCTTTGAAATGTGAGCTACCCTTAAAAGCTTTCCAGGCACTCTTGCTCAAAGAGCATAGAGTGATATGACCAGGAAGGAGTCATGTGACCAGACAGGTAGACTCCATTTCTCTCTCTTCTGCACCCCAGGCATCAAGCCCTTCTGACCCTGTCCCCAAGGCTTTGCTCTGTCACAGGCCTACTTTTGCCCTGTGGTCTGGCCTTCCTTTGCCCTCCAGGCTGTAGAGAACCTACCACTTTTCCAGGTTTAGCCAAAAGCCAGCTCTGCTCACCCCAGACAGTTTATTCATTTCCCTGAGATTTATCCAGCATCCCAGCAGCTTCCAGCTATTGGCCATATGCTGAGGTGCAGAGTTAGGTAAGTCCAGTGTAGTCCTATACACATTTCATTGTCTTGGAGCTCTACACCTTTGCAAGGTCTTTCTCTGTTTCTTCACCTGGTTCAACTTCACACATATTAAAAAAGAAAACTTTCATTAATCTTCAACTATGTGCCCAGGTACTGGTCACCAACACTGGTGAACAGACATGATGCATCTGCAGTTAGTTGGGACAGCAGTCAGGACCTCACCACTCACATAGTGACTCACAGAAAGTAATTGCTACTATTACTTTCATTTCAATATGGAAAAACAGTGGCACAAGAGGCAAGTATTTTGCTTGAGCCTACACTGTCTTGACCTAACCTCTTAGCAAGTATGAACTCTTAGCCACTTTATATTCTACCATCTCTTTTCAGTAAGCTCTGTGCACACTGAAGACAGCAATTGCTACAAAGAAAAGGATGAGGGGTCGGTGACAGAAGTTTAAAAAGGGAGACCTACTTTAGTTTGAGGTGAAGGCCACTCTAAGGAAGGGATGGTTAAAGGGATTCTTGAGGATGACTTAGCCCCGTGAAGACAGGAGAGGAGGCCTGCCGCCAGGAAGGGAGAACAGCGTGCGTGAAGGTCATGTGGCTGGAGAGGGCTTTGGGGATTCTAGCAAGTGAATAGACAGTGGGTTGAAGCTTATAGGACAAGGGGGCCTGTAACAGAGTCAGTACGAGAAATAGGCAATGTCAAATTGTCTCAGGGCTTCAAGAGTTTAGATTTTATCTTAAGATCCATGGGAACCACCGAGCAGGAGAAACCATTACTTTGTTAAGCTTAAAGTGATGCTCTGGCTGCTGTGCAGAGAATGGGATAGAAACGGCTACAGGGGCGAGACGGGTGACCCGTTGGGAAGCTGATACAACCAAGTGGGTCGGAGATGATCATGCTTAGTCACTGTGGTGGCAGGAGGTCAAGAGAGAAATGGAGAGATTTTGAATGTATCTCTGTTTTAGTCCCCATGGATCAGACACAGTGCCCTGTGCGAAGCTCCTTCTGCTCGCCTCGGCCCCAGCTAGTCTCAGGGCACCTCTTCTTCCATACTCCCCCACCCTGTGCTGCATGGGCGGCCGCCCCCACCTGATCTTGTCTGCTTGCTCTCTGAGTCTGAGCTGCCCCTTGTTTGTTGTGTTGCTCACAGTAGCGCCTGCTGCATGGGGGGCTTGGTGGCTGTTTTAAAAACGTGTTGATTTGGTCACTTACTGTGTGCTGGTTACTGGTACAAGTTTTATGTACTTCCTTATGTCTTGTACACTATGCTCAGCAACGTCGTATGAGGTGATTACTGTTTTATCCCCATTTTACAGATGAGGAAACAAAAGCCCAAAGGGCCAGTTGCCTTAATCACACTCATGGGACTATACAGCGCTAGAGCTGGGGCTCAAATCAAGGTCTGTTGGTGACAAAGGCCAAGTGTGAATGTGCAACTACCATCCTGCCTACACCTCCCACCAGAGCTGTGAATTAGGGGAAGCAGGGTCCCTGTGTGGAACACCCCCGAGTTAGAAATCCCAGGACAATTCAGTAGCAGCAGCATGTAGGTGTGCTTGGAATTCAGCCAAACTTAAGCAGACAGTATAGACATAAATGGAGTATTATTCAGTCACAAAAAGGAATGGAATTAGTACTGACACATGTTACAACATGGATGAACCTCAAAAATATTATTCTAAATGAAGGAAGCCGGACATGAAATGAGTCCGTCAGTATGAATTATCCAGAATAGGAAATCCTTGGAGACAGACAGCAGCCTGGCAGTTGCTGAGGGTTGGAAATAGGAGGGGGCTGGGGAGTGATGGCCTAATGAGCACAGAGTTTCCTTCTGGGGGAATGAAAATGTTCTGGAACTGGATAGAGGCATGGCTGTACATTGTTAATGTACTAAATGCTACTGAACTGTTTAAGTTGGTGAATTTTTTGTGTAAATTTCAACTCATTAAAAAATATGCATAGGAATGAAATGTACCAGCTTCAGGCTAGTGGTTAACTGAGGAGCAAGAAAAGGATCAAAATGGAGCTTTGACTGAACCTATAATTTTTATCACATTACCAAGTTAAAAAGCAGGCTACCAAAATAGTGTCTCTACTGTTGGAATGTTCATTTTGGCTTAAAAAATATACATGTATGTATCAAAAAGATGAGAAGCCCCAGTACCAAAATATTAATGTGGTTATATTGCCATGTGGAGGGGTTTTGGGTGATTTTTACTTTCTCCTTTCAAGTCTATTGTGTTTTCCAAGTTTTCTATGAAGGGCAATAAGCATGCTACTTTTAATTTCAAAAAGGTCAACAAACACAATGGAATATTACTAAAAGGAATGAACTCTTGCTATGTGTGAGAACATGGGTGGACCTAGAGGGCATTATGTTCAGTGAAATAAATTAGAAAGGGTCAAATACCATACGATTTTACTTATATGTGGAATCTAAAAAGTAAAACGAATAAACACACAAAATGGAAATAGACTTATAAACACAGAGAAAAAAACTGGTGGTTGCCACGGGGCAGCAGATGGGGTGTATTGCGCATCAAGTATGCTTCCTTAAAAAAGTCAATAAATGTTATATAAAAATAAAACAAATTCATTCTACCCACCCAATGGACAATGCCTTGTATAGATCAAAAGAATGTCCTTTTTCTCAAAGAAGTACAACATTGATAATATAAAAGGTTGTTTATGGATATATGGATATTTATCCCAGTGTATCTCTCTTTCTCTTTTTTTATTTTTTTGTCCTTCAGTGTACAATTTTAGCTCCTCTTCCTGGTGCCAGATTTAAACATTTGGTTCCAGTCCCAAATGCTCCTCTTTTACAATTTCTCATTGAGGCAAAAGGATCTTGGATTTTAGGCGTCTGGGAATGGCCACTATTTGTTTTGGGAAAAGAAGAGTTCAGGTGAGCAAGTGTGAAGCACGTGCTTTCAGCCTATCGATCTTAGCGACCTGAGTGACGTAGGGCGCGTGCGCTCTTGTTCTACAATGTTTGGTTTCATAAAAACATGTTTGGTTTCAAGGCATTGGCGCCTGTCCTCTGTTGACTGGGAACGAATCTGGAGCATGGAAAGCAACTTGAATTTTGTCCCAAACCTAGTTTTTTTAAAAATCATCATCTGGAACCTCTGTGATGGTTATGACTAATCCGTTTTCTAAGTTTATGAAAACATTTATTTTAATAGAAAAAGACCCACTAGAACAGCACTAGAACCAGAATGTCCCACACCACGTTTTGCCAACAGACTCCCGCTGGAAGCTTGCGGGGATAGCTTGGATGGCTGTCGGTCACGCTGGGAAGAAATGGGGGCGTCTCCTCTTAGGCTGTGGGTTCTGAAAGGCAAAGAAGGAAGGCGAAGGATTTTCTAGCCAAGTTGGGAACTGAAGCCTGATTTATAATAGCTGGGATGCAGGCAGAATTCTCTTCGGACCACACCAGGGTTGAGGTTAATAATGTGCCCAACGGCATAAAATTTGTTTATGGCCTCCGAGCCACGTGAGAACTTATCTTCAATCAATCGTCAGAACTATGAGATGACAAAGCTTATGTTAGAATGTTTAGTGAAACTGTCCCAACACCGAAATGTGTGCATAGGGTTTTATAAGGAGGAAAATAAAAAGAAAGAAAAAACACTCTACATTTAAAAAATAAAAAGGACCGGAGAGAAATATAACAAAGTGTTGGGGGTTTTTTTTGTCTTTTTTTTTAATGATCATAGAACTGTTTATTACTCTCTACCTTTCTCTATTTTCTGGAATTCTTAAGGATCATGCATTATTTTTATAATAAAAGACTCATTCATCCATCCAACATGCAGATGCCAATCACTAAAGTTAGAGATTCAAAGACGATTATACTACTTCTCTGCCATCAGAAGCTCAGAGCTCTCTCCGGGAGAGACAAAGAGATAGGACAGGAACAGATGTCATGGGGGAGGGATATTTGAGGTCAAAGTGTGCAGCAAAAAGCAGTGGCCATTAGACCTATGTGCAGAGTCCAATTAAGTGCATTTGTCTATAGTAACAACGTTCTGTGTCTGTGAAAGAGTATCGTCTCTTGGAGTCTAGGTGTCCTGTCTAGTTATGAGTGTTTCAGAGGAGGGGACCTAAGGACAGAGATGATCCATTTCACAGGGGGCTGAGTGAGGCGCCCCCAAGCGCTGGGATTGGGGCTTTGCAACTCTTGAGCTGAGAAATGTAGTGAATCAGTCTCTGAATCCTTTCTCCGTCTACAGAGGCAGTAACTTCACTGATGCATTTCTTGGATTCTAAAATCTGGACGTGGGCTACTTTGCTTCCTTGGATCATGTGATTTAGATGGAAAAGCCTTCCTCTTTAATTTTCACTGTAACTGAAGCACATTCCTTGTAGCAGGAAGTAGTGAGAGTTCAACAAATTGAAAAAGAGAACACAGGCTCTGGATCTGTCTCAGGGGCTTTTCCCAAGAGGGGGTGCATTAGCTGGGACTTAGGGTTGTTTATTTTGGCTGTTGGGAAGTATTTTTGGGGTGTTTATTACTTTTTAGCATCCCATCCATATTTTAAGTGGTTGTCTTGCCCAACTTTGGTTATTGGCAGGTCAAAGGAGTGTTATTTACTTATTTACCACACAAACATTCAGTGTGTTCTATGTGCCTGGCCTGTTCTCACAGCTGGGTGCCAGCAGTCAGCAACAAAGAAGATCCCTGCCTCTGTGCGCAGATACACAACAAACACAGAGACAACCAAGTAAATTAGACAACTGGTGATAAAACCCTGTGAAGGGGATGGCGTTGGAGGGAGCATGTGCGGAGGGCTGCCTCCTCTTATCTGGGCCCGCATGGCTGGTGCTGTTCATTTTGATAAGTTTTGGTGTCAGTTGCCCTGGGCAGGCAGACAACACCTGGGCTTTGGAGTCAGACTCACCCGGGTCCTAGTCACAGGCCAGTGCCCTCCAGCCTTGCTCTCTGTGTGACCTCAGGAGTATATAACTACTCGGAGCCTCAGTTTTCTTATCTCTGTTTTGGGGATGTTCCCTGTAAGAGTGGGGATGATGCAGTGAACTAAGGTAACTGAGTATGTGGCTCATATAAGGGGCTCAAAACAGAGGGGTTGATACCTGTTCTTTCTATCTCTGTCTCCTATTGCTGGTTTGGTTGGAATTGCTGGAATTCTCAGTCTAGCTGCTTTTCCCTCTTGTGTCATCTCCTGAAAAGTAGCTGTGCAGGTACAATTGTGACTTCTCAAGTTGTCTTTTAGCTTTATTTACTTCCCAGGTGGCCACCCAAAGACGTCCACATCCTAACCCCCAGCACTGAGGAATATGTACTTTATGTGACAAAGCAAGTTTATTGATGTGACTAACAGTCTTGAGAGGGGGAGATTATCCTGGATTATCCAGGTGGGCCCTGGTGTAATCTTCAGGGCCCCTCCAAGAGGGAGGCAGGAGGTTCAGTTACAGAGGAAAGGTGATGCACGCACAGGCACAGAGGGTATCAGAGAGAAAGGATGCTACCTGATGGGTTTGCAGATGGAGGAAGCAGCCATGGGACAAGAAATGGAGGTGGCCTCGAGGTAAGACAAGAGGCAGGGCAACAGCTTCTCCCCCAGGGGCTCCAGGAGGGACATGGCCCTGCGAGTCCACCTAGACTTCCGGCCTCCAGAACTGGAGGGTGATAACTGTGTTGTCTTATGATGCTTACTTTGTGGTAACTTGTTATAACAGCAATGGGAAACAACTACAGGTAAAACCAGGTGATCCTGCTTGGGCCCCAGGCAGCAATGAGAGTAGGGGTCTCTGGGGATGGTTAACATAACTATTCTGAAAGCCAGCATGCTTGGATTTGCAGCCTACCACCTACTCACTGTGTGATCCTGAAAATGACAGCTTCTCTGTACCTCAGTGTAAAAAGGATGAAAGTCAGGATGCCTTTAGGATGCATATTAGGACATTGGCATGTGGAAAGGGCTCAATAAACATAACTTAATTATTTATATAAATCTGTTCTTACTGAAATGAATTACAGTGTCCCCGTATAAGGGAAGAGGAATGAATTGTTGCTGTCAAGACACTGAGAGAAAGAAATTCACTAGATAGTTGTCATAGGTATCAAAGGATTATCTTAATTAGTATACATGTATATTTCTAGAGGGTTTCCTTCAGGGGGTCAATGGCAACTTCTTTCCCTTTCTGTTCACACGTGGAAAAAGGGGTGCAAACTGGATGACAAGCACTGATGCATCTCAAAACTCTGTTTAATCTCTTGGTTGTAACTCAGAATTGATTTGAAGCTGTGACAGCCAACTCAAGTGTTGCCCTTTGGAATCTTTGCAGTTGTTTTGTCTCTGGTAGATCACAGGCCGCATTGTTTCTGTTCTGCAAAAAGTTATTCCCCTGATAATTCTGAAAACCAGGGAGAAGGCACATTCACATGAAATCATTGTGATTTTTTCTAAGTTTATCTTGTTAGGGTAGAACTGTTCTCTAATGTAATTGTATATTTGAAAATAGAAGATTTGCCATTTGTGTGAATTTAGCCTAAGGAAATACTTTTAAAATCAATAAACATACAAAAATGTTCACTTGCAGCATTATTAAAAATGGCAAAAAGTTGGAATAAATTGAAATGTTAGACAACAGGGGAATTAAATATATTGTGGTGTAGTCCCTCTGGAATATTATACAGCTAGTTCAAGGCGTGGTTATGATTACTTTGCCATAACAGGGAAAATATTTGCCATATACTGTTAAGAGAAAAATCGAGAGGCAAAATTGTGTTCAGTGTGACTATAATGTTTATAATGATTGTAACTCACATATTAACAGCCTAGCAGAAAATAAGCCAAAATACTGACACCCACTGTGTTAAGGTGGTAGAATTATGAATTATTTTTCTCCTCTCTGTAGTAATATAGTTATTTACAAGTCTAGGGAAAAAAGTTAAAAAAAAAAAACCCTTAAGCAATAAGCCCATGAGTCAAAATAGTGTGGAAAAAGTCCAAGGAAATTATGAGTGCACACATTTATAATTTAAATGCAAACACACAAGGAATATGAATATCCCAGATCAATGCTGACTGCAGGAAAATCTGGGTGACAAATCTTGGCCATCAGCACTTAGCAGGGCATGTGGAGACCATTTTAGCACATCACCCTTTCCTGTTTTAAGCCAATTGATTTGGTTTCATGAAACAAAGAAAAGTTTTTCTTTCTAAAAGAATTCAGTTCCAATCATCCCAGTAACCTCCATTCCAGGGTGGGGGCTATGGAGAAAAAAGAGTATCTAGTATTTATTGAGGCCTCGTTATATGCCGAGCTCTGTGCTGAGTGTTTTATGCATATTGTCTTTACTCATCCTCCTGGGGGTCTGTTAGGTTGGTGTTATTATATGATTTTATGGAGGACATGCTTGGAAAGATGAACACTAGCTGGGGTAGAGGCAGGTTCAGACCCTGGGCCACGGGACTCCGCAGCCCACTATCTCAAACAGGACTCCAGCTAACCGGGCGGTCCCGAGCCCTTCAAACTGATCTGTGTAATGTTCTATGTTTAAGAGACCCAACAGTTCTCACTAGATCTGTGGTTTCCTCCCATGGGAAATTCTAACAGTGTTTGAAAAATTCCTGTAATAAAAAGCATATATAGTGAAAACAAGTCCTTCTTCCACACCCGTCCCTCATGGCCCAGCTGGTCTTTCTTGAGAAAAATCACAGTAAATGGAGAGCACTAAATAAATACAGGTATCAGGGACCCATTCTCAGTTTTAATGACTTAGAATCCCCTGTGTTAGCCCAGGAACCTGGACTTGTAACAAGATAATTTGGATGCATCATCTGGGGCTGAGGACTACTGACACAATGATGCCCAACTGAATAAAAAATAGCAAATTCATGCTTTTTATGCCACCAGTATTTCAGTTATATATGGTCTTTCAGGAATATAGATGTTTGATAAAATAAGTTCACCTTTTCTTGGTTTTACAGACATTTCTTTCTCACAGTTCTAGAGGCTGGAAAGTCCAAGATCAAGGTGCCAGCAAATTCGGTTCCTAGTGGGAGCTCTCTTCCTGGCTTCCATCATGAGGCTGCACCTCCAAACACCATCACAGTGGGGACCAAGACTTCAACATGAAACTTTGGGGGCAGGGGCACAAACATTGAGTCATAGT
This sequence comes from Manis javanica, assembly GCF_040802235.1. NCBI lineage: Eukaryota > Metazoa > Chordata > Mammalia > Pholidota > Manidae > Manis > Manis javanica. The sequence continues at coordinate 163,165,764 of NC_133160.1, forward strand.
GCTGGGCTTCTAGTCCACTCTGCAAATGGCCAGCTGGGTTGGACAAGTTACTTCGACTGTTTACTTCGATTGTCAGGCTTATTTTTCTCAACTATAAAATAAGCTGATTGCATCAGCTCAAGAGGTAGCCAAAGATATCTCTGGGGGAACCTACCAGTCTCTTCAGGGCTGAGATAGAAGGAGGTGTTGGTGACTGAGAAGGCAGGTTTCTACCTTAATAAGCCAGCACCCCACTTACCTTCATCTTTCCCCAAGAGCAGCTCCATTTTTATCTATCTATCTATCTATCTATCTATCTATCTATCTATCTATCTATCTATCTATCTATCTTTCTATCTATCTATCTATCTATCTATCTATCTATCTATCTATCTATATCTACCTATCATCTGTCTAAATCTAATCTATCATCTATCTATTACCTATCTATACCTATCTACTGTTGATCTATTACCTATTATCTTCTATCATCTATTATCTATCTATATCTATTTAAACTATCATCTATTTACTATCTCTATTGTCTATCATCTTTTTAGTATAAGTGAAAATCCAGACTGTTTAGATTTCACCAGCTTTTCCACTAATGATTTTTGCCTTTTCTGGGACCCAATCCAGGATATCACATTGCATTTAGTGTCTTATTTCATTTTGCCTCTGATTAAGATTTAATTCAAACCAAGGTTTAAGAATAACAACAAAAAAATGTTAGATATCCACTGGACTGAGTGCTTGCCGGTTGTCTTTCACTTGTATGGCTGACGTTATGTATGAGGATTAACTGTGATGTAGGGGAAGAAAAAAAGGTCTTTGGAATCAGGCAGAGCTGGTCTACATTGTACTCTCTGGAGGAGATCAGACAATTAATAGAGCCTCCCTGAACTTTAGGATTCTCATCTGTAAAATGGGGGAATAATGCCTAATTTTCCTGTTCTGAAGATAAAGTGAGTTTGGTACAAGGTATAAATCTAAGAGGCATTTCGGCTATGGTGGCTGTTTTCCAGGTCCATATGGTGCTACCAGCCCTCACGTGAAGGTTGCTGTAGGCTGTACCATGGGTGCTGCCCTCAGGCACACTTGTGCACATGTCCAGCTGAACCTTGTAAACGTTTGTATATGGCTGGAATAAAATTTAACAGCAGGCTGTTCTCCAAGGACAGACCCTCTGATTTCTAGTATTTTGATCATACTGTTGAGATGGCATTTAAAACATGCATCCTAATTCAATTGCTCCAAAGTGGAAAAAGATGACAAAATTAATACATATTAATCATAGAGAAATTAGACTATATGGATAAACAAAAGGAAGAAAATAGAAATCAGCTGTAATCAGACCACCCAGAAATAACCCTGTTATCATCTTGGGATCTGCATCTGGAAAGAGACATATTCTCTTTCTCTCTTCTTTTTAAAATTGCACTATTCTATGAGTTCACTTTTTTTTAATCCTATTGTCATTTATTCTATGTTTACTCATATTTCCAGACAATAAAATATCATTCTGCAATGTAACTTAAAATATAAATTATGTGGCTGTATTGGAATAGTCTTAATAAATTCCCTGTTGAGGGATGGCTTGGCTGTTCATTTTTGCTTTTGCCGAAAGCATTGCAATACACATCCCTGTAATGAAACCTCTGCGTACCCTTCTCCATTTGGAAGTTGGAAGCTGCAGCTGGCACACTCTGCCCACGCCCTCCTTTCCTCTTACTTCCCTTTGCAGAATCCCCTGGTGTGTTGTGTGCCCCTTTGGGCAGTGAGCGCACGTTCATCTCCTTCTCATCCTGTCTAACATGGAGGGCTGTGGGGAACCCTCTGTGTGTTTCTACTCTCACCCTGTTACCCTGAACTTGCATCCCCTTGTTTGTTCTGCTTGGATATTTGACATCTGTGTTCTTAACTCTGGACCATACCCTCACTTACTCAACAGAGAGGTATGAGAGGCCATGGTGGGCAAAGCATGGGTCTGGGCCCTGAGGAAACACAGGGCAAATAAGACGCAAAGTTGTCTTGCCCTCAGGGCCATGCTGTAGAAAGGAAGGCAGACATCACCCAAGGGAGCCAGTGTGGTGATAATGTCAAATGGCCGTCAGTGCTGGGGGACTAGGATGCAGCCACAAGGAAGGTGAACCTTGGGGAGGATGTCAGAGGAGGTGTCTCTGAGAAGGCAGCCTTTGGGTAGAGATCTAAATGGTACAAAAGTGTGTATGGAAGGCTGAGAAGTCCCTGCAGAGGAGTAGCCTCTGTCAGGATACTGCAGCAGGAACACCCAGGCTGTTCCTGGGACAGCAGGAGACAGCAAGGGCAAGGGTGCTGGGGATGAGCCCCCAGGGGCTGGACACGGCTAGATCAGGCTGGGTCTCAGAGGCCATGGGGAGGGGTTTAGATTTTATCTGAAGTTCAATGGGAAAATCTTGAAGGAGGCAGGAAGGAACATGGTCTGGTTTTCATTTTTAAAAGATCAGTCTGCTCAAATTTTATTCTAAACCAAACTATCCAGATGATTAACAGCAGGCAGTGATATCTCCCTATTGGCTAGGGGGTAGGGACAGGGTTTTCTGAATTTTGCTTTCCTGTTTTTTTTTTTGTGGCAGACGCTGTTATTATCTATTGCTATCCGTTCTCTCTCTGTCTTTGCTAACCAGAATTCCAATTTTGGCCGGTGGCAATACATGCCCATTTCCCAGCCTCTTTTGCAGGGAGCCTTGGGAGGCATGTGACATAATTCTAGCCAATCAGGGTTAAGAAAACATTGCATAGAGAATTCTGGAAAGGCTTTTGCTTTCCCCATGAAACAACACAATCACAAATGGCACATCCCTGCCTCCTTCTCTGCCTGTGACTAACACAGGGGTGATGTCTCAAACACAGAGCCATCTGGCTATCACTCCATGACAAGCATTTGTCATCATCCCTGAACAGAGCCTTAGGCTGGTCCAGTCTTGTGCACAGTTTGGGCTAAGCATGGGGCTCTGGGACTCGCTGGCTATGGGATATTATCTGCAGAAAAGAAAAGTGCTTATTTGTTGAGATGGTGGTAATTGTGGAAAGGTAGCTGCTTATTATAAACATTTCAAAGAATTTCAGAAAAGAGCAAAGGAAAATGCAACACCTCTCAGGTGTGTAAAACTTCCACCCCTCTCAGAAACCATTTCGCCAACATTGATGAACATTACCCTGGACTTCTCTCTAGGTACACATATTTAGCCAGTAGCTTTGGCCAATATAATTTTACAAAAATGAATTCATAGTCAGCATGCTATTTGTATAAATATGACTAAACATAAGTCTTCTTGAATTTACCAGGAAAAAAAGAAACCAGTATCAGACTGAATTGTTGAGCTTTAGACAAATATTTGTTCATAACAAGAGATACTCGTTCCTAAAAGATATGTTCAAGGCTAAAAGACAGTCATGTAAGAAATATTAAGTTTGGCATTATTATTATTTTTAAACTCTGTATATTTCAATTTTATATGATAGACATTGATTTTCCTTTACTTCTGCAGCCTTCCAGTTTTTGTTAGTCACATTACTGTTTTTGGATTGCTCAGAATTATATTTATATTCTGTTCTGTCATCTTATTCCCACTGTTGCTCAGCTGCGGTTCTATGTTTAAGTGGATTCGATGCCTGCTGTTCCTGTAGGGCAGCTTCTCCATCGCTGGGTCTTTGATTTTGGTTCGTGCCTCCTTCTGCTGGTTTCAATCATCAACTCTTTTTCAAGAAGTGCTTTGTTGCTATAGTCCTTGAATTCTTGCATGTTTAAGAATGTTTATCTGTTTCCTTTACAGTTGCAGCGTAATTTGGCTGAGTAGGAAACTCTTGGGTCACTCTTTCCCCCTTAGAACGTGGCAGATGTTCTGCTGTTTTCTAGTGTTGAGTGTGAGGCAGCGATTGAGAGGAAGCTTGTGATCCGTGATCTCTGCACAACAGCAGGCAGGACATTTCCCCCTGAATTTCAGTATTTTCATGGTGTATCTCCTGATGCTGCCGATCACAAGGACACAGGGAGTCCTTTAAATCCAGAGAGACCTTGCATTTTTTACTTCAAGAAACTTTTTTTGAATTTTAAGTCTATGTTCCTTTTTTTCTCTTCCAAATACCCATTTGTGTGTGTCAGCCTCCCTTTTACTTCAGTTTGTATTGTCTTGTCTATAGTCAATTTGATCTCATTGCTCCTTTCTGTTTCACGTTGTGTGATTTTTTAAGCTTGGCCTATGTTTTCCACAGTATTTATTTATTTATTTTCGTTGCTTCTAAGTTGGCTTTCATCTCTATAATTGCTTTATTTTTATCTTCCCTTTATTTCCCAGGCTCTGCCAGTTCACTTTTCAACTGGTTTTCTTATTTCTTTCTTGATCACTTCTATTTCTTTGAACGTTCTTTTCTGAAAAACGATGTTATCAATTCATTCAAAACTGAAGAGAACTAATCTCTTTGTTCTCTGGATCGATCAGTCATGATGTGTATTTTTACAGTCTGCTTTAGGCATTTGTTTTTTTCTCCCTATTTCCCTCTCTTGCAGCACCCACGCTGCCTGCTGCCCCTCCGCCCACGGTAATATTTCTTAAACATGAATCGGCGCATCCAAGCTGTTTGAGCACCTAAAGGGTGAGGGGCTGAGGGATGAGGCGAACCGGGCTCCAGTTTAGGTTGTGGTCTCTGCCCTCCTGCTCAGCCCGCCGGGGTGAAGGGTCTCTCTCAGGCTTTGCTGTCCAGGAGGCCAGGTGGCTCAGGCAACATTTAAAGTTGTAACTCCAGGGCTGGCCCTCCTCAGCCCGGTTCTCCCCTTTCACCCCGGCAGGCTCTTCCAGCCAGAGGCTGTTCCGAAACCACAAGCGTGGTGCTGCTGGTCCCTCCTCGGCTGCCTGTCCCCTCTGGCTATCAGCAGGGTGGAAATAGACTTTTACGGCCATACCCTGACTTATCCTGCGTGTGGTGTGCAGCGCTGGTGCCCACCAGTGTTTCCGGTTATCTCCTCTTCTGAGACAACACCCTTCGTCACCCCTCAATGCTCCGCATGGCCAGGGGAATTACTTGGGCAGTGACATGTGACTGGAAGGAGCATGAACCACCTGCATGCTGTCTTCCCTTTCCATAGACAGCTCTGGCGCCTCAGGCCATGATGGTGGTACAGGAAGGGGGTGAAGCTGGCTGGGTCCCTGATGCCTGTTCTTTGGCCCCACTTTAAGCACGTGGCAATAACAATATTATGGCAACAGTAATATGTAGCAATAGTAATGATGAACCACATGTAAATCTTTGCTGTTTTAAGTCACTGAGATCTAGGATTTATTACTCCTGCGTAACTTAGCCTCTTTGATGAATACAGGACAAGAAAAGCCAGGAATTTCTGTCTCAAACCTTGGGAAGCCTGGCCGTGAAGGAGGTCGGCAGGGCTGGCTGGAAGATGTGCGTCAGAGTGGACCATTCATCGCACAGCCAGGACAGTGACCAGCTGCAATGACTTCCTGGTTGGAGGGGGAGTTCAGTAGAATCTGCGGAGTTAAGGTTTCTTGTTGCAGGGGGGTTCAGATTTTTTGTGTTCAACAGGAAACAAAACAAAGGGAACTAACCCTTTTCTGTGTCTCTGCTTCCTTTCCTATATCTTCTTTTGCACCAGATTTAGTGCTTTTGATAGCATCATTTACTGCCTCTGAACAAACTTGGCTGATTCCTGGTAGGTCATACTGATTATCTATCTCTCAAAAAGCCAAGGGAGCTTCTGTCTTCTGGTCTTGCAATGTACAGTCCATAAATGCTTTTTCTTTTTCTTTATTTCAATCATGTTATTTCTCTCTTCTAAAATTAAAAAATGTGTGTACAAGCCTAGATATTTCCTAAGAATAAAACTTGGGTCTTTGAATTCCTGTTGGGCATAGGGACGATTGAAGATGTCTTAGCTCTGATCCCATATCTCTAAAGTCCAGCTTGTACATTTGCATGCATACTGACATCTCTTCTCTGAAACCAGACAACCCAGGCTTAAGTCCTTGCCCTGCCATTCTTGAATGACATGGCCCCAGAAAGAATTATATAATCTTTCTGAGTTTATTTTCTCATCTGTAAAAAAGTGATAATGGATTTTTAAAATCTGTAAAAAACATAATGGTAGATTTTTGAATTCCACAGAAATACTGGGACGAGCAGATGAGCTAATTTACAGGACAGCCTCTGCTGCAGCTCCTGGTCCCAGATGGGTGCTCAGTCTGTATTACGTGAAAGCATCTTGCAAATTTTGCGAGTGGCATGTCAGTTCATTCATTCATGTACTTAACGCATACAATCGCTGAGGGTTATGCAACACATACACAAGGAGGTGATAGTCAAATTAAAGTAACGATTATAATAGCTAACATTTGAGTGCCTATTATTTGCTCAACCACTGTGCTGTCTTTACATGGGTCATCTCATTTAATCTGTACAACAATTCTATATATGTCACAGTCATCCTCATTCTAGGAAGAAGGAAACTGAGGCTTAGAGAGCTGAAGGAACTGGCCCAGGTCACAGAGCAGCAGAGCTGGAATGGGCATGGCAGGCAGGGTGACTCACGTGCAAAGTGCATGGCTTAACCACTATCTCTAGCACCTCTGTAGATACTCAGAGGAGTTGGGAGCAGAGTGCTGTCTTAGATGTATGGACACAAAAGGCCTTTTGGAGACAAGGATTCTTGAACTCAGCCTTGACGCTTGTGCAGGAGCCCTGAGCATGGGCGGAGATAGTCACAGAACAGAAATCCTGGAAACTCAGAGTCTGTGACTGTCAGTGTTGGAAGGACAAGGCTTGAACCTGATCAAGAAGCTTGGATGTGAAGAAAACGAACTTGGACACTGATGGGAGACTAATGACAGATGGTAAGCAAGAGCTGAATATGACTCGCTTTGCTGTTAGTGTTGGGTAAATGATTCTAGCTGGGGTTCATCAGAAATCTTGGTAACCCCAATGTTTTAAAATTCCCAGCTGTGTGTGGAAGAATAAAATTGCCATCCTCTCCATGGCCTGTAAGCAACTTTTTACCTAGGGCCGTATCTCATTCATATTTGCACAGCTGGAACCAAATGCAACATCTGACCCATGACAAGGACTCAATAAATTGTTGGCTGAGTGAGTGAATAAATGAATGAACAAGTAGATTGATGATGATAGCCAAGGTGAGAACAAAAGCAAGGAAGGCTCGTGTATCGGTCTGGTTGAGAGTGTGCTCCACGTGGGAACGGGAGGGGAGGGGGACGGGCTCTACCTCACTGGGTGCCTGGCCAATTCAGACGTGGTTTGGATAGTTTGGGATTCTTGGAAGTGGAACTATGTATGACCAGCATCAAGGGGGAGATTTTCATGCATTTGGTTCATGAGACTCCCTGGCGGTGGGTGGGGCTTTTTAGGTGAGCTGTTAGGTGTTCTGTGACTAATTTAGGGTCGAGTGGAGGTGATTCCAAAAACTGTTGCTTGTTTTCATTTCTCAGAAAGCATGTTTTTAAGTGAAGCCCTAAAAACTCTAGGGAATGTTCATAGCCTGGAGAATGTTGAGATCATTTAGCTCTTCAGACTGTGGGCCCCTTTAAAGAACAGAATAGAGGCATGGCTTCTTGTCTGCATGCTCAGTGTGGCTTGGTGCATGTGTGTGCTCACCTGCTATCTGTGGAGTCTCTGGTGCTGTTCATAGCTGCTAGAAGCGGACTGTCACCTAAGGATGGTGGGTCATGAAAGGAGTTTCCTGTGTTCAGCACTGGGGTTTGATTAGGGATTCCCAATCGGATGGAGGAGTCCTGAGGATGGGCTCACATGGTGGCAGTGCAGGTGCCCAGTGTCTGCAGTCCGTTCCGTGTGGACATGCACAGTCTGCGAGGGCCCTCCATGGATCAGAACCTCTGGTCGCCCTGCTCCATGGCCCTCCTCCACTGCAGAGCACACTTGCAGCTGCAGAAAGGAGCCCTCATCCACACTGACACCTGCCTCTTGAGTGGCCCTGGCCCTTTGCTTCCCTGCCCGGGGAATTTCTCTGAAGCTCCAGGATCCATTTCAGCCAGAGTGTGGGCTGCCCGGAAGTGCTGGAGATGGGAAGCCCCAGGGGCGACCCTCAACCCATGAGGAACATGGGCTGGTGGATTAAAAACCTCAGCATCCCCATCTTTGGTAGGACCTCTGATCAAGTGGCTCCTCAGGGTCCTAAGAGGGTCAGAGCCTCAGCTGCTCTCTGTTAATCCATAATCACACCTCCATTTTTTTGCTTTATTATCCCTTTTCTGTCTCACTTTCCCCATTCCTTGCTTTATGCACACAAACCACTTGCCCCCAAGTCTTCGTCTTAAGGTTTGTTTTGGGAAAAACAAGGTATGATACGCTGTGTCACGTACGTGGTTGGTGCTCAATAAATGCTGGTGGGATACGTGAAGTCTGCTCAGCACCACCCAGATCACCATTAGCACTGGAAGCTCACAGAAGCATTAGTGCTCAGTTAGGTGAATTCACTTGACGCCCGATGGTGGGGCTCTGGTCCTGCTAAATGCTTTCCGTGACCCTCTGTGTCAGCCCCCACCAGCCCCGGGCCTCCCATCTTGGGGCTCTGCTCCCCTCCCACCCTCAGCCAGCCCCTTTCTGTCCAGTCTTATCAGCAAATCTGACTAAGGCTGGCTCAGGCCCACCTCAGTGGGGATCTGGACTAATGGGGACCAGCACACAGGGTCAGTGGCCAAGTCCTCACATCTGCGCATGCTCAGACTATAACATTCATGCTTCCTGCTGCCTGGCTAGGCTCTGAATGACATCTGCCCTGGCATCCTTGTAAAAGTCTCAGTTGCACTAAATTACTTGGTTGGCAGCTCTGCTTGGAATTGCCACGTGCAGTGCCCTGACCAGGAACAACCGTTGCTTAGAGCCCTTTTCCTTCTCCCTGACAAACCCCATCAATCTCCTTAGAGATCAGCATCTATCCAGAGCTAAGCCCAAATTTACTGAGGAATCAGCCTTTAAATTTGGAGTCATATGGACTGAGGCTTAAATCCTACCTCCCCCTTTTACTGGCTGGATGACTCTGGGCACACTAATTATCCTCTCTGAGCCTTGTTTTTCTCATCTGTAAAATGGCGATAGTAGTACCTGTTTCAAAGGGTTATGAGAGAGAATATATTTGGGGCACTCTGCATTTGCTCAGCACGTGTAGGTCCTATGATTTTCTGCTGTTTTTTTCAGTGCCATTTGGATTATTGGCCCTGCTTTTGGTCCCCCGGTCTTGGCCCTGCCTCCCTCCGTTTTCTCCCCCTCAACCCCCAGCCCCTCATGTGTCCTGGCAGAGATGTCTCTTATAACTCAGGATACTGGCTTCTTGTAACTGCGCTATTGTTTTGTGTTTTCTTAGATTCTGAACCTATTTGACATTCATTCATCACAGGGCCAGTTTTATTCACTTAATCATCTTGTTTTCTGTATTCTCACCACTCTGGCATGTATGACCTCATGGAATGGGGAGAGACTTCCCCTGGCAGGACTGGCCAGTGTTAGGGATGGCAAAGGGCTTGCCTGGGAGCATGACTTTCATGTGCAAAGTCCAATCCACAGCCCAGACCCCAACAAACTCATCTACCAAGCCAATATTCCCCCTGCCCTAAACCACCCCAGGGCCAGGTACCAGACAACTAGGGACAGTCCTATGGTCCAGAGCCTGCCAGAATTATTCAAGCTAGCCAATTCCAACTGTTTACCCTGCCCTACGTCACCTTTCCTATGGAAAACACAAAGGTTCTGGCCTCAGGTTTTCTCTCTCTCTCTCAGTCTTAACGACCACACCAGTTGCTTCCCCATGTGGCCCTGGGTGTCCTCGAATGCCCCCTCCTCTTGACAAATGTAAGGAATAAAAATCTTTCAATGTCTTAGCTCCTCTGTGTCGTCAGTCAGATACTTCCAGAAGTTCAAATCCCGAGGGTACATTTTGAGACACTGCTGCTCAAATCCTTTTGGGGAAACAAATGGAGTCTTTAAATTGTTATTAATGATTAGAATCCCCTTGGGTGAGAAAGTGCCAGGACCACAGTTCACCACTGTGAGATCTGTGAGACTCCTTACGATCTCACCACCTAATCCCTATAATGTGAAGAGTAGATTTCAATTCAATTTGGATCCAACACATATTTTGTATTTTTTGAAAATTAAAAAATAAATCTATTTATTGTAAAAAATTAAAACCATATAGAAATATATATATAAAATAAAATGTGAGAGTCCCCCTCCACAAATTTCCTTTAAATCCTAAACCTCAGGGATTTCCACTGACTGGTCTATGGCCACATTCTCCCATACTTGTTTCACTCTGCAGAAACATGCACGCATATTGGGATAAATCTCTTTAAAACCTGAGATTCAAACATTTCTATTTCTGTGACATGTTTTTTCACCCAGAAGTGTTTGGTGCATGTGTATCTCTGCCCAGGGTTCAGCAGTACAGGTAGACTATAACTTATTTAAGCATTTCCCTATTAAAGTGCATTTAGACTGTCTTTAATTTTGTGTCAATTTTAATTTTGTGCTATTTCTTGAGAGCTCACTCTATGGCTAACAGTAGCTGGTGAGGCCATCCACCATCTGCCATTGGATTTCTCCCTGACCTGAGCTCCTGTCATTATCTGTTGTCTCTGTGTGCCCCAGTCACATTACCATACTTACTTCCTCAAACATTCCAAACATATTCAGACCCCAGGGCGTTTGCATGGACTTTGCCTCTGCCTAGAATGCTTATGGGCTTGCCTCCTTACCTCCTTCGGGACCCTATTCAAACGTCACTTATCTGTGAACCCTGAGTACCCCCTGGATGAAACAACAGAACCCCTCCTTCTTAGGCCCGCCTCTCCTCCTGCTCTATTTTGCTCCCTAAGTGCTGTTATCACCCGAGGTAGGGAATGGTTCCTGGTCTGTTGTTTGGAAGGTCCAGGCTGGTACAGAGTGCCTGTCTTCTGCACTGCTGTGTCCCCCATGTCTAGAACAGGGCCTGGCACACAGCAGCTCTCAACAATGTGTTGTCTGTGAACAGCTCTGCTGGTTCCCGGGGGCCCCCGTGTGGTTGTCATGGCCGCCCTGTAGAATAGGTGGTTTGCCTTATTTTACAGCTGAGGAAACAGGCTCCGAGAAGTGGCCTTCCTTGCCCCAGGTCACATAGCAAACAAGTTACTTGGTGTAGTGCTTCTCAAACCCATCTAGTCCTCAGAATTTCCAGGGACTCTCTTAAAACCACACATTCCCCGGGCCCTACCCTACATATTCAGAAACAGGATCTCTACGTGTAGGGCCCAGGAGTCTGCATTTTGACAAGCTCCCAGGTGATTCAGAGATGGACCAGGGTGGGACCTGCTGGCCTAGAACAGGAAGGTGAAGCAGTTCCAGGTCTGCCCCCTGCCTCCCTCGAAGCTTCAGCAGCAGCCCAGGCACGGTGGGGTCTGACCCACGGGCGGCTTCCTGCCCAAGGGCCCCCGAGGGAGGAGCAAAGGGTGCACGTTGTTTGCGGTTAGGAGCTCTGGGTCTCCCAGGCAAACTGAGCCTTTTTCTGGGCTTTAATTGCAATTGTTATGATTACTGCCTTGTCAGGAGACAGCAAACTCCCAGGCTTTCGAATTCACCTGTTTTCCTGGTTTTTCTCATCCTTATACTTTCCATCACTCAGATTCCTCTGGAAAACCATGTAGGCGCTTCTTTTTATATGGTAATTATTGCTGTTTATTGCTAAGAGATGGAGGAAGGGAATGGGTGCACAGGGAGGCAAGCCAACTCACATGGACTTCTGGCCATAAAGGCTTCTCATTACACCCTCCCGTCCCCCTGTGGGCACCTGGGAACCTCCTGGCATCGCTCCAAGCTCTGAGGAGGGCTGTCGCCTGGCGTCCCTGAAGGGGCTGGGCCAGGTGGACGTGGACATACTGCGGGGTTTATGGGATGTGGAAGGCAAGGCTAACGCCCTTGGGCTGGGGCTGCTCTCCTGGACAGATGCCTGAGTGGAGCTGAAGGGGCTCTGGGCTTGGATGAGAAGCTCTGGTTCCCTTATGCGCTCTGCCACTAGGTCCTTGTCTGCAAAGTGGGACTGAGAGGACGGTCAGGCCCTCTGGGCCTGTGGTGAGGAGCCAGTGAGGGATGCAGGTAAGTGCCTGTTGATATACACAGGTGTGGATTACAGATCAGATGAATGTGCAATCTGGCAAGAAAGGCAGTCAAGTTTTCCAGTGTCTGGAGGAGTGGAGAGTGTAAGGAATTCAATAAAAGACCACTTCAATTCAGCATGGTGTCTATGGCACATTCCTAAAACTTTCAGTTCATTTTGTGCTGGCTAAAATTTTCTCTAATAACACCATTCAAATTAATGTCACTCAATCTAAGGCTAAAAGAATATATCAGAATATCTGGTTAACTCTTGCTTACAGAAAATCCAGGGTTAAGGACCTGGATACTCATGAATGCGTTTCTCCCTCCCTCCCTCCTTCCCTGACTTCATGTCTCCCTTCCTGCTTGCCTGTTATTTTTGAAGTCCTTGTTGCAACAGAAAGAACATGAGATTTGGAATTGGTCAGACCTGGATTCAAATTTTACCTTATGTCCTTAATTGTTTTAGCATCACTTTTTTAATACAAAAAAATGGGGTGAGAAGATGGTTTTGGAGACCAATAACAATAGCTCATATTTATAGAACACTTGGTATATGCCCAACACTTTACCTATATTAACATATTTAATTCTCACAATTATCCTATGAGCCAGGGACTATTATTATCCCACTTTACAGATGAGGAACCTGAGACAGTGAAATATTAACTTGTGGAAAGTCACGCAACTAGAAAGGAACAGATCTGTAACTGTCACTCTTATTCAAATTCATTCTTGCAGATGGGAATTCTGAGTACAAAGGATCACCTGCATTGACTATGCTAACAAAACAGAACAAGTCTCTTTACCTGTGAGGAACTTAGCTTAAATAGTGGTACAGCTGATGCCTGAAAAACATGGGTTTGAATTGTGTGGGGGGGGTCTACTTCTATGTGAATATTTTTTAATAAGTATATTTGAAAACTTTTTGGAGATTGGTGACAATTTCAAAAAACATTTTCTCTTCTCTAGCTTACTTTAGTGTAAGAATGCAGTATATAACACATCTAACACAAAAAATATGTACTCATTGATTGATTATGTTACCAATAAAGTTCCGGTCAGCAGTAAGCTATAAGTAGTTAAGTTTTTGGGAAGTCAAAAGTTACGTGTGGATTTCTGACTGCACAGCAGGTTGGTGCCTCTAAACCCACACTGTTTAAGGGTCAACTATACTACTTCCTGCTTCCCCTTCTCAGCACAAACTCAAGCCCCACCACATCGATAAAGTTATGGTCATATCTTATTTGGATATAACATTTATTATTTATAAGGCATAGTTGCATATATCTCATTTGATTTTTAATCAGATTTTAATACTTACTGTAGTTGTGAGACATAGTGAATGGTTATTATTCCCCCTTTTAGGGATAAGGAAACAGCCTCATGGTTAGGGGCAGGGCTGCCCAGGGGAATTCTCAGCTCTGTCCTGGCTTATACTGGTTTCTGGATCTTGAATTATGGTGTGGCTGTAGGGGACCCTAACTTTTCTTGTCTATCCAGTATCTATTCCTTCTTCTGGAATGGCTTGTTGGTTTTCCCTCGGGGTCTTTTTCTCTCCTCCACTCAGGACTTGTGGTTCAGGTGTGGTGTCCCCACTCACGGTCCAGCCTCTCTGGGGTGTTACATTGCTCCGGTCACAATGCTCATTTTTGGAGGGCTAGTGACTTAAGTAAGTCCAGGGAAACTCAACCGTGGGACTTCCCTGCTGGGATGGCTGAGCTCCAAGGAGGTAGACCTGGAGCTGCTGGTGACCCTCTCTGCCACGACAAGGAGAGACCTGATCAGCAGTGAAGCCACTTCAGAGAAAAGTAGAACTAAGAGATATGGAAAGACAGAGTTCAGAGCATATCCTTGGAGTATGTGGATCTAACAGAATCTGAAGCCAGAAGATCTACCCGAGACTTTGGTTCTATGTATTAAACATCCCCCAAACTTACCCCTTTCCTGCTTGGAAGCATCTTGAATTGGGTACTTTCTACTGAAAGAGCACTGACTGCTGGACTCCCCAGACAGACTCCTCTTGGCAGAGAGCAGGGGGCAGGAACTGTACCTAATAATTTTTCCTGTTTTTATTAGAATGATGGGTACTGCTTAGGTACTCATACATATCTGTCAGTTCATTAATCATGATTCATTGGGTGATGGGATAGTTTGTGAGAATTTTCAACTATTTAAAAATCCTAACAATAGCCAAGAAATGGAAGCAACCTAAGTGTCCATCAGTAGATGAATGGATAAGGAAGATGTGGTGCATATACACAATGGAATATTATTCAGCCATAAGAAGAAAACAAATCCTACCATTTTCAACAACATGGATGGAGCTAGAGGGTATTATTATGCTCACTGAAATAAGCCAGGCGGAGAAAGACAAGTACCAAATGATTTCACTCATCTGTGGAGTATAAGATCAAAGAAAAAACTGAAGGAACAAAACAACAGCAGACTCACAGAACCCAAGAATGGACTAACTGTTACCAAAGGGAAAGGGGCTGGGGAGGGTGGGTGGGAAGGCGGGGATAAGGGGATTAAGGGGTATTATGATTAGCATACATAATAAGGGGTGGGGAGGATGGGGAAGGCAGTATAGCACAGAGAACAGAAGTAGTGCCTCTACAGCATCTTACTACCCTGATGGACAGTGACTGCAATGGGGTGTGTGGTGGGGACTTGATAATAGGGGGGAATGTAGTAACCATAATGTTGCTCATGTGAAACCTGAGCATAAGATTGTATATCAAAAATACCTTAATAAAAATTTGGAAAAAGGGAAATTTGAAAAAAATCCTTGCACATTGGAGCAACACTTTCTTCTCTGGACATCCAGGGAAATTTGGAAATAACTTTCCGGTTCTTTCCAACTTACTTAATTTCCCACTGAGATGAACTGTAATTCACATGGATTTGCACTGGAGAAAGTTATGTTCTATTTTTAGCACTATTTGTTACAGAATTTTTGCCAAGTAAGCATGAAGATCTGATCTTTCTGAAATGCAAAGTGGACCATCTTATTCCTTTCCCTGTAATGCTTGACAGACTCCTTGCTCACAAAAGGTGCTCCGAGACATGGAGCTATGGGTTTTAGAAAATACACTGATGTGACAGTCAGTTTTATGTATCAACTTAGCTAGGCTTCATTCCCCAGTTTTCTTGTAACCGAACACTCATTTGGTCTTGCTGGGAAGGTATTTTGTAGATGTGATTAAAATCTGTGACCAGTCACTTTAAGTAAGGAAGGTTTTCTGGGTGATCGGGATGGGTGTGATTTAATCAGCTAGAAGGTTTTAAGAGCAGAGCTGAGGCTTCCCTCATAAAGATGAAGTTCCCCCTATATATTGCAGCGTCAGCCTGTGCCTAAGAGTTCCAGTCTGCCCTTCCTGGAGGACCCCCCTGTGGATTTCAGACTCTCTAGACAACCTTTACATTCCTTAAACTACATCTCTTAATATACATTATCTCTTACTGATTCTGTTTCTCTGGTTGAACACTAACATATACAACTGACAAATCCTTAACTCCCTGCAATTGCAGACAGAATGGATGTGTAGGGTTATGTGGGAGTGAAAGTAGGACCAAAATTTTAATAGTCTCAAAGGACCCCTGTCACATCATGCAGACTAAGAACTGTCATCTGTTGGATGAAGGTCTAAGTCTTTAAAATGGTGCATGGTTCTCCATAACCTGTCTCTGCTGACCTCCAGCATTTTTATAATCCAGGATTATCAATGCACCTGGGCCTCTACAAGGAGCAAGGAAGGAGCCCCACAGCTTTCTGGGGTCCTCTGCCCCCTCCCTGGCCCCCAGGATTCACGGACCTGTCACCCACCTGCTTCTCCTTCCTACTCTATCTTGTGATCGCCAGGGGAGGCTCATCATACTCTCTGTCCCAGTTCACGTTCTTCCAGACTCTCAGGCCATTGCCCACCCTGTGGGCTCTCATCACTATGGCCTTTTGACCGGCTTGTCTCCTACCCCTTCCTGATTCCACAGGTCTTCCCTGGTGCCTTGTAGAACTCAAGAGATCTCATCAGCAGAATCCCTGTATCCTCAGCCTCCTTCCGAATGCCCTTTCATCTTGTGCTGACTGCTGCTGGTCTGTGCCCTGAGGATTCCTCTTTCCCTGCAGCACACTCGAGTGGTGGCTGCTGTTGTCTACCTCTCACTCCTCGTTCTGAGGGCCCTGGAAGTGGGTAGGTGACCTCCCTGTCCCCCTTGCTCTGTCCAGACCATTCATCCTCCTGCATCCTTGCATCCCTCCAGGGCTGAATCCCACATCATCCCTCTGTGCCACCCACCAGCTTTCCTGGCTGTGCCATCTACTATCTGTATCACTCCCCTCACACCTTGGAGATCGCAGCTCCTGGCCCCTGCCTCTGCTTTCTCCAACATCACTGTCATGACTACGTGATTTTAGTATCAACTTAGAAAGCTCATCACGTGCTCGAGCCTCACAGGTGCTTGACTTCTGCTCTTCTGATGGTCTTGTCTCCCACCCAATCTCAGCCTTTTGCTCATGTGATCACACCAGAGACCTTATTATTACCTATAACCACGGTTTCAAGATTCCCACTGTCCTACCCCCACTTTCTTTCTGCCCTTCACTCCATACAGTACCCCAAATCCAACAATTCTCTGACCTGACTTGGGTACTACCACTTTCATTCTAAACTTTATCCAAGTCTTCAATGCTTTCCTTACCTGCTTAGATTTTATAATTACTTTCCGGAACACACCCTTAACTCCTTCCCTCTTTTGGTTTATTGAGCCTGAAGTGGCTAAACCGCTACACTGGTCAGATGCCACTAGAGAAACACACACAACCCTGCTGACTGTGCTCCTCTGCATATGTGATTGGTCACTTCAAAAGGGCCCTTGATTAATGCTGCTCATCGATGATACTACGTTTTCCTGTTTAACTAACCATCCTACTCCCTTCTGAAACTCTCTCATACCTCTCCTCTGTCTTAAAATTCCAACACTCTTCCTCCATGAGTGGCCTTATTTCCCTTCTTATTGAGGAAACAGAAGTAATCAGGGGACATATAAGCTCCCAGAAGCGCAGTGATACCCCTTTTCTATTACACCATGCCAGTGTGACGCCTGCTGCTGCTGAGTGGCTTCACAGGTGGTTTCCTCTGCCATCCCTGTTGTTGCTGAGAATGAACTACTTCTGCCTCGTTTCCAGGTCAAGCTTCTACCCCTGCACTGGGCCTTCCCCTCTCCCTTTCTTGCCTTCGCAGTGGCGTAACTCCAGCAATTCTCTCTCTGTCTGGCACAGCTTTCCCTCTCTAATGGGTCATATCTGTCTGTCATTTGCCTATCATCTATCTATCCATCTATCCATCTATCTATCTATCTATCCATCCATCCATCCATCTATCTATCTATCTATCTATCTATCTATCTATCTGTCCATCCGTCCATCGTCCGTCCGTCCGTCCGTCCGTCCGTCCGTCCGTCCGTCCATCCATCCATCCATCCATCCATCCATCTATCTATCTATCTATCTATCTATCTATCTATCTATCTATCTATCTATCTATCTGTCCGTCCGTCCATCCGTCCATCCATCCATCCATCCATCCATCTATCCATCTATCTATCTATCTATCTATCTATCTATCTATCTATCTATCTATCTATCTATCCATCCATCTATCTATCTATTCATCTATCTAATCTAGAGTAGTGTAGTAATGTATATATAGGATATATGCATTATATGTACTATATTTGTATATATAGAAATTATATATGTAGTAAATACACTCAAATATAGTAACATAATAAGGTATAGAAATACCACGTATATAGTAAATTATATATGTAGTGATATGTATTACTGTATATACTATACACATTACTAAGATGTTACCTTCTCCAGACACTTCCCTCTACAGTCGCTGCCCCCTTTTGCTGCTCCCTTCTACAGCAAAGCTCCTCTATCTACCGTTTCCGCTCTCCCATTGTCTCAGACCCCCCTGTCAGGCTTCTATGCCCCCACTCCAGGGGAAACACCCTCATCAAGGCCGTCAACACGGGTGATGAACACGGCCATCAACAAGCCCCATGTGTCTAAATCAGTGGTCTCTTCTCAGTCCTCTTGGTACTTGACCTACTGCTCTTCTTTCTTGACTTGTTTTTGAGAAATTGCTGTCTTTTCGTTTTGCTCTTGCCCCTTTGTCTCCTTTGTTGTGTCCTTTCCTGGACTGTAATTCTTTTCCTAGTCTGCAGATGTTGGAAGCCCAGCTGCAGTCCTCAGACCGCTTCTCTTCTCTGCTGGCCTCTGCTCTCCCTTAGCCCGTCCTGTCACATGTTCGCAATGTCGATTTCCCAGCTTAGACCCTCTGAACTCCAGACTCACTCCCAGCCACCTGCTAGACATCTGCATGTGTGTGTCCAACGGTACCGTGAACCCGACATGTCCGGCACTGAGCTCCTGATGCCTGGGCTCTACTTCATCTCACTAAATGGCAACCAAGACTTTCAGGTACTCAGACCAGACACCTTGGAGTTCCCCTTGATGCTCCTTTTCCCCACGAATTCCGTCCTTAAACATTCCCTAAGGCATCTCACTGTGCCCACTTTGTCTTTTCAGCACAGTCCCCGGCATGAACAGTTGCCACTGTGTCCATCTGGCCTTCCAGCTCCTGCCCTGTGGCGCCACTCAGCAGGCAGAGCCACCTGGTTCGGCCCTCTGACGGCTTCCTTGCTTACTTAGAGTAAAGATCAAAGGCTTCAAAACTAAAGGGTGGGCCCCAGGTCTTCATGCCCTCTCTCTCCCACCATCTTACCTCAAATTCTTCTTCTCTCTCTGTTCATTTGGCTCCAAGTACACTGTCTCTGTGCCGCTCCTCAAGGATGCCCCTGCCACAGGATATTTGCATACACTGTTCTTGCTGCCTAGAAGCTTTTCCCTAGGATGTCTGTCTATATTTCTGTTTGTATCTATCATCTACAACTTTATCTATATTATTTATACTTATATGTATACCTACACTTAAATCTATATATCTATATCTCTCTTTATTTATATATTTGTATCTGTACCTATAACTACATCTCTATCTCTGTCTACCTATATATACCTCTATGTTTCTCTCTCTAACTCTTGCTGTGTCAGCACTTTCAGGTTTTTACTACATTTCACTTTACCTTGAGGCCTCTGCTGACCATTTTTCTTATAATGACAAATCCAATCATTCCACACCCTCTTCCTTGCTTTATTTTCTCCATTACATGTGTCATTATCTAACATACTAAGTATTGTACTTATTTATTTTGTATCATCCATCTTTCCCTATGAAATGTAAGCTCCATGATGATAGGGATTTTTGTGCTTTTGTTTGCTTAGTCCTGAGCACCTAGAATAGCATTTGGTGCATGTTAGGGACACATATTGGTTGATGAAATAATTCAACAAAAGCTACCAATGTTGATGAACAGTATTTGATTGGGACCCATGACTTCTCACATCTAAGTCTTCAATTACTTGGTTTCTGTATTAGCTCTGCTCCACAGGGACCCCAAAAGAGTCCCATGCCCAAGAGACAAGGCCATGTGAAGACACATCTTGTTACAGCTGGAGTTTGGGTCACACACACCTAAATAGGACCCCAGAACCCTGGTGAGCTGGGCTGTAGCAGGGACACCCTTCCTGCCCTCTGGGGGAGATCACTCTGATTGCTGGGAAAGGCAGGCCCGGGGGAACAAGGACAGACAGCCTTTTCCTTTGGCATCCAGGTCCAGCTGTGAACAGAGTAGCCTGGTATTTGAACCTTCTGACTGGTGAAATAAACTGCCACAAATAGGTGTTTTATCATTGTGCTGTGAGAGGGTTTGTCCTCAAGCAGAGCAATGTAATGTAAAATATAAGCTGTAAGGTGGATTGTTGGCAAACTTTCTGTGTCTGCCTGTTTTATTTTGGCCTGCAAATCCTTTATCGAGTTAGCCTGCTGTTATGGTTGAAACAGTACTAAGCCTAGCAGACCTACTGGGAGCTAGAGCACGGATGACATCATCCACCTGGCCTTGCCTCCTGACAGTCCAGTTTTCAAACAGCAGTCAGACTGGTCTTAGAATTTAAGTCAGAACCTGTCAGTCACTCTCATGCTCAAAATGCTGCAATAGCTTCCCACATACCTCAGGATAAAGCTCAAAGCCCTTGCAAGGCCTGAGATAACACTTGATCCTCACTGCCTTCCGACCTCACGTCTCATGTACTTCATTCCAGCCAATTGACTTCCTCCTGTTTGGAACGAGCCCAGCACCATCATCCTGCCTTCTCTCCAGCCTGTTACTCCTCAGCCCAGAGTGTTTTTCTCCCAGGTGCTGGCGCGGCTCATTCCTCCATACCTTCAAGTCCTTGCTCGAACGCTGGCTGTCCTTCTCTGACCCACCCGCCTACAGCAGCTCGCCTGCCCACTGCTACCCTGCTTCCTTCTTCATAGACCTTATCGCCTCTGGACACACCCATCTTTTGTTGTCCTTGTCTATCTACCCTTCAAGTGAGGAGGGAGTTTGTTTTGATCACAGCTCTGTCCCAAGTACCTAAAATAGTGTCAGGTACTTTGTGGATCCTTAATCCTGGCTCCCTATGACTGCTCTGGTCACTGGTGGGTGACCAGAATTCCTAAAAGATAAGCCAAAAAGACCAGTACTTACTAACTTACAAGAGACAGAGAGATGTTGAGAAAAACCAGTGTTGTTCGAGAAATCCCAAACCCCTAAGCCTGTTGTCAGAGGAGAATTCTCCTCTTGGGAGCCCTGAAACGCTGAATCTGGTTTTGTTCCATCCGTATCTGTGCCCCTCTCCATGATGGGAAGGCTGAGGGGTGGGAGGACAAGGGGAACGGAACCCTGAGATCCCTTCTGAGGCCTCTACCTGCTGTGGTGTGTCTGCCAGATGCCCTCAAGTCTGAGCATAAAACTTCCCCCAACTGACCCTTATGGTTTCAAATAATCAAAGGAAGACAGTCTAAATATGAAACGTTTGGAAGCTAAGAACCTGATTTGGCCCAAGAAAGCTGATGCTTATTAAAATCTTCAAAGGCCAAACATGCAAATGGTCCATGTTTTAGATTATCTCCCTCTCATTTGTCATGTCTGGAACCATTTTTACAACACTTAAATCAAAAGCTGCATGAGTTTCCTTCCTGCACACACCTCTTTGCTGGCGAGGTTCCAGACCATTTTTCCAGGCTCGTGGGGTCATGAAAGGAGAGTATGTGTGGTTAGAGGGCGGCTCTCACATTCAGCACTTGGGCCAAGTTATTTTCAAAACTGAGATGAGTTTAGTGAGGTCATTATAGTTCAGAGTTTAAAATAAAATTTCAGGAAGGCTCATATGTTTCATTTAAAACACAAAATATATGGGCAGTGTCATGGTGGCTATTTTTATACGAGCAAAGATAAACATTTGCTGCAAATTTCAATCTGTCAAGAGGGAAGGAAGTTAATGTAATTGTTTTCAAGTGCTCACTCTGTAACAATAACTGGGCTGGATGCTTGCAACACACATTTAATCAGCTCACTGTCCTTCTCTAGAGCAATGATACCAGTTCTCACCTCCTAGACAGAAACAGCATCCTCATGATCTCTTCAACCTCCCTATCATCCCTCCTGCATTCACATTCCTATCCATTCACACTTGCTTCCCGCCTGTCTCAATGGATTCAGGTGTGAGTCAGGACCTGTGCTGGTTTGAGACCAAGCCTCCCGCTGGACGGTTGTTTTGACCCACCTCTCACCTCTCTGTGATTACCCTGCTCAATCACCTTCTCTCATTCTCTGGTGTCTTCAAGGTCTACCTCTGACTGATTGCTCTTAGCCTGTAGAAATGTTCAAGTCTTCCATCCCGAAATAACCTTGATGCGGCCCCCTTGACCCACTTCTAACTACCATGCATCTCTGTCCTTTCAAGGTAAGTGGACCTGGTCAGTTGCAGGCACCTTTCAAGACCAATAAGGGGTGAAGAAAGCAAATCAGTTCTTCACAGGGATACCTGAGGAGTTGCTCCCTGAAGGCATTCAGGTACCTGGCCATTCCCTTCTTGGAAGTATGTGGTAATAATGACTTCCAAACTCTACCAATTTGGAGGAACAAAACTTTAGATAGATTGCCCAGATTTCATTGGTTTGTAGAGTGTTCTAGCTAAGGCCAACTAGAAGCTGGAGATACAACAGTAAGGGTGAGGCATGCACAAGATTCTGAACTGGGATGGAGATACATACGAAGAGTGGAGGGTAGAAATTGTTCCTATTTCTTGACCAGTGACTGGTATTAAGGCTTGATGGAAAGGGTTGTTAAAGTCAGATGCAGAAAGACATGTTTACAGGTAAAGTTTTCCAATACGACATTTTCCAGGAAGACATTTCCAATAAAGACTTGAGTCTTGGGGTACAAGCACAACTACACTGGGGCTCACAAAAGGTGACTCACTATGGCCAGGTGGCTTTCTCCCCATCCCTGCCCAGAACTCAGCAACACTCTGGCAGCATGAAGATGATCAACTCTGGGGAAGTCAGGCGAGTGTATCCTTCCTAGGAATGTTACCATTCTCTTCATATGAGGTCCTTGTTTGGCACTGAGGCCTATGATTTGGACCAGGATTTACATGATGATGGCTGTGTAGGAATGCATGAGCTCGTGGACACAACACAGACACCTCGGGGAGACGCTCAGTGAGAGGGGAGCATGACACTGGGTTGCTGACTTTTGGGTGTCCTTATCAATACGCCTGGGCTGGTGGGGCCAGAGGACTGAAAGGTAACCTGGAGGGCAGGGATCTTTGTGTGTTTGGATCATTCCTAATCCAATAAATAAATACAAATTCAATGAACATGAGATACATTTGACTGCATTCACACCAGGAAGAAGTGGTCAGCCTGCAGAGGGCTGGATATTTAGTTTGAACAGCTAGAATCAGGTAGAACCCAGGAAGATTGGCTAAATTCAGACTAAGGTATGGGAGAGACAGTGATGCAAGAGCAATGTCCTCTTGTCAAGAAAGGCTTGGCTATAAAAATAAGGTGAGAAATCTGAGGGGAATCTGAGAAGCTAATGCATCTCCCTATGTCCTACAATGTGGTACAAACTACTATAATAGATGGAAATATCAAAATAGACTTGAGTATATTGTACTTTATTTTGAATGGTACATCTAGCACATTATCTCAATGATCTTTGTATCAACCAGGTGAGATGGGAAGAGCAGGTATGTTCATTAAATTTCCAAAGTATGGTTTGAGAGAATAAAGATAAATTGTTTGCTAAAAGTCACAAAATTCATAAATGGGCAAGAACCATGGCTCTGAATTGCTTTCTATCATTTTCTTCTCTTTAACCATTGTGCAGAAATGAGCTTTGGCTGAGGGTTTAGACTTAGACACTGTAAATCTGTGGACTCTTTTTGGTTTGTTTCTTTTCCTTTTCTAAGTTTTGCAATGGTGACCAGAAGGTGATAAGCTTTAAACATCCATCTTTGACTGGAAAGGTGGGGGTGGCATGGGGAGATAATTAAAATGGAAAGAGACCTTATTTAAAACCTGGCTTCCTGGGTTAAGATGAGAAAAAAAGTATTGAGATAGCTGAGAGTCTCTGTGAAAGCTTTATTCCACATCTCAGCAGCACGGATCAAATTGCACAGATTCCAGGAATTACATCCCTTGGTAACAAACACTGGTCAGTTTTTAAAATGTCACCAAATGGCTCTGTTGACTGTTTTGTAACACGTCACAAGCAGACGGCACTTTGAAGCATATGAAGCAGTTTGCAAGACAAAACTGCTTAAACATTTTTGTCTGATTTGCTAAGATAATGTGATGAAGCCCCAAATGGAGGAATCTTGTCATGCCCCGACAGAGAAAGGCTACACGCCATTCAGCGAATTTGTTTTAATTTCTTGCAGTCAAAGAGTGGACTCTTCAGCTGTCAGTTCTGGCTGGGCCAGGTTTCAGGAAGGTTTATGCACTTGCTGAATAAAAGGTGCAGAGCAAGAGAGAAGAGCACCTGCCATTTCTTGAATGCCTATTATGTGCCAGATGCTTACATGGTACATATACATATGAAATTTATGTATATCTTATTTAATTCTAAAGCAATTACATGGGTAGCTAATATTACCCCTATTTTAAATATAAAGAAATTGAGGTCTAGGCACATCCCATACCTACTTACGTAGAGACCTGGAATTCAGACTTTGACCTGATACCCAAACCTGTTTCTTCCCACTTCTCTGTGGCATTTCAGGTAGGTTGCTGTCCTTACCTACCTCTTGTCACTTATTTAAAATATATTTTCATGTTCACAGTTATTAACATAGTTGCAACTAGAATGTGTTTATGTAATATTGTCTTATTTATGAATCAAATTCCAAATTTATTGCTTTCTGAAATAGGTATTTATGGCATAGTTTGACAAGTACTGTAGGTCTGACTCACTGAAAACCCATCCCAATCTACTTCTCCCCTGCCTTTTTCTACATTAAGGACTGGAAAACAGAATTCACAAACTTCCTGATTCCCTTGCAGCTAGGGGTGGCTTTATGACACAGTCTGGGTTCAAGATGCACATGGAACTCCTGGGAGAGAGCTTCCCTTACCAAATAAAAAGGCAGAGTTTGACAAGAAGGTTTTTGCTTTCTGCCTGCAATGTGAAATCTACGCTGAAGGTGTAGCAGCTGTCTTTCCACCATAAGGATGAAAGCCACATGCTCACAAATGCTGGTGAAGAAAGAAGATAGAGAGACTGGTTTTCTGGTGACACGTCTGACTAACTACATCATCTTTGGTCACCTACCTCCAGGCTTCTTGTTATGTGAGAAAAATAAACCCTTATAGGTAAAAGGAAGTGGGTTTTCTGATACTCACAGACAAATGCAACCCTAACTGATATACAGAGTAGCACAGTTTTAAAAGGCATTCCTATTTTCCAGCAGTGTTCCATTTTTTTAAGCTGTTTTGGTGCCAATTTGCAATTCTGAAACACTGGAAGTACAGCCATCAGATTGGATAATAGATTCACTGGAACAGTGGTTATTTGGTCGGGCACACGCTAGGACTGAGGTGGGTCCCCTTTCTGGCAGTAGGAGAATGGTCAGCAGAGCCTGTGATCTGAGCCACTGTGCTTCCCCCAGAAAGCCTCCACATCACGTCAGTCAAAGCGATCAGCGTGGAGCTGGGAAGGGACAGTAGGATGGAGGATCCCTGCACCAACACTGTTTTGCTTTGCATGGATGTAGACCTGGCAACTGGTGGGGGAAACCCGGAAGGAACTTGAGGAATCATTGTGTTTATCTTTCCGCCTTGGGGAAGGACCACACTGAAGTCATACCAGACATATATGATAATCGATCTGGTTTTAATAGACCTCCAAAGAAGACAACTAGACACCTCCTCAGCCGTTTCCCTCAGGAGGCCATTTCAACATTTAAACACTTGCAATTTTTTTCTTAAATTGAATAGAATGTATATTGCATGTGGGGGAAAAAACAGCCCATATTTTTCTAAAGTGGAGTGATAGAGTGGAACATCAGTGGGTTACACAGTCAGGCAGTCTGGGTTCAAGGTGCAGCTCTCTACTCACTGAACTTCCTTGTTGCTTAACTGCCGTGAGTCCCACTCAGCTCCTCATCAGTAAAATAAGTAGAGTAACAGCCACACCACACGAGGGCCCCAGTGAGGAGCTGATGTATATAAGATGCTGGGAATTGTACTTGCCATGAAAGCAAATGCACAACAGGCGTTCCCCTCCCTGGTCTCCCCACTGGGCAGCAGGTGGCCACCACTCTCTGGGAGGAATGCCTTTAGAGCTCAAGGGGCACCATCCACTTCCCCTACAACTCTCCCTACTACTGGTTAATTAACTTCAACGTCCTAATCTCATTCTCTTTGCTCTTACTTTTCAGTCCTTGGATTTTAACTTTGGACCTTATTTTCAAAGCAATTTCTAAAAATGTGTTTGCGATTTGGAGAGATCACATTTTTCTAAATTAAGCATAAAACAGCCATCATTTCAAAATCGAAAACAATGACTTGTGCGTTTTCTATGGCCATGCACACAAAATTCTCATTCTAAGTCGTGGATCCCCTCACTGGACTTTACACTATAAGGATAAAGGCAAAATGGAGTAATGAGACAATCATCTGGATTGTTACAGCCAAGAATATTCTGGCCGCAAATATTTGGCTGATTGAGAGACCAAGACTCCTCTGGTACAAGTTATCTGCATTGTGACCTTCACTTTGGAGAGACGCTGTCTCAGACCCAAGTGAGATCTGCTGCACCATGTTAAGAAAGGAAACATTTCAGACCACAGATTATTTTTTAGAGCCACACACATGATTCTTGGCTAGCAGAGTGCTGGATCGGCCGACTTCTGGCAGCTTGCAAGCTGGCTGCACTAACATATGTACAATTTCAGACTCGAAGCCACACATGAAGTCATTGCAAAGCTTCCCAATTCATCCCTAAAATCTGCCATGTGGTGATTCTTGTCTTCTCCAACAGTGTAATCCCTAGAAATTGTGATGATTAGAACTTTTTAAAAACAATCATTAATTAATTTTCATTCACTTAGGACCTATGAATTTATCTTTGATGAGGAAGAACATTTTGAGAAAACCCAGAATATGGAATGAAAGAATGAAATAACTTGAGTATAGTTTCGTTCAGAGATTTTTTTTTCTTCTCTTCATACAGTTCCTCACAGCATGTGATACTAGCACAAGGAAACACAATCGCAAACAGACTTTCAGTGCTGAAAGAAGTTCCATCATTTTACTGCTAGTCACTCTATCACATTGCCATATTTTATTTTCTTTATAGCACTTAGTCTCTGAAGTTATATCCTGGTTTATGATTCTATCGTCTCTCCCTCTACAGGTATGAAGGCAGAGACTTTGGCTCTTATTCTCTGCTCTATCTAGAATAATCCTCAGCACATAGTAGGTACTCTATAAGTATTTCTGGATCAGAGCTTAGGAGGAAAGGAACTCCTGTTCATCGGACACCTATTTTGGTAGGTGCTATGCTGAGTTGTTTATGTCTTTTACATACGCTGGAGAAGCCAGCACCATATTTGGAAAGTGATGAGGCGAGAATTCAAAGCCAGGGATATTTTCATTTCAAATGCTGACATTTGCCACCACAGGAAATTATTTCCAACATTCAGTGGTTCCTGTTCCACCACGCCCTCCATGACCTCTTTCTGAGGCCTCTGAAGTCCCCAGCACATGGTCTGGCATGCCCCTGTTGGCGTGTTTCTGTGGTGCTGCAGTGATCTCCCGAGAAATCAGTCTGATTATATTTTATTCAACACAGTAAATACTCCATGGTGCTGGTTTCTCGGTGTAAAGTTTATGGAGTAAATGTCTCATATTATAGATACAGCTCATTTTATTCTAATGTAGTGGTGAATCCCACTAAGTTGTACGGATTTAGGGAGTAAAAAGTCTGCAAAGGGAAACAAATCTACCCATTTGCTGATCCCTGAAGCCTGATGCAATCAAAGGGTTTGGTGACAGAAAGTTTAGATGGTCACAGGGCTTAGAAGGCGGCACATGCCAAAAGATGAAGAAAGCACACTGAGATATAAACATGACAGTAAATAATTCTGAACTAGTGTTGATTTTGACCACAGGGTAGTCCAAAAATCTGAATGGGGGAAATGCCCAATCTCTTATCCTTAACGGAACTTTTCAGCTTCTTCTGTGGGATGCAGCAATCTTCACTTTTCCCCAGATTATAGAACAGGCTGACGATAGTGACTGTCAAACTTTGATGCACATCTAAATCCCCTGGAGAATCACGCAAAGGGCCCAGGTACCTGCTTTCATTAATGAGGCGCTGGGCCACGCAGGGCGCGGAAGCTAATTGATGGCTGGCGCAGTCGTCCTTCGCAAGCTCACGCTCCCCTGCAGGGGGCAGTACAGGCCTGACCCGTTCCAGAGCTGGGGGCTTGGAAAAAGCATCGAACCGGCCTTGGAAAGCCTGTGCTTAGCTCCCAGCCCTGCTAATTTCTAAGGATGTGGCTTTGGGCTGGTTAGCTCACGCCCTTTGAGCTTCAGTTTCCTTGTCTGAAATCTTCACCGTCAACGGCTAATGCTATGTACCTAGAAGGCCATCATGTGGGCAGGGTCAAGGGGTGCATGGCAAAGAACCCAGCGACATGGGGGAAGGCAGCAGGGGCTACAAACGTGGGCTTTCCCCATTATGATAAAGCCAGATCATTTACTCCCAAATCCCAGCCCTGCCAGCCATCCCTGGGAGGGCTGAGTATACATTATTTCACTATCCCTAGACTCAGTTTCTCATATGGGAAACAAAACAACTCTTTACTTACATTAACTCTCAATCCTCACATGAACCCTGCTATTTTTGCCTTTATTTCATAGTGAGGAAACCAAAGCCCAGAGGAGTTAATTAACCTACCCCGGATCACAAAGAGGCCAGTCTGGGCGGTGCCCCCAGGGGCTCTGGCTGGAGGGAGAGTCCTGGCTCCTAACCAGTGAGTCGCCTGCCCCTAAGATCACATGAGACATGGTGGCAGAGGGCCAAGTGCACGGCAAAAGCTCAGTAAATGTTTCCCAATATATGTATAATTTCCTTTCACATCCTGAACATGGATCCCTCCCTTTTATAACCCATTGCATCGCACATGGCCGACAGCCAGTGCCCTGGCCTATTTAGTTACGTCGCATGAAAATGAAAGCTCGCGTGGGCTGCATACACTACAAACATGTTAATACCAGAAAAGAAGCATTTGATTTTTAATTGCTTTCAGTACATTAGGCATATAATTTATATTTAAGTGATGGTGAAAGGTTAGCGATCATCTCAGACTAAAAGCAGAGATGAGTTGCTCAACGGAGGGCTACACAGGTAACAGGCTGTTATGAATTCCTATTTCCTAAAATTCCATTCCTCCTGGACCTCCTGACCTGCTAGCGTGCCTGCCTTACACATGTGCTCATGGTTATTAACCTATTAGGAACAAGACCAGTCATCCTCACAGAACCTCAAAGCGTGAACCAAACTTTCTCAAAAAGAAAGGAAGTCACATACCGACTAGAACTGAGGGCATTTATTCTTGGATTTAGGGAGCTTTCTAGGGAGTCAGGAGACACAACCTAGGCTGAGGATATAAGGTCTTACTATTCTAATTAGGACTCAGGACACATTGGGGGATGCATAGTCTGAAGAAGCTTCAGTCAGAATGTAGATCTTGGGACATAAGTTTTCTGCGGCTAGAGGGTTTTGATGAGGGACCCTGGAAAAGGACCCTTGGGTCCCTGGGGCTAGGTCAAGGGACTGTAGGTCCCATGGAATAAAGGTTGATCAAAACAAAACTGTTCCCTTTAAATTAGTCATACTCCCACAATTACTTCCTTGTCTTTAACCACAGTCTGCTTTAAAATACCTGTAGAAGAAACATACTCTAGTACAATGCATTATGTATGAAGTTATACAATCCATTCATGTGATTACTACTAATACAAACCCACAGTCTGCCAACACAGTCTAGATGTTTGCATTCATATACTGCAATGAATGTTTCATTCCCATAATGGCCATGTGGAGTGATGAGCACATTTGTTTAATAAAATAAACAGTAAATAAATCAGCACCCGTAACCAAAAATAAATTGAGCACAAGATTTATACTACTACAGGGAAATCTCCACAGAACAATACTAGCTTTAATGTTTTCCTTTTCCTCTATTAAAATCCTACAGGATATCAAAATGGAAGAAACACCTTAAACTTGAACTACGTAGGCGCAATTCTGTTTTTCAGGGCGAGGCTATGGAGCCTCTTCTGTCTGCACCCACAAATGTCCGTGTCAGCCTGACCATTCCTCTTGATTCATATCTATAGCCAATAAAGTGCATAATTGCCTAGTCAAGGGCTGTTTTCAAAACTAATCAGCAGAAAGCCGATTCTGATGACTTTCGCTTTCTCTCCTCTGTGCAGCAGAAGCATTCCCCCAGAGCAGATACTTCACTGAGTAAGCCCCAGGCAGTAAACACCCCCAAACCTCACGGAAAACAGAGAAAGAGCAACATCAACGTGAGCCAAAAGACTCATCTCTGGGAGGAAAAAGCCTCAAGAAGTTCACTTCGATCGGGAGAGAGGGCTGCTTACTTACATTGCTCGCAAGACCTTCCGACAGCTGGAATCTTTGAACTCTACTGTGCACAGATGTGGGACTTTCACTCAAAATCCCCTTCCCTTTGGCAGTGAGCAGTACTCATAACTCTGTAGGGCTTCAGACTGATAAGTAATCTCCTGATTCCTTTCAAAAGCGTCCTCCCAGGCTTCGAGCAGTGACAGAGAGGGGAGCACGGCAGGCAAGGCCCACGACGTGCAATGACCCTCTGGCCCGTGCAGACCTGATGGTTTGATGGAGCTTGAAAGAAGTATTTGTCGACCTCACGAACAAACATAAATAGCCTCCTCTCTGTGGCGGCTCACTCCCTGAAGCACATCTGAGAGGCGACACAAAGAGTCTGGACAATATTTGTTCTAGTATTTGTGATTGTTTTCTTACCAGCCACTTAAGAGAATGTTCTTAGATACCACCCAGTCCAGCCCCTTCAGTTTGCGGTGGGAGGAAAGGAAGCCCAGGGTTGTACATGCCTCGACCAGGATCGCGTGGGAAGTGCGTGAAAGGACGGGAACCAAAGAGCCTGTGGCTGTCAAACCAGAGCTCTGTCCCCTATGGGGAGGGGGAGGAGGACATGCAGGTCTGAGGTCTGGCTCTTAGTCTGTAGGAGACATGTCACTGGCTAAGGTCCTTAACATTTCTCAGTCTCAGTTCTCACAGCTGCAAGACGGCAGTCCTGAGAATAGTTACCCTTTGCAGGGTCATGTG
Organism: Manis javanica; assembly: GCF_040802235.1. Lineage (NCBI taxonomy): Eukaryota > Metazoa > Chordata > Mammalia > Pholidota > Manidae > Manis > Manis javanica. The sequence goes on from NC_133160.1 coordinate 163,196,763, forward strand.
GAATGGTGACGCATGCCCAAGAGCTCCATCAAGGCTGAAAGCAGCCACACCGGATGAAGGGATTTTGTCAGTAAGGCCTGACTTACGTGCTTTTCTTCTGTCCATTCCTATAGCCTGTTTAGTGTTATTTTCTATGCTGGAAAAGACCATCTAGTGACTTTTTGTGGGGGGAAGAATATTGGTCAGGGAATGAGATGGGGTGTGGAGAAAACCTTTGACCTTGCAAAACCACATCAAGATCAGATGCAAAGGGGGAGCATATTTTGACATTTGTCACAGAAAGGACACTGCATCTGGAATCAGAAAATCAAGGCTCGATGACTGCATCCAGCACTTTCCAGCCAAGGGATCCCCACTTAAACATTCCAAACCAGTTTCCTCCCTGGGGACAAAATCCCTGTCCTGCTATGCTTGCTTCATTTTGCTGTGATGATGGTCCAGTGAGGTCTTCGTTGAGGCAGTGTTTATCAGCACTTGCAGGTGTTAAAACTGCGAAGTTGTGTTATCCAGCATCCAGCCTGCATTTCTCCCAGTGAGCACTGTTGGTGGGGTAGCACCACTACCACTTCTCCTTTCCTCTGTCACACCACTTACTGCCGAGGCTCCTGGGTTCTTGGCCCGTTTTCCTTCTCCTTTTAAGGGGTATATTTCACTTCTCTTCCCTTGCCATCCCATCTCTTGGTGCTGGTCTCCCCATGCTGGCCATGACTGGATTGATTTCTTAGAGTTTAGTGTCCTTCTGTTTATCATGCAACAGTTAAGAATGAAAACAACAAGGAGAGCATTTTGCTCAACCACATAGAAAAGCCTCTGTAGAGTTTTGACACTCTCAGGACCATCTTTATTCTGGAAATAGTCACACACACCGAATGTATCGGTTCACCTTTGAAAATGCTCAAGCCCCAAATATAGCTCATATTTAATTATTCCACTCGCTTCCTTTGACCTTTCATAAATTCATTCTTTAAATGTCATTGCAGTTAAGATTTGCACTCTATCATCTGTAAGAGCACTTTTCTAATTGACCCTCAGCCGGCTGGGGCTGCCATAACAAAATGTTATAGATTGGGCGGCTTAAACAACACACATTTATTTTCTCACAGTTCTGGAGGCGGAAGCCTGAGAGCAGGGTGCCTGCATGCGGGCTGCGTGGGGGCCCTTGCTCTGGCTTATGGACGGCCTCCTTTTACTCTTGTCTCTTGTCCTCTCACATGACTAAGGTAGGGAGAGATCTCTCTTGTGCTCTTTCTCTTCTTATAAGCCCACGTTGTTTTGGACTAGCGCTCCACACTTATGACCTCAGTTTTCCTTCATTACCTCCTAAAGACCCTGCCTCCAGATATAGTCACATTACCTCCATAAATAGGGCTCAACATCTGAATTTTGGAGAGACACAATTCAGTCCATAATGAACCTGGAGAAAGTAAGACAAGAGAGCTGACACTGATTGAATGCTTACTAGGTATAAGGCCCTACTCGTTCCTTTTCTCGTTTCATCCTCATAACAACTTTGAGAGGTTGGTAGAGACTCTTCTGCGGTCACAAAGCTCCTAAGTGGCAGCGCCAAATGTAAGCTGTGATGACGGAACCTGCTCTTCCCCTCGTCTGCCTCCACCTCTCCCTCCGCCCTAGGTTCTGAGCCGTGAACCTCTCTGCCTTCCTGCTAATTCGCAGCTTAGCCGCCTCGAGTTGGGACACTGTTACCCAGAGCACTAGGGGGGGAACGGGAGCAGAGGGAAGCTCCGTGGTTTCGCTCTGGGTCCCCGCTGAGTCTGGGCTGACAGCTGTGGAGAGCCTGCCCCGAACAGTCTCTCCCAGCCTTCCTTATTTTGATAAATCCTCCTCATCAGTTCAAACTCAACTCGTGTTCTTCCCAAGGAGGCCTTCTTTGATCTGCCCTTCACCTGCCCTAACTCTCTCCTGCTCTCTTTTATACTGTCCTATACTTTCCCTTCATAACCATTTTTTCCTTTTGTAAAACTTCACAGTGTTGCCTATTGGCTGTAGTAGTTGTAGTACAGTTACGTAACTGTATTTCTATCTGTATATAATACGTAACTCTATTTCTGAGATACTCTGCATAATGTTTGTCTTCCTCACTGGTATGTAAGCCCCCTGAGGGAAGGGATGTTTTGCTCACTTAAGTATCTGCAGCCATGAGACCGCTAACACGAGAACCCACCAGGCAGGCACGGAGGAGTAAGGAAGGAGAATCAGGGAACATAAGTAGCAGAACAGAGCTACACGACTCATTTGCAGAAGCATGACTGGTAAACATATGCTTGAGAGCATAGTCTAGTGGGGTCCCTTTACCCTTTATTAAGTCCTCTGTTTACCACCAAATTTATTCTTCTTGCTATTTTCCATGGGGTACTAGATTTGGCTAATCAAGGATGAGGCCTGTGGAGAAAGGAAAGAGCTGAGGAACAGATCTGCTGTCATACTTCTGGCCTGCTGGTCGACCCCCGGACTCCTTGGGGCTGCCTCTTCACATGTCATCAGCCTCAGTCTCTTCCAGTAAGAGGTGAAGGAAGACCCTAGTGGAACAGGGTGTGAAGAAATAAAGGGTCTGCCAGGAGGAATTTGTACCAGGGAAAGGCATTCTCAGCTAACTAAACCACATGTGCAAAGACATGGAAAGACAGTGTGTTGTGTTTAGAGAACTACAAGGAGCACAGTTTTGATGGCAGGTTGCCAGAAAACCTGATAATGTACATCAAAGTGCTAGGTAACTATTAAGTGTTTTTATTCTTATCTTTTTCCTAGTATTGTTTGGTGGGCCAATGAGATAGCTCATGTGGAATTGTTTTATACCTTGGAAAACCCTATAAAAATTTGCTTACCATAAATACTTTTGGATTGGAGATAGTTCCCTTGGAAGACATATCAAAGAACTATGCGGATTGAATTATTTATAAATTTCTTTTATTTAAAAACAAAACTGGGACATATTTCCTTCTCCTAATCTCCTTTTCAAAGGCTAGATCGTAAGTTTATTGTATCTGTTAAATATCAGTGAGCTGGGATATAAGTTTTCAACTTAGCGTTATCTTTGGACGTTCTGTTCTTGGAGAACAGGTACTGAAAGCCCAGAACTACACTTCCCAGAATCTCTTGCACTGGGTCAGCCGTACAGGCAGCACTTTCAGGGATGTGAAAGGCAGAAAAGGATGAAGGACATTCTTTGGTGGTACTTGCAGCCAGAGTGAGGACAGTCAACTGGTGCAAGGTTTGCAGGAGTTTCTGGGTGAAATCCTGGAGTCACACCCTCTAGTGTGGCTTCCCAGCAGTCCTGTACTTCTACATTCCCAGCAAACAGCATGGTTTTTCATCAACTGTTGGTTCCACAGCCCCCTTTAAAAAGAAAACTTTTTATTTGGAAATAATTATATACTCGAGGGAAGTTGTAATAAAAAAGTTGCATAAAAAGCAGCTAAAACAGGCTAACTTCCCTCAGTGGGGACATCTTATCACTGTTATATGATATCAAAACCAGAAAGTGGCATACTGTATAATGTTTACTAGACTGCAGACCTTATTCAGGGCCCACCAGTTCTTGCATAGATTCACTAGCACGTTATGCAGTGCAGTGCCATTTGATCCTATGTAGAGATTCTCTACAGTTCTTTCCATGGTTGTTTAAGGGCTTGATTCCTTATCTTAAATCCCTACCTAGAGTGATTTTGAGTTTCTTAACTAAATCCTGACTGACATGGTAATTTCCTGGTGTTATCTCACAACTGAAGCCTTGTAGCTAAGTTTTATGTCCATTTCATTCATTCATTTATTCAGTTAAACTCTTGCTCATCAATATTTTGTCCCTACCTGCTTTTTTCCCATTGTCTGTTCAGGGCATTGTCACATCAAATGTAAATTACTACAACGGATATTTAGTTATTTCTTGGGCTTTTAGTTTCTACATTTTCAAATCATCCTTGCCATAGTGGAACAAAAATGCAATACTATTTTAATCATTCCTAATTAATGGCAAAATAATTTACATGTGATAAGACAGGAAACAAAAAATAGTAAGAGGTATAGGAATTGGATTGGAAGAAGTAAATCTATCATTATTGACAAATAATATAATTGTATACCTAAACAATGCAAGCACATTTAAAAGGCTATTAGAAATACATATGTTCTATATGGCTGCTAGATAAAAATACACCAAGAATAGCTTTCCTATGTGCCCAAAAAATCAGACAGGGGATAGAATATTTTTAAAAATCATATAAAATTTTGAAAGCAAAATGATTCTGGCTTTTCTGCAGAGGAAGGGGAGACTAGCCTGTCTCTAACTCTGGGCTATTTTTCTCTCACTTGACTCCTTACTTAGCTCAACTTGTGTGCAGAAACTCACAAAATCTTGGAAAGCATTTTTTTCCACCTTCTGATTCCCCAGCCACAAATGATAAAAATGTGGTCTGGGGGAAGCCAGTTTAGAAAGAAGTACGACACTTCCTTTGTCCCTTTCTAGGTGAGACGTATTTCCTCCCAACATGCCCTTGTGTGCAGAGATGGCCCCTGGTTCCAGCTTAAAATTTGTTTATGTTATTTTCCCAAAGGCATTGTGGTAACTTAAAACCACCTATTTCAGAATGTGCCTTACATTCACTACTCAGTTACCTTTCCCTGAAGTAATAAACTGTCTGTACTACAGGAGTATGAATCTTCTCTCTCTCCAGTAATAAAATAAGAAGAGAACACTGGCCAGCATTTACTGTATACCCTCATTGTTCATGGATTCTTTCTAGGCATTGTCTGTGTTGATCTTCACAACCATGTGGGCAGAAAACTGAAGCCACTTAACCAAAATATCAAGGCTCCCAAAAGATAGAACGAAGATAAGAACCAGGAAGTGAGGCTCCGAACCTTGCCTCAATGCCACCATGACATACTGCTTGTCTTTTGGCAGCACTATTTTTCTCCCCAAAAGATTATACATGAGCCTTAATGACTGCATTGGGGGTATCAACTTAGTCAGTCTAATGAAAAAGTAAATTTGTAGGGAAACTTTTGGTAAATAAGTGGCACAGGTCATACAATGTAATGACAAAAATTGTGCAAGTGATATAAATGCTGATATTTGGAAAACCTAAACTTAGTGGAAGTCCCAAGTATAGGACTCTGACTTGTAGATGAAAACCTTGTTATGAGGAAGCATTTGAAGTTGCCTTGAAAGTGGAGCGAATTCTTTAGAACTTTACAACTTGAATATAGGCAACACAATTCACATTACTCTCAAAAGCGTAATTCAGAAAACTCTGTTTTCCCCAATGATAGCTCTCCTTTGAAGACTGGAAAATTGCTTTCTTTCTGATTTTATTTTAAGATTTTGATTGAAAACACTCACATGCAGGCCTGGCTTCAAAGCACAGTTTGTAACCAAGAAGAATTTCCTGCTTTACATTGCTTAATTAGTGAAAATATGGATTCAGCAGCAGAAGGAGTTCCCAAATCCCTACAATTTCCATTAGTAATAGTGACACCTCTATGTAAACAGTTAAACCAAAACATCCTTTGAAAGAACTCAATCTCAAACCCTTGAATCTTCTAATCTCCTCATTTCACAATTATCACCATCTTTTTGCTTTCTTTCCTCCCCAGTTTTTTAATTGTTCATGCTCAGCATCAGGGCCATACTGTCTCAGCAAACTCACAGTAACTGCGCATGCACTTCTTGTTCTAATCAACGAGGTTTCCACTTACATGGTGGATTATCTAGGATAAATTCATTTCCTGAATCCTGCTTGTTTCAGTCAAATAACACATAACAACTCCTTTGAAGATTGCAAGCAAGATCTAGGTCACGTGTTATGTGAACAGAAATGTGTTCCCAAAAAGGAAAGTAAAAGAGAGAGAAGAATATAAGACAAAGGAGGCAGATTAGGAGAAAGGTAAGAAAGAAGGAACAAAGGCAGAAGCAGGAAAGAAAGGGTGGAAAGAGTTAAAAGGAGAAGGAAACAGTGAAAGAAAACCAGAGAAAGCAGGGGAGGAAGGCAAAGCAAATGGACGAATCCCGCACCTCCAACTACAACAGGCACGGTCTACACAGCTTTCTATGGGGCTATCTAAGGTTTTGGTTGTACAAGCCCACATCATCCTACTAATGCAGTAGTGAATAAACTGAATTAACAAGACTCAACTGTACCCAAGATTTACACTTGTAAGTGCACCTTTGGCCAGGGTTACCAGCTGTCCTGGTTTTCCTGGGACTGAGGGGGTTCCTGCAATGTGGGACTTAACAGTTCTAAAACCAGAACAGTCCAGACAAACTAAGATGGCTTTCTTGGGACTGAAGAGTTTTCCAGGGCACGAGACTTACTGTGCCAACCAGGAAAGTCCTGGGCAAACTGAGACAAGTTGGTCATCTCCTCTTTGGGTGAAACAGTAAATCTTACCTCTGATGTCCTTTGAATATTGTGTAAGAAACTCTTCAGCTGATTTTAGTGCTTCTGTGTGTTGGGATCTGTGTTATGTGTTGTATATACACTGTAGTGGATATCTTTTTTTTTTCCTGCCTGCCTGGTACCCTGATATTCTTTGGGTAACCCCTTCCCTGTGTTATGTGACTCTAACTGGGCTATCATGTATAGTGTCCTTCACTCCTGGCACCTTCGCTGAGGTAAGAAAATCAACCAGGCTGGGTCAAGCATGATAGGCCATCTGACATGCCTGAAAACAGTGATTATTTGAGGGGCAACATGTAACTCAAGAAAGATAGCCTTTGGGAACAAGTCCCTTTTGCTTCTAGTGAAGACTATCATTGCTCATCCTGTCCACCAAGTATGGCAAGGTCAACAGACACAGAAAGTGGGCAGGAGAGAAAGAAAAATTCAGAGAGAGAAGGAGAGAGAGAGAGGGAATGAAAAAGAGGGGAAAAGCAGGCGAGAGAGAATCCAGAACATCATCTGAACCCCTGGATCCTGCCGTGCTTGAACTTAACACCATTCCTGAACTGCCAACTTACACGAGCTGATCCATTTGTTCTCACGTCATCTTGAGTTGGGTTGCCTGTCATGTGCGACAAAAGATCTGTAACTGCCAAATACACATGGACTCAGCCTGCATCCTGGGCTCAGTCCTGCGAAACAGGTACAGGTCGAACCATATGAAATCAACAACATTTGACTCCTTTTGAGTATAAAGTTGGCAATTTCACTTTGTTCAATTTAGGTATTATTATTTGCATGTTATAGATGAAGAAAAAACTCAGTGGGGATAAGTAGTATGGGTAACACTGCATGCTTATTAGATAGCAGACCTGAGAATCAAACCCAGGTCTGTTTGATTCTGAGGTATACAAATACACCTCCAGTTGTTTACACTGGCTGAATGAAAGAAACTTCTTGAGAGCTATCCTTTGATATTTGATAAATGCCTTGAAAAGTTTTTAGGTTCTGATTCACATCCTACGTATGAGTGTATATGTGTAGTGAGACATCTTGTTGCTTCTAAAATTTGTTTCACTGGATATTTCATTAAAATAAGTCAGATATATGAGTGTGTCAAGCAAGATGGAAAACCCCATTCTACCCTGGTGTGTATTTACGCTTGGGTAGGAGCAAAGCTCCAGGTGATGACATGTCAGGTTTCCAAATTTACTCTAGCTCTGGTTTTCACTGACGATTAAGAGATGTGATTTTTGGCCTCACAAAGGAGAGATTCTTTATCCATTCTGCTGTCTGTACACAAAAATTGCTTAATTGTTTCCCATAATGCAAATCTAATACATTTGTAATATAGTTGTGTCAGTGAGATAAGCATTCAGGGTATTTTCTTTTATCATTGGCATCTCAGGTGCTTTCCCACTAACGCAGCAGAACAATGCTTTCACAGAAAACATTTATTTTCCACGGTGGTGTTCTTTACGCACTCTAAAAATCTGGCAAGTCTGTGTATAATTTTTTAGTATTTAATGTATGTGAGATTATTTCAACTGAAGATTGTTAATTTTAAGGAATGCCGGAGAAACAACGTGCCTTGTCACAGATAGTATTACACTGTAAATATCTCTGCTGTCATCTGCTGAGCATCTCTTTTTATGAGCTTCCCTCCCCGCTGCAGGGTGGTTGGCTGTAGTCATCAGCTATTGCAGCTGCAGTGAACAACTCCCAGCTCTCAGTGGCTTGTAACAACAAACATTTATTTTTTCTCATTAGTGGCAGGCTATGCAACTTGCCCAAGACCACAGAGTTGGTAAGTGATGAAACTGAGATTCATTCATTCAGAAGATATCATGGAGCTCCTTCTAAGTGCTAAGTATTATAAAGAGGCTGACGAACCACAAAACCAAAGACTATTTAAGTTTCAGCTGATGAAATTAAAAATGAAAACAGTATCATTACAGCTCTGGTCAAAACATTACAGCTCAAAACAGTATCATTACAGTCAATCATGAAGAAAGCGCCTATTCAAGCAGAAACCATGTGACCTGATCTAAAAAAGTCAGCAGCACTGTGCTTGCCAGAGGCTGGGGGATATGGATTCAATGGCAGACAGTAGCCATAGTTTGATCATAAGATTAATTAGACAATGCAAATATAACGGCATTCCAAGTGGAAGCTGGTGTTGCATCTCTAATTTCATTTGATAGAGATGACAGAGAAGCGAAACATCAGAAACTGTTTTTGAGTTGTCTATTCGGAGCCAGGCACTGTCACGTGAGAAAAATCCACATAGTGATCTTCTGAGAAAAGTACAACTAATTGCACATGTTAATATCTCTCTGGATGTCATTTTTCTTTATATCTAATGCAAGGATAGTGTTATTTCTCTCTTAGCCTTGTCTTAGTTTGTGCCTAATATATTGCAGGTCCTCAACAAATGGCAATGCTCTTGACAGACTCTGCTAGCTGCTTCCCAAAGTCCATCTTGCCCTTCTTTCTTACTAACAGAAGCCTTGTTTATTTAGGGAGGCAATATGACCAGGTAAATGCCCACCTTCCCAGACTCCCTGTGGCCAGGGAAGGCTTTGTGACCTGCCCACTAGGGACAATGACATGTAAGCAGAGGCTAATGGAAGAGGTTGCTGGGAAAGCTTCAAGAGCTTCCAAAAAGGGAGAGGCAGCTGGTGTCATCTGTTTGTATTTGGTTCTTTGTAGGTTGCCAATTACACAAGATGCAGTCATGACATTAATGTGGAGTAGACACCTTGTGATCATAACAAAAAGAGCCGCATACCAAGATGCAAGAGCAGAAGTGTAGAAGGATCCTGGGTCCCTGATGACATCAAGCCATCCCAGAAACCCTTGACTGCCTATCTCCAAACTAACTTCTTTTTAGATGAGAAACATAATGCCCGTTTGGTCAGATCACTGAAGATGGGTTTCTATCACTTGAGGTCAAACACATTCCCTAACTGACACAGCTTTACTCCACATTTGCATTCTATTCTCAAGATGGAGTACTTTCGGAGTTGTGTATAATGCTTCATTGTTGCAAAAGATTAGGCTTCTTTCTGAACTTTCTGGAAGAGTTCATTTTTTCTTTCTAGATGAGGCATTATTTGGCTACAGTATAACAAAACTCTGCTTGAAAGGAAATACCAGCTAAATGTGTCTTTTTTTTTAACCAACCATCTAGGACACAATGATCGGAGCCTGCAGAAACAACTCCAACCTGACTGATGACTGTGCTGAGCTCCATCTCGTCAACCGTGCACCATCAGATAAAGCAGAAAAATCAGCATAAAATAAAAAAGAACATCCAGCGGAAGTGATGCAAGCAAAGAACTAATGAGCCTTCTTGTAAGGTTTGTATTCTTTAATCCTCCAACTTCAGCAGTGAAGTTTGGTGGGAAAATAGCACAGAATTTCAAGGTGGAGAATCCAGGTTCAAATCCCTAGAGTCACTACCAGCTACATAATTATGGGTAAGTCTTTCTGTCTGCTTAGGCTGTAGTTTTCCGCACTGCAAAATTGTGGTGATGATAACAACAGAAACAATAATAATACCAACTCACAGAGTTACTATGCAGAGTAAGTAAGGTGAGGTATGTGAAAGGGATCTGTCAATATTACCATATTACATGAACTTTCATTGTTACTGAGACATGAACAGATGTCAAATGTGAATGGTGACAGGTTTGTCTGGTTGCCCTCTGGCATGGATGCATGGTTTAGATGTATGAAACTGAGGTGCTGAAGGATGTAAGGGCTGCAAATTCTTTGTTGAAGGTTAGCAGTAAAGGTTATACTTAATATAGCAATGAAGGTTATTAATTCATGGTTATAAGTAAGTGTTTCTTGTAAACATATGTACCGATCATTAATGGAGGTGCAGGAAAGAAGGAAGAAATTTTTGAGTATTTATTGTGACACTTGGGTGTCTTAACATATATGACCGCCTTTGGTTCATTGGAGATGTGAAATTCCATCTACACATACTCTGAGGAAAGAGCGTTTATAATTTTGTAATTGCAGTTATCTCTGATGCCTAGTTGGTGGGACGACAGGGCTCAGGCGCAAGGATCAGAAACTGACTCAGGTGGCAGATGGACTAGGCTTGGGGGCAGGATCTGCGACCTGAAGTGGGTTTATCAGCCACTCACAGAAGGATGTGCTAATGTGTGTCTTCCTAATCCAAAATTCGGAAGACTTAGCCCTGTGTATCTGGAGGGAAAGAAGGGGAAAGGAATTTCCTAGTTGCTGAGGACCTCCTGCTCAGCTCTTCATACGTGCACCTCTTAGGACGTAATGAGTGCAGACATTTTGCTGTGTGGCTACATCTGTGCTAAACGATTCAAATTATTAATTCATTACTCCTCATAACAACTCTATGAAGTAGGTACTATGATTATACCCATTTTACAGATGAGAAAACTGAGCAATAGAGAGGTTAAGTGACTTGCCCAAAGTCATCCAGCTGAACTGGAATCCAGACAGCCTGGCCCTGGGGCCAGCCCTGCATTTTACCCATTGAGAAGAGAAATAAAGTAGAACACATCAAACAACTGGGCTGCATATTTGAGGACTCAATTTCTTAAGAAACACACAAGCATTCATGGAAGAAAAGGCTGAAGAACTGCCCAGAGATCCTTTAGACTTTTCTGAATTAAAATGTAACCATTTATTCATATACAGCAATGTCTCTCTATTCTAATGTGCAATTTAGGGATTTGGGATGACATCTGGAATTTATTTATGCCATTTGGATTTTGAAATTCAATATTCAAATTCTTATAATGGAAGAGACAAAGGAGTCAGAGTAGATTATATTAGTGAAATCTGACTACACAGGACATGTGTTTGCAAACTGGCCTTTAATGTCTGGCTAAAATGTTGCTCAAATATCCTGGATCATTTCTGTCTAATGGGGAAAACACATTTCTAGAATCATCTTGACCCTTTGCATTTATGATGATGGAAAGGACTATACTGCAGGGCTTTTTCCTCAAACCCCAGATCATGTGAACAGCACAAGCGTTAACTTGCCTATGCTAAGATTAAATATGGCACAGAGATAATTCGAAAAATATCACCTTGACTGTCCCCATCTTTCATTCTGATCCTGTGGACACGGCGAGGGCTTCAGAGGCAGACAGCCTGGGCAGACAGTTCTGCCATTTTATTGCTTGTGTAATTTTGGACAATCTCTCCAAACCAGTTTCTAAACCTAGAGGATATCTCAAGCACAAGGTGTTTGGTGGAAAACAATGAAACAAATTTGGGTAATTTAAGATGGTTCATTATGGCCACAATGGAAAGTGTGAAGCTTGTTAGGAGATGCAGCTTGAGGTAAAATCATAAAAAGTCTTAGGATCCTCAGCTACGGGGGTTTGGGCTCTTTCCCAAAAGCAACAGGGAACTAACAAAGAGCTGTTTTAATTTCAATCTTTTAAAACACTAAACAGAATTGTTTGTCCTTATTACAAATGAAATAGCTTATTGTAGAAAAAATCGATAAAGAAAAAGGGAAACACTTTAAATTGAATCCACCTCTGAGAGCTTTTGTTAACCTCTTGGGATTGCTTTTCTTTATTGTAGTTGGATGTTTTAATAAAAATGTAATCAGATTGCACTCACTCTTGTATAATCTGCTTTTCCATTACGATGATATAAACCCCTATGTAAGTCAATGTATGTTTGTTCTTATTGTGATTTTAATGGCTACATAGTATTTAATGGCTATATGGATGTGCCATAATTTCTTTATTGTTTTTCTATTCTTGGAGTTTTAGATTGTTTCCACATGTTGGAATAATAGAAAAATCCTGTAATGGATATCCTCATAACTAAGTTTTAGCACATGTCCATGATTATTTCCTTAGAATAAATTTTAAGATGTGGAAGATGTGCTTATTTCAAGGAGTTTCGTATATACTGTCAAATTACTCCTCAGTAAAATTGCTTAAATTAATTGTCCTACCAGCAGAATGTGAGGCTACTCATTTTATTCTACAGCCTAAGCAGGTGACAGTACTTGATTTATAACATATTAGAATGTGTTTCAAGAAAAATGGCAAAGATGGTGAATTCGGGGTAAATTAGGAGGGACAGGGATGTCAAACATGGGAAATTGCCTCCTTGGAAGAGGTACCTGGTGGTGTCTACAAATATTTGAGAGACTACCTGTGTAGTTTGCAAGGACAGAACTAAAACCAATTTGTAGAATTTCGAGAAAGAGAGTCTGACTTAACAGGAAGAAGATTTTCCATGAATTTAATGCTAAAATGTGCAAGGGGCTGACATAGTATTTCAGAACACTGTCTCTGGAATAATTCCATTTAGGGTCTATGTCCTTTCGAGAAAAAAAAAAAACAAGTTTACAGTGGAACATTGTATTTTCTTTTGACAGTCCCAGTGTACTCTGACCTAGTTAATACTTGGAGGTCTTACAAATAAATCAGGCTGATATGAATTAACCAGAGCCCTGCCAGACTGAGTTACTATGTCTGATACGCAGATACGAATGACTTTTAGATAGTTGCAGATTCTGTATTTGCAAATTCGCCTGTTCACTGAAGTTTGTTTGCAGTCCCCAAGTCAACACCCATGGTTCCTTCATGGTCATTTGTGGATATGAACAGAGAAGCAAAAAGTGTGACTTGCCTGACATGCGTGTTCCCAGGTGAGGTCCCTGCCTGCCTTTTCCAGCTCTCACACTCTGAACGAGTATCCTTCTCACAGTCTTTTTAGTGCCATGGTTTTTTCATTTTTGGTTTTTGTTGTTAGTTTTGCTGTTTAAAATGACCCCCAAGCCTAGACATGCTTGTGCAGTGTTCCTGAGTACAGGAAGGCTGGAAGTGCCTTTTGGAGAGAACAGAGAAGTTTCATGCAGGTGTGATTACGGAGCCGTTGGCCATATATTCAATGTTAATGAATCAATGAAGTGCATTAAAAATGTCTTCAGACAGAAAATGTAGAACCAGGTCTTCTATTGATTAGTTGTCAAAAATGTGACCAGAGGTTTGCAGGCTCCTAACCCTGTGTTAAATGGTTTAAATACTAAACCATTGCTCCTAGGGTAGGAGCAATGGTTTAATATTTATGAATTCAGTCTTTGGAATGACTTTAAATAGAACATAACTACTGAGAATAGCATGAACTGCCTGTAAGTGTTTTAAACAGACTGGTGGATTACTTTTGCCCTTAGAACCCAGCTCTCAAATGCCTGGTCCCTTGCTCTGATCCCAAAGCCCTTGTTATATAGAGGAGAGCTGGTTGTCCAAGCAGAGGTTCCTGGAGGCCTTTTCTATGGGACAGGCCATTGCTATTACCTCTGCCAGACCCCTGACGGAGGAGGCCAAACCCATGCACATCAGGGGGCTGCAGACTACAGAGCCCAGCCCATGTCTAACTGCATTGCTCTGTTCTGTGTTCAGTCATTTAACTGTTACACATCCTCTAATAGCCAAGGCCTCTCTCATATTTTAACCCCCTTCTCACAGAACACAGTTTTGAGTAGAATAAAAACCGTTCTGGATGGTTGAGGCACAAGAGGCAGAACTTGAATGAGCCTAAAAAAAAAAATCTGTGACCATTTATTGAACCGTATGGGGGACTGAGAACTGGGTGAAGGGCTTCAGTAGAAGCTCTTGTGCCAACTACCCAAATACCAGACCTCTCTGCAGACCAGTAACTAAAGGGTTAATGTCTGGTTTCTATCACCTGTTCTAGGCTCCTGATTGGGGGCCCCTGATCTCAGCTAAGCTCCACCACTTGTCTCTGCATTGTCTTCAGAATCCACATTTCTTTGATGAGAGAAGTATGCTTCAGAGAAGGTGTGGAATTTGTTTAAGCACACACAACTAGCAAGTGGCAGAACTGGGGTTCAAGCATAGCAGTTTGCAAGTTACCAGTCCTTGTTTGCAAACTAGCAGCCAGATTTGATCCACTGCTTTGTTTGGGGTTTAACTAATGATCTGAATTAGTTACTCTTATTTAAGAATTGGAAGATAAAGTGAGTGGGTCTGGATGGAGTAAATGGTGTCCTTTTTGGGTGGGGCACGTAGGCTGCAGTTTCTCAGGTCTTCACCTAGCCGTCTGCATCCATTTGCATCTACTGCCCAGCCCTGCAGGCATGGAGTTAGGACCCTGCTCAGCTCTGTGTCCGCTCCTTACTTTGAGTATATGATGCTGCCATCTATATTATTTCTTCTGATCCTAATGTCTTTATTACTATTATGCAGCTGAATGAATTTGCCCAGGGTCACATGGCTATGTGAACTGAGAGTGAATCCTAGTTCTCCAGCCCCTCTTCCCATACAGTCTTCTTGAATTTTTACAACCTGTAAAAAGCACAGATCCATTTCCCCCCAAAAAGCAGGGTCTAGCTAGGATATTCCTAATGCATTGATTTCTGGAGGTGCTCTGATGAAAGCAAGAATCTAGCTGTGTGGCGGTGCAGCATGTACGTACATGAGCAGGGGTGGGGAAGGCAACAATGTCTTTACGGAAAATCATTCTTTAACTATTAACAAAGTTAAGTGAGCCTTTCACATTCTAGCATTTCTGCTCTGGGGCCCATATTGTAAATTTGTGTCCCTACAGTGATGCAGAAAATTATTTGAAAGGCAAAGACGATTTTCCTCTGGTGGCTTTCCCCTTCATCATGCCTTCTGCTTCCTAAGGTCAACATGCGTGTAGTGTGTGCCGCCTCCTGTGGGTGTTCTCTGCTGGAAGAGTTCCTGGAATTCACTCACTGTCAGGGTGACATTCCCACATCAAAGGCTGCAGGACTTCACTCAGTCAAAAGGAGTCCTTCAGGCAGAGCACAAACAGCCTGAAGATATTGGCCTCATCTCAGCAGGACACAGCACAGCCCCAGGAGCATGCAGGGCCCTGGAGCGGCTGTGGCCTTCAGCACATCATGGGATTCCTCTGAGGCAAGTCCCCATCTGGCCGCCCGCCTCCGAGGCTCTCTCCCACATGGTGCCTGACCAGCACAATCCTCCTAAAACTCTGCTTCTCATGTGCGTCCTTCACTCAGGAGCCTCTAATGGGTTCCCATTTCATTGAATATGAAGTAAAAATGATCTCTCCTGTATTCTGAGGCCTTCACGGTTTGAGCTCTTATCTAACATCGATCCAATTCCTTTCCTTCCGGAACACTTTTCTCTGACCAAACAGGGCTACTTGGCCTTCAAGGTGGGCTGCATATGAGCATCTCTTTCCCCTGTTCTCTGCTGGCTGTGTGGGTCCACTCCTTCCTTCCAGACTATGTCCTTCTCTCCTTTAAAATGTGAGGCTTCTGGGCCTCATTTTTCCTAGTTGGAAAGTGGGTTTTGATGAGGATTAAGCACATACAGCCAGCCGTCCACAAAGCAGCTGTGGGGGGGGGAGGAGAAGGTGCTTCCTCACAGAGATCCGTGAATACTGGAATGTGCCTTGAAGCTTTAGACACACAAAACATCAGCTTCGACCTTCTAAGGATTAGAATGGGTACAGAGCCTCCAGATTCATCGTGTGGTATGTTTCTTTTTTGTTATCTTCTAAGATTCGTTCATTCATTGATTCAAACACATTTTGGATGAATAATCTCAATCTCATACTCTAACTCCTATCTTGCCCATGCATGTGCCATGTTGTCCAGCTCCTTTCTTTCTTGGTAAATGGTAAGAGTGCCAATCTCCATGGGTCACTGGATGGGCTGAATGAGGGTGTCTGTCCAGCACCTGGTCAGGATGTAAGGTTCATGGCACACACCCAGTGGGGGTCTCAGCAAATGCCCTCCCTGTCCTTTATTCTGATGATTCTTCTAATCATTTAGGGACATCACAGACAGAAACCTTATCTGCATCGCCACAGGCTCCCCTGACTGACTTGGTCTGAGACACAGGCTCCCTGGACTGATTTGAGGTGGTTGTATTTTATGGGTATATCCCATGATTTCTTTTAAATTTAATAGACTAACTTTTGAAGAAAATCTGAAAATAAGAGCCAAAAGAAAAATGCTCAGCCAATCCTCCCTTTTATGGGCATGTTGGCAATTTGTCTGTCCAAACTAAACAGTCTGTTACGGTCTTACCCAACTTGATTCTCCAAGAATCTAAAACTTGTCCTGGGGTGACCTTGCTGGCCAATTTCTTTTAAAATACACTATTAAAATAAAAAAGCAACACAGAATGTCACTGGCTTTTTCATGTGCACATTGCATCAGCAATTTCCAGACTGTTTGGGAGGGAAAGCAATGCTTTGTGCACTCCCAATCTGAGTGCCAGGGGTAACTAACAATAATATCGACAGATGGCAGCCCAAATGGAAATCATCTTCTTGATACAGATCATGCCACTATTTAAACCTAATATTATATTTTTATTAGATTTAATTTTCCTCTAAGCTAACATTCCAGGAATCAAAGTAGTCCTCTGGACCATATACTGATGGATGTGCTAGGAGGGAAATATTGCCTGCAAATAGATCCTAATCAGCTTTCAGGGGTAATCAAGGAATGTGGAGATTTGGTAAGAGAAGATGGCCAAACGAGCTGGCATTGTTGGTGATCTGGCAGGCAGAAGTCAGCAAGGACTACGTGTGCAGGGAAGGAGGAAGGAGAGGGCAGATGGCGAAGAGGGGCAGTGCTGAGAGTGACTGTTCCCCTCTAAACCCTGCATGCTTGAGCATTCTGCTCAGGACACTGCGTTTTCCAGTTAGCGTCAGTTGTGGGCAGTCTCCGTTCCAGCTGCTTCCACACTACTTCCTGGGCATCTGGGTCAGTGATAACAAAGACCTCATGCCCACCCCTCTCTAAAATGCTTTGGTCCTTACTTAACCCCTTCTGCAACCTGAAGTAGTAGCTGCAGCCTCTGATGCAGTTTTACCTTTTCATTCACTTCATTCAGAGGCCCTACCCTACGGCTGGGCATTGCCTTTCAGGGTATAATTTTTGTCGTTTTACAGGTTTTGATGTAAACATGCAGCTCTCCAAGGGTTGAATGTGTGCTTTATCTGAAGGCACAGGGTCAGGGTGAAAAGATCCAGGTTTGAATCCCGGTTTTGTCACTTTACTGACTGGGCAAACCACCGAACCTCTCTGAATCTCATTTCCTCATCTGCAACATTTCCTCATCTGTGAAATAGGAGGCAGCCCCTCTACAGGATTTTGTATGGATTAAAGAGGTAATCAAGTGACATATTCGACACACAGCAGAACATTTAACAAATGGCAGTTAAAATGAGCTCAATGGTGGGGTGTAAAGCAGACAGGATATTTGGTCAGGATCCTGGGACGAATCTGAAATCAGTAAGATGAAATCTACTGGGTCCATGCAAACATTTTTTCACTATTTTCTTGTAGGTGTATGAGATGTGGCAGACTCATCTTTGGTTCAAATATGTGTAGGTCTGCCATATTCTAAAAATAAATCATTTTGCTTTTACTAACTCCTCAAGCTATCTTTCCTCACTCCTCCTTTCCGGGTCGCGCCGCATTTGTTGACTGAGCTACGCGTGCTGTAGACAGTTCCTGACCACCCACTCTTCCTTTCGTAGCCTGATTTCCGTTTCCCCAGCTCTCCTGAAAGGTCGCTCTAGAGTCTAGAATGTTCTCAGCGTGCTCCCACTGTGCACAGAGCGCACAGCCTTGGCAGCTCTGCAGCTTCCACACCACCGGCCAGCGCTCTCTCTAACGCAGCAGATTTCAACCTTGCTGCGCATTAGAATCACCTGGTGAACCTTAAAAGATTATTTATGCCTGGATACCACTACCAGGGATTCTAATGTAATGGCCTGGGGTGCAGCCTGAACTTTGGGGTTTTTCAAAGCTCCCTCATGGATTATTAAGATGCAGCTAAGGATGAGAACCATAGCTAAGATGCCCTCTCTCCTTTATGTATATACCTCAAGGTTCTGTTTTCTCCCACTTGCCGAACAGTTTTTCTAAATCTGTTTTCGGGTCTTAACTCAAATCCTATTTGGAATGTGGTTTTGTGTAGTAAAGGATGCAAGGGTTATGGTTAAGGCACTGTGTAATTGGAGTTGTTGGTATAGAAACCTGCATTTCTTGGTTAATT
The DNA here is from genome assembly GCF_040802235.1 of Manis javanica. Taxonomy (NCBI): domain Eukaryota; kingdom Metazoa; phylum Chordata; class Mammalia; order Pholidota; family Manidae; genus Manis; species Manis javanica. The sequence continues at coordinate 163,215,220 of NC_133160.1, forward strand.
AGATGTTTTTTGAATTCAGGTTCAAGGTACAGCTGGATGGCTATAGGGAAAGAGGGAAGGAAGAAAGGAAGGAAAGAAGTAAGGAAGGATAATCTTAAATTTCATAATCCAAACAATTTAATCATCTGTATGCCTAATGCTTTCTCTTTCATTGCATTTTAACGGAGTCCCAGGAATATTAATCTTAGCTATGATTGATTGAGCACCACGTTATATCCTCAGAGCATCCTCCATGAGTGGATACTATTATCTTACTTTCTTTGCAGCAAGGAAATGGAGATGGGAAGTTAGTTGCCCAAGGACAGAAGCCGAGAAAATGACAGAGCTGTGATTTTAACTCAGGTCAAATCCTCTCTGGATTAGAATCCTCAGTAATTGATGCTGAATCTCGGAGAAGTGCTTCAGGAGTCCCACCTGAGGGAAGCAGTCAATTACCTGAAATCAGTTTCATCTCCTCCAGCAGTGCCCCTTCCCCAGGCACGACCCTGTGATCCTTCTTTATGTGCTTTGGTTTTAATACTTCTCATCTCTGGTCACCCACACCACCTCTAGATCCGCTCGACCACAGCCCCGTCGACATGTAGAGGCTAACGTATCAGTGATGGTCTTCCGTGTGCTGACCAGTTAGCAGCTGGGAGTGTTAGCCTGGGAGAGTGGCTGGCTCAATCACAACACAGAAAGTTTGTGATGATGGTCAGATTTTCTATGTGCAGGAGAAAGTTTTGGAAATAAAGGACCAGGTTTTCATTGAGAGGATGTAGCCAAAGACAGAGCTACTGGTTTCTCTGTAGGCTTCAGGGGGACAGCGATGATGACAGGAAAGAGGAACGGGCACCATGTAAGGGAAGATGAAGAAAATGAGTATTGTTAGAGGAAAGGAGAAAATAATTCTGCAAATCCTTCCTTCTTTCCCCCTTTATCTGATCCTTTTCTCCCATAAACCATGCAGCTGTCCCTGGAAACTGCATCTGGTGAGCTTTCTCATTAACCAGGGGTTGCAAGTTCACTTTAGCAGCATCCTAGCTACAATTTTGACTACCAACTGCCTGCATTAGAAGACTTGCATTCTTCACCACAAACAGCTTTCTAATAGGATTTCAGTGAGACAATGATACAGTGCAGCACTGGCTGGCCAGTGAGAGAGCAAGGGAATGCTGGAAGAAAGCAGAGATGTTGGGGAGGCATCTGTGCCAAGGCTGGACCCGGGTCAGGGCGAAAGAAAGGGAATTCATTTCCCCTCCGTCCCGCGGCCTTTGCCCTGATCACGGCGGGAGCACCCAGGTCATGTTAAGCCCACAGTCTCTGTGTTTGGCTGTCAGGAAATGAAATCTCATGCTCAATCACAGTAATCCGATTGGTCCTTGTGTTTCACATATTTCGTTCCTCCTCTGTCTTGTGGCTTTGATTTTCTATTTCTACTTACATTGCTTTATTTTGCACATTTCTTTGAACTTGCCTGGAATCCAGGGCATGCTGGCATTTATGGGGTTTCCACTGTGTACTAGGCACTGTGCTAGGCACTCTGGTTATCTGGGGTCATTTATATGGGTGGGAAGCATGAGTATAAAGAAAGAAGGAATCTTCAGGGAGAGATGTGGAGAAGGGGGGCATGGAGAAAATGAAGAGAGAGGACAGGACTTTGGAGAAGGTGACAGTTGGAACAAAAGTGAAGGGCAAGACAAGCAGAGGGAGAGAGAAATAGGAAACCATGAGAGAAGGGGTTCTGGAGAGTGCAGGATGATAGAAGAGCATGGCACAGATGGGGCAGAAAGGGGGATGGCCGAGTGGTATGGGCCGGCGGGAGGAGGACTGAGGGCGAGGCATGGACAGCGAGGCAGGAGAGGCTTCTCCGTGGACTGGACAGGGTGTTATGGTCCCAATGGGTCCCTCCCATTCATGTGCTGAAGCCTTAACCCTCAGTGTGACTGTGTTTGGAGATAAGATCTTTAAGGGGTAACTAAGGTGAAATGAGGGCATAAGGATGGGACCCTAATCCAACAGGACTGATGTCCTTATAAGAAGAGGAACACATACCAGACATCTCTCTCTCTCTGCCATGTGAGGATGCAGTGAGAAGGCGGCTGGCTGTCTGCATGCCAGGAAGAGGGTTTTCACCAGAAACTAACCCTGCTGGCACCTTGATCATGGACCTCCAGCCCCCAGAACTGTGAGAAAACAAATTTCTGTTGTTTAAGCCCCCAGTTGGTGGCATTATTCCATTATAGCCGCCTGAGTGGACTAATACCAGGGGTGTGGAGATTCAAAGTTACCAAGAGAGACCAGCAGAATCATCATTCACTCCAACGTGCTCACCTCTAGGGGAATGGGTGGTAACATGCATTTTAAATTCCCTCCTCCAATCCAAGGGCCAGAAAGACACCAGCTCTGTTGGCAAGGGGATTTTATATTCATGTACCTATGTGTCACTACTGACCGATGGTGAGGCTTTGGGTTTCATTTGTAAAATAGAGATAAACACAGTACCAACTTCATAGGGTGCTGAGTGGATTAAGTAAGGGTTTATGTGCATGTGGAGGGTGTAGACTCTGCTCAGTGTCAGTGTTAGGAGTGTGGTGTGTTCATGTTTCTGCAGGACATTTTTTTGAAGGGTAAAGGCTCTTGAGATTTCTCACATAGCAAGAAATGGGAGCTCTTTTTGCATCTTTAGGTCAAATTGGGTTAAGCCATATGAAATTGCCATTTCTTTTTTTTCTTTTCTTCTTTTTTTAATAGTGATCGGCATTATTAGATGCTCACCTAAAAAAGTAGCATAGTTACTGTCAACATAGACACATTATAGAACTATTGACAATATTCTTTATGCTCTACTTTCAGCCCCATAACTAATTTATATATGATTGAGATTTTATGCCCTTTTACCGCCTCACCTATTTCATGTACCCACCCCAACCCCTCCCTCATGGAAACCACCAGTCACTTCTCAGTGTCTATGAGTATATGAAAATTGCTATTTCTATCCGTGAAGAACACATTAAGTGTTTTAAAAAGAGGAACATTTCACATAAATTCCAGATATGTGGATTTTCTTGAACAATCTGAAGACCTGGCCCTCTTGGGCCACAATGTCCCATGGGTACACCTGCTGCAGTGGGTTCTAGGTCTTTGGGGTCATTCGTCCACCACAGGATTATTCATTCCTGCGCATTTCCTGCTTGGTCTCATAGATTTAAGGTTGTGGCCCCTGACTCAGTGTATTCCCTAGGGCTATTTAATGTGTTGCTGGTAACATATCTCTGAGAAATGGGTATATTTTCTTCTGCAGGAAAGAGCACTAGGACGGCAATGTAGAATTGTGTGAGCAAATGGCAAACATCACAAATAACCCCAAACCAAATATCTGAGGCTTTGAAAAATCAAAAGAAGCCAGGGAGAGCCAGACTGGATTTTGTTTGTCACTCTTCTTTGACAATATCTTGCAAACATTTTGTTCTTGGCTGAAAATCTTTCCCTTGACACATTTCACGTGCAAGTGTGTTCACTGAGTATCTGGTGTGCATTCATTTCTCTTGCTTGTACTTTTGTTTTCATTCCCTACTAGATGTCAGTTTGTCCAGTGAAAAGAAAGTCCATGACATAGGCTGAGGGAGAGAGTAGCAGGCCAGCCAAAAATATCAGACTTTTAACAATAAGTAATGTTTTATTTCACCTTCAAGCTTCCATACTATCCTTTTTCTTATATATTATCTCACTTAAGACTTCCAATGGGTCCAGTGGATTAGGCGTATGGAATTCCCACTTTCAATGCTGAGCAAACAGCGGCTCATAGTGTTCCAATAACTTGCTCACATCGCACAACCAGGAAGGGTTAGGGGTGAACTGGCACACAACGGGATCCTAATTCCGAGTCTTCATTCTTTTTAGTTAACTCTGAAGAAGAGTAGCGCCATACATGGGTGATAATAGATTTTGCTACAACTAGGTTTAAAAAATAATCTTACGTGGTCTTTTCATGAGATGGACTTACTAGCAAAAATATTAAAAAATTTAGTATTAAGGAAAATAGCGTATTTAAATCAGAGTGAGTTCTAATTCCTTTGTACTCTGGACTGCCAGACAACATCAAGACCAGTGGTTAGAGCAGCTCTGGGAACTATCTGATTCTCCTTTAGGTATCACTAATGAAGCTCTATGTTCTTTCTACTAAGCTTAGATTGGGTTTCGATTCTTTCTCAATATAGGGCTGCAGGTAGCCTCTGTCTATTCTAGTAAATTGTACAGAGTTAGCACTAGATGTAAAATCATCGGGAAGCTGATGTTCAGATCTGGATAGCTGTTTCAAGAGGGGTATACCCAGTGAACCACATGGCATTCAGGGGAAAGTCCTTCCTGTAAATGCAGGGGGACCCAGAAGAGGGTAGAAGGCAGATGGTAGCATATTCAAGTATTTAAAATGAGAGAAGGGGTAGACTTCTTGCTACTTTAAAAAACAGAACAAAGACTAATTGAGAGATACCAAAAAGGCACTAATCTGGCATAATAAAGGAGAACTTTCTGCAACTAGGCGTGTTTTAATGGGAGGGACTGCCTTATTAAAAAGGAGCTTTTTGCTGCTGCTGGCACCAAAGGTGAAGGTGAGATCTGTAGTGCAGATAAATTCTTAAAATCTGTTTGGATTCCATTCTATCTCAGCCTCAGGGACAAACAGGAGGATGATCAACAATCTCTGTGGTATTTTAAGGGCTTGGAACATAAATTGTCTTCAAGAACTGAGAGTTTTCATTAAGTCTCCAGAACACATTAGAATCATATAAAACTACCATTTTGGGGGTAGGTGAGAAAATGGTTGAAGGTCAGCAGTTTATATATGTATGTTTATATATATATATTTATATTTATGTATATATTATTAAGGTATCATTGATATACAATCTTATGAAGGTTTCACATGAGCAACATTGTGGTTACTACTTCACCCATATTATCAAGTCCCCCCCCTACACCCCATTGCAGTCCCTGTCCATCAGTGTAGAAGGGTGCTATAGAGTCATTATTTGTTTTCTCTGTGCTGTACTAAAAGGTCAGCAGTTTTATATGGTTCAACATAATTCAAACAAAGGAAAAGGAATAGACTCAACTCTTTAGACCTATGTGACAGAGAAAAGGATGCTCTGGACACCATGACGAGCGCATGGTGCGAAGGTGTTGGGTTGTCCTGGGGTGAATTGTGTCCTCCGAATTTGTATATTGAAGTACCTCAGAATCTGACTGCATCTGGAGACAAGGACTTTAAGGGGATAAATAAGTTAAAATGAAGCACTGATGGGGGGCTCTAATCCAATATGACTGGGGCCCTTATAAGAAGAGGACATTTGGACACAGAAAGAGATACCAGGGGTGCTCTGCACAGAGAAAAGACCGCGTGAGAACAGTGCAAGCCAAGGAGGGAGGTCTGAGAGGAAACCCGCCCTCCTGAGCCCTGGGCCTTGGACTTCTGGCCTCCCAAACTGTGAGGATAGTAATTTGCTATTTAAGCCGCCCAGTCTGTGATATTTGGTATATGTGGCTACATGGGAATATGGAGGAGAGCCGTAGAGATCAGGGTAGACAAGGAGGGTAATCAAGAGACAGATGTTCAAAGGCCCCCTAAGACCATGCCAAGGAGTATGGTCTTTATTGTGAAGGAAAAGAGGAGCTGCTGACAATCCAAGGATCTGAAACGACCACCTGTGATAAAATGGGTTGGTAATTCTGATGAATTCGAACAACCCCTGAACTCAGATTCCACTGATGCCAAATTAAATTTTGGAGTGGAATGTGATAAAAATAACTTCGTAAAACATCTTCTCTAAAAAAGATGAATGGTACAAGAAAGAAACTGGAACAAGTCATGTACCATTTTAAGAGAATAAGCTGCTTTGGGGATGTCAGCGATTGGCAAGGTGCCAACTGATGTCTTGGTGACAGCTCTTAGATATTAGAATGCACCTGCTAGGATGTGTCTTAAGGCAAGTACGTAAGCTGTGGCTTTCTGGTATTGGTAGATGAGAAGGCCTTAACACTGCAAATATTTAATATTTTCTGTAATTAGCCTTTCATGAATTAGGACTAACTCTCTCCCCTGGCCATGGAGACGGAGACAGACAAGCACACACTGGAGTTTGAGCTCTTTTCCAGCTTGCAGCCTTGGATAAGTCATTTTACTTTGTTCTTGTTTTTCAAAGGGAGTTAATCTCCCTCCCTGCTGCCTTGTTGATGAATGATGAGATGAGCTAAGTCATCACTATATTCATGGTGAAAAAAATCTCTATTTAAAAAAAATTTTAATTAGAAATGGAAATGGACAGACCACACAAGAGCAGCTCTCTGGACTGCTAGATAGAAAATAAGGAATCCTTTCCAGGGGTCCACGTGGCAGTGAGGAAAAGGTGTGGGGTTTGGAGACAGGCATAACTTAAACGTTTAAATACCCTCTCCATCTCTTAGTGCTTGTGGAACCTTAGGAAAGCTACTCACTACTGCTCATTTGAAGAACGGGGATAGAGAGACAGTATATGTAAAGTTTTGGCTTAATGGTAGGTGCTTAATAACAAGGCTCTGCGAAGATGATTGTAATGAAACCTCCTCTGGTGGCAAGTTGAGCAACTTTGGAGGAGCCGTTTCATCAGTTATTGGGGCACATATTTCCCTCCAATTACTGAGTACATATTGGGTGTGTGACAGAATAATTTTTTGTGTTCTCTGTCCCCAACTTATGTGTCCTTGTTTCAAGATTGTACAGAGCAAGAAGCAGAAGTTTCTTGAAAATAACATTTCTTTCTCTCTTTTCTGTAAGTCCAGGTCCATGAGTATGTGCTGAGAGTAGGGAATTAGGACCTTTCATGGGAGAGTTCCCCAGACCTGGAGAAGCATGGCGGGGGTTGGGGGGTCAGAGAGAAGTGGAAGTGTTCACTCTGTGTGGCCAGACCTTCTAGGGCTGCCTAGGATTGCTCAGACACCAGCTCCCTGGCCTGGACATTGATCCCAGTTCCCAAGCAGGGTTTGAAAGCAGAATCCACAGGTACCAAAGGGACAAGCAATTTATAAGACCAGGCATAATTGGTATGAATGAAGACCATCTCCCAAGTACTGGAGGTCATGAGGGTAGGGGCCTGATAATTTCTGAAACTGAAGTTTCTGCTGTCATGGTCTCTTGGAGTCAGAGTCGAATTTAACTAAAGAAAAAGATATGTCATATTTCTTGCAGACCTATGTTTGTAGATTGATCAGGCCTGCTATAGTTGGAAGGCACTGGAGAATCTAAAGATGAATTATTTCTCACTCTCTAGTAACTTTCCACCTCTTTGGGAGCTAGACACTTACACAATAACTATCATTGTACACATAACTATCTTCAGAGTGTGACAAGATCCTGATGTAGTATGAACTGTAGTAAGACTTCTCAGTCATAAAAGGTAGACAGATGAATTTTGCACAAGGCAGACAGCCAGGATGATGGATAGAAATTTCTTCTAAAGGAATATATTAAAAGACACCCTACCCTCATCACTGCATGCCAATACCACTATTACATGCCAATACCACTATTACTTCAAGCTTCATAGCTATAAACTCATAAAACTTTTGTAGACCTAAAGTTCTTTTGGAAATACATGTCTGCCTGATGTAAAGGAGAAGTCTGGAAACACGACTGAGTAGGGAACTGTATAGGTAATGAATTCCATAAACTTGCTTAGAGTTGTATCTTCACAGAGTTTGAGAGCTGAGAAGGCCCTCAGAGCTCAGCTATCCCCTCTTGTCCCTTCCATTCCCCATGACCTCCCATTCTGCAGGGTTGATGGTCAAGGCCTTGGTGTAGCACGTTTAGGTAACTGGACCCAGCGTGCATCTCCACCACTTAACTGTTGTGTGAGAAACTTCAGTTCTTACCTCTTACCTGGACAGATATCAATTCCTAATTGGAGGTTTAAGTATCTGCCCTTCCTGTACACTGATTAATCATCTTAGATCATTGTTCTAATGAACTGCCAGGGAGTTACTTTCTTGTTTTCAAACTTTTGGTGATTACTCCATTAAAACAACCCAAACTTTATGGTTTAGCATTCAAGGCTTTCTATGATCTGATTCCAACCAAGTCTCTCTCTCTCTCTCTCTCTCTCTCTCTCTCTTTCTCTCTCTCTCTCTCTCTCTCTCTTTTCTTTTCCAACCAAGTTTTAGCACTCATTTCCCTTTGCTCTCTGTGCATGCACTTTGTTCTGCCAGGGTGGCTTTCTTGCTGCTCCCAGCACTGTCCTCCTTCAAGCTTTTGCTAGTATTCTTCTCGCTGCCTAGAATGCCCCTTCCACCAATCCTTACCCATCCTGCAAGGTCAAATTACATGCTATGTTCTCTGAGGAGTCTTCCCTGGCTGGAGGGATCCAGAGCATCAGGTGAGTCTGACACTGCACTGCCCCTTACTGCCTGGAAGACTTCAGGCAGGTCACTGAATTTCTCTAGGGCTGTTTTCTCATCTGTGGAATGGGCAATTCAACACCCACCTTGGAGCTTTCAAAGTACACGTGGGTCAGTCATATTGTAAAGTACTTAGCACAGTTCTTTGTACAAAGTAAATGTGAAAGACTCTTACATATTACTATGATTATTCCCCAGACCTGTAGCCTCTTTTGTCTGAAATTTCATTCACTTTGAGACTCTTATAGACTTCCTTGTAAACCTAATTTTGCATTTTAGGTATTAGAATGCATGTCTCATTTTCCCCATCTGACTGATAAATAGTGTTTTATTCTAGCTTGTAACCTTTGCGTTGCTTTCTATTCACAGACCTTCCAGCCATAGGCATAGGTTGGCATTTTGGGTGTGAAATTACTGTCAAGAATTGGCTTTGCTGTTACTTTTCTCTTCCTTCTAAAAGTGAAAGACAGTTTTTTTCAAAAGTCAATTTCCTTAGATAGGAGGATCTCAGTTGTCCTCTGTCCCAAGAGAATCTCAAAATATGTAAGACAAGGCATGAAATGTCTGGTGGAGATTGATAAATTTCAATTAAGTCTTGGAAAACTTCATGCATTTGAAGGCCTTGTGGCTTCAACTCACTAGGCCAACTAAAAACCTCAGTATTTTCTAGCATGCATTCCACATTCCATGATTTGTGTGATACTCCTTGGGAAAAAATGGTTTCCTGTTCTAATGAGTTTCGAAAACATTAGATTCTAATGACCCACACTCATGGAGAGACAGAGGACACATTAAGAAACTGAAATGTGTGAAAACTTCTACAGTGAAGAAACCAGCATTTAGTAGTTCTAAGAATAGCTAAACTTCATTGAGCTCTTACATGGCAGACCCTTGGATGTTAGGCTTTTTAAATGAATTCTCTGATTTAATCCTCAAAGTGCCCCTCTGAGAATGGATATAATTATCATCTTCATTTAACCAATGAAGAAACTGATGCTGGAATGTGTACATGTTAGCAGGGCAGTTAAGGTATAGAGATGGGATTTGGAGTCAATGTCTGTGACCCTGGAACCTGAGTTCTGACCCACTGTGGTGCAACTTTCCACATTCCCAAATTTGCCTGCCCAGGAAATACTTTTGGTTCTCCTCTAATTAATAGCCCATGAAGCTGGTATTCCTTAGGATGCATGCCCACCCACCCACCCCAGGCGACCTGGCTCACAGGAGCAGCCACAATCAGTCCTCACACCTCTGCACCTCTGCTCACAGACCTCTGGCTGGCTGCTCTTGCCCCTCGTATGTCTCTTGTGATATTTTACTTCTCCTCCAAGGTCTACTTCAAATGCAACTTTATGAGAAGCTGTCTTTGATTTCAGCAGGCTGATTTGCAAAGCCCCTCTGTGTTTCCCATATACTTTCTCCACTGTTGTTAATATTTAGTGTCTCTGTCAAGGGCCATGTGCAAAGAGTCTTGGGAAAGTTTCTGGCACAGAGTGGACCCTCAATTAAAGCTGGGGGTGGTTGTAGGAAAGCCTCCCCTGCCACTTTCCCTACTATTCTATGAAGACAGCTGTCTGCTGCTTCACCCCAGATATGTCTGGCCTTGAGAAACCTGAAAACACAGCGTGTTGTACCTGTGATTGTACCTGTGAGTAAGGAGCTAGACAGGGGCCTTGAAGGTCAGACACCGGCCATGAAGGCCACACGCATGCGCGTCTTCAATATTTATGCAACCGTGAATTAGCACTGTAGCAGTATAACAAGTAAGGCTTTATGCAGAATAAAGCGGCCTCTCCCGAGCGCCCTCCGTGATGACTCCCACTGCCTTCCGTGCTCTTCGCGTTGCCCACAAACCTCAAGGGCAGCCCCAGGACCCTGACAGTGGTGTCACTTCCTTAGCCCCTCTGGGGTTGATTCCCCGTCCTGGGGCTTTGGAGGTCCTGGTTCACAATCTTGGGGTGCAGTGTAGCTGTCAGCGGGGCTAAGTCTGGCTCAGGCTCTTCAGGTGCCCCCGGCTCGGTCCGCAGCCCCTGGCAGCTCAGTAGTTAACACGCGCCTCCTGCCGTCCTTCGCAGATGCTGCCTCCCTCCCGCCTCTCTGAGGTAAGGAGGGGCGCTGAGGTCACATGGGGCCTCTCATCAGTGTCCTTTCTGGGACAACCCTGACCTGTCCTTTCCAGGGCGCTGTCCAGGTTTCATTACAAAGCCCCCAGTGGCTGTGCCTCCGATGAGTCAGCTGGCTTGGGGCTTCATTAGCAGCTCTAATTGCCTCTTTGTTTTTGTCCTCTCTGGGGCCTTCTCAGGACCCAGAGGTGGGGCCTGGTGGGTCTGGCTTCCAGAAATGCCGCCAGCCTCCATGGGAGCTGGTGGTGGAAGGCCACGCTCCCCACCAGCAGTCACGTCATGCCACACTGCGCATTTCTGGGCCGCACCCGTCCCCGGGGTGCACTCAGGCGCCGTGCCACCGCCAGCCATCCCAGCTCTCCCGCTGCCTGCAGTGAGGTCATGGGGTGGGGACCTGGAGACCCCCTCCAAACGGGGGGCGGGCTTCCCCAACTGGCCCGGGCCGGAGATGGCCGAGAGTTCGAGAAGGAGGAAATGGTAAAAATCTTGTGTGTGCAAACCAGCTCTCTCTCTCTTGATGGTCTATGGCCGGGCTGGATCGAAGTGGAGGGAGGCAGGGGGAGCACAGAAGGTACTGGAAGAAGGACAAGGAATTGCACCAGCAGGCAGGTCCCTCACTTCCTCCGCTAACAACAGGCACGCAGAGACTAGCCAGCAGTTTCTCTTGACCACCTTGCAGCGAACTGACTGAGCAGTCTTACCGCTTTTCTGTAGCAATGTCTTTCCTCTGACTTTGATTTCTTTCCTTTCACGGAGACCACAAAAGGCACAGGAAGCCACTATAATCCACTTCATATAATTAGAATTTGACACAGAAGGTAAATAAATCCCAGAAATAGAGCAACTGCTAGTACGGCAAGGCAGGTACAATCCTTCTCAACCCAAGCACGGCGTCTCACGCTCTCATCAGGGCCTAACGGGCGTGTTTGCTGGTGTTTCTGTGTGTGTGGTTTTGCTAACTGGGGTTGCCTAGCTGTCCCAAACCACTCAAGCTCCGTCAGACCCACGGGGATTCTTAACCCCTGCCTGCGAGAACGTGTGTGTAGAGGAATGAATGTGGGATTCTGCTAAAATCGCAGTCTGCTGAAAGAATTTGCAGATCTCTGCAGAGATCTAGTTTTTTTGCACCTGGAATTCTGCCTTGGAAAGATGGGAACACTGATAACAGAGATTTCTCAGGGAAATAGAAACCACACATCATACATTTATGTGCCCTTCCACCTAAAACCACAAGATAAGTCTCTTATGAGCAATGTATAGAAAAACAAGGAATATGTTAACCTTTCTGCTCCCTATCTATTCCTGAGGTACAATCAAGAAGGTAAAGCTACCCTGCTCAGAAAATAGTATTGTCAGTCAACAGCGACTTGAATGAACAATCTTTGAGTTGAACTCCCCCACCTCCCACCCCAGGACATATTCACTGTAACATCCTCTTGGGGAAAGTCGATTGATTTATTTAACTTTTAAAAACATATTCTGCAAAACAAATTTATAAGAAGTCATAGTAACTGCATGTAAGAGAACTGTAGAAATGAGATGAAACTCTTCCGTGGGAAAGATCTCTGAGTTAGTGGAAAGATCATAGCTCCGGAAGATGAGTTGCATATAACGGGATAAGAAAACATAGATCCTCTGACCTTGGTAAATAAATTAGCCCGTCACCACTCTAGCAAATGCCAGGCGCATCAGACTGGAGATTTTGAAGACCCACACACATTTTCTGAGAGACATGGCATTTTTCACAGTCAAAGATATTTCACAGCGGTTTGCGTGTCCGGCAGTTAAGAAAGTAGGAGAAAGCACTGCTGAGGTTTCCAAACCTCTGATTTATCATTTGTTGACATTTCTACAAGTACCCCATTTCTTTACAAGTAGCTGTCTTAAGTTCTTCCAGTAAGTATTTTTGACGAAGGCCAAACAGGAGGGAAGAAAGAGAAAAACTGCAGTGAAAATGGTTACTTACCTTTTCTAGGCATTGCTGATATCAAACTTTACCCCCAAACAGGAGACTTTCTTGCTTTGGTTGTTCCATGAATTTAGAAACCATTAAAAAATATAAAGCAGAAATACGTGTTTATTATTCAAAGCGGCTTCAAAACAGTATAAAAAATAACTTGATGAAAAATAAACTGCCCGTCTGAGCATAAGAATGCGTTTGAAGCTTGGAGCTCATGCTGTTGTACGAAGTTTTGCAACTGTCTTTCTCAGTTTAAACGACCTCCCGCTCCTCCCAGGCACTTGCCAACTTCTATAATTTAAAGCAACTGCGATCCTTCCCATAATACTCACATTTCAAAGAGCTTAATATATACTCTCGTTAGGAATGAGTAGGAGTGGGTGATGGTCTTCTGCAAATCCTGGACTGAGGCAAATGGGGAGCAAAGGTTTCAGGTATCTCAAGTTCTATGGCTCTTTCGTTTATTGCTCTGCTCACTGTATTACTTCAACTTGCTTTGCCTTTTCAAGGGATGCCTGACACCAAAGGGCGTCACTCAGCTCGCGCAAAAAAGCACCTAGAAGAGTGTATATCCCGACTTAGGGTACTGGTGAAATTGTGTTTAAACAGTACTTTTGCTAACACAACTATTTCCACGCCACTCTTCCCTAACTTATGTGTTTGAAAATGTAAAATTAGTGTACATTACATTTTCATAAAAGGGGAAATACCTGAAGTGATGTTATTTGCATTGGTCTTATTTTGACCTTCATTCTGTATGGGAATCATGAACCCTAGGAAGGATACTTGTGTTTGCAGTCTGTCCGTGTAGCTGACATTTTATCTGCCACTGATGTCAATTTTACTCTCTCTATCACCTTTTCTAATTGATATTAATCTCTTACACATACACACACACACACCACACACACACACACACACACACACACACACACCCCACACACACACCACTTGAGCATTCATGAATTTAAATTGCAGCCAGCTTATAGTGTGGTCAGCTGAAAAAGGTGATTCTAAAAATATTTATAGCATATCTTAAAGCAGGTCTTGTTCAGCACTGGATAAACAATACGTGCTCAATAAATACTCACTGAATAAATAGTGTTTTGTATAGGTTCAGACCAGTCAGCAGTTTTGACAATTTGGTTTACATATATATATATATTGCCATTAGGAAAGGTTAATATGTCCAAAAGTTTGTACAGCGAGTAAACTTAGGACAATGTGTCCTTGCCAGATTTAATGAATGGTTATGATATAATAAAATCCCTTAAATGGCTATAGAAAACATTTATTAAATAAATAAACCATTTGGTGGAGAATAGAAATGTTGACACAGGCACAATCCATTAAGTATGCCTACCATGTGAACTCATGCAGACAAGTTTAAGGACTAAAAGTTCACACATTATTTGAAAGACTAGATTATTTTTCACTGTATTTTCTGAGTCACCTAAAGTAACTATTATGCTATGGACGGAGGATAATACCTATGATTGAAATAGGGCAAAGGAAAAAAGGATCTAAAAATTACAGGGAAATGGTCAGGTTTCAGATTTTCTTTGCAATGTAAGCAGGCGAAAAGGTGGAGTCTATTTTTGCTCTGGCTTCTACGAGGAGACTCTAGAGATGCAAGCACATGGAGCGTCCAGACCCAGGTCTACCACATTCTGATTATGTTACCTCAGTGCTGAGTTAATATTTTACAGCATTTGTTTCCTTAACTGTGAAGGATTAAGTACACATATGTTAAAACAACTGATTTGTGTATATACACATAATACTGCCTTCATTCAACAAATATTAATTAAGCACCTTGCTGTGTAGCAGGTACTTAACAAAGCTTTTTCATGAGTCACTGATTTATAATGGCAGCTAGCTTTACTTCTCCCGAGGATAGGAAGCTGGTAACGGACATGGGTTGTTGCTCTAACAAAAACCTAACTTTGGTGGCATTGGCTTAATTGTCAGGAGGTACGTGGCAAGGAAACTGATACTAGAAGCCGGAAAGGCAGAGTGCCGTGTTTTGCAGGGGCAAAACACTTGGCGAAACTATCACCAGCAACAGCTTGGAAGGCCCTATGTGCCAAGTAACCTCGTAGCTCTGGGAGAAGAAGAAGGGGCAAAACCTTAGCTGTGCATGTTGGCTAGTATTGACTGCATTTGGCAAGGTGTTTCAAGAATGAGATGAACCTAGGAAATAAATGACTAAATTACAAATAGAAATAAAGGGGATTGGAGAGAGAGTGCACTTTTTAGCTTGCGGGAGCCTACCAATTATTTTAGAATCTTTCATTGCAAAAATAACGATAAACCTGTACTAAAACATCTTTCAAGGCTGGAAACAACTTCTCCCACTAGCAGGAGGCGAACTGTTAGCTTCCTGGAGGCCTGACTCCCCAGAGATAGGGAAGGGGAGCCTCTCAGAAGGAAGAGCTCATGGCTATAAAGAAAAATGGACAGCAGAGTTCCCCCAGAGAACAGAGCTGGGTCTTACCCAGAAACAACTCCAGCCACAGGCGGAGGGCTTTTATTCTGTCTGCCTGGCAGGACATGGCAGCAATGGCTGCTGTGTGTTTCCCATTCTTTCCTTTTGTGAGTGGGAATTTTTACTGAAGTTATCTTATCACTGTTAACTCATTTATACTGTGTGTGTGTGTGTGTGTGTGTGTGTGTGAGAGAGAGAGAGAGAGAGAGAGAGAGAGAGAGAAAGAGAGACAGAGACAGAGTCCTTTTGGTTTATATGTCACATTCCTCTCAATTCATAGGCCACTGGAGGCAGAGATGGCACATTCAGACTTAGAGCTTCACATCCAAGCTCCACACAACTCAGAGGTCCTGGACTTGGATGCAGGGACCAGATGGAATTTGAGGTTGTTTCCTTTAGAGACAGAAAAGTGTGTTCTGTGTTTGGAAAGAGGGAAAGAAATAGATACTTGGTGACAGAAGGGTGAGCTATGACAGATACTTCTAGTGTTTAGTGATGCTTACATGTTCCTCACCATCTCCTAGCCTCCCTTGTAGTTCAGTTGACCACATGACTGATTTCTGTGTGACGCGGTACGAGCAGAAGAAAGGTAGGGATACTTCTGGGCTGGAGTAGTTAGGATATGCTGTACCTATTCCACATCTCGTCTGTCCACGTGGCAGGGATTCAGAGGTGCTGCCTCTGTGTAGTAGACTCCGAGGTGCTGGAGCTCTGTAATAGAGGGAACTGCCCTGAGGCACCTCTTAAAAAATGCTGCCCAGGAGAACTGTCTGACCTACATGAGATGTTATTGAATAATACACAAAATTATGTTGTGTTTCACCACTGAGTTTTGAGGTTTATGTCAGAGTTAGCTAGTGTCCATTACTACAGATAGCTTCCTTGAAAGATTCTTGGAAGATTAAATGAGGTGGTATGTGTAAAGAATTCAGAACAGAGCCTGATACAATAATAAGTGCTCAACAAATGATAGTTATTTTTATACTAACCATAAATTCCCATTTTATTGCTTTTGTAAACTAATCTAGATAAATGCCAGTTGGAAATGCTTCTATAAATTCAATGTTTATGAATTCTGTGCTACGGAGCTAAGTAAATTTGAAACCATGGAAAGATTAGTGACAGAAATAGATTTTGAAAAATGAAGTTTATTTCCCCATCTTTAAAAAGTATATGCATATATTAAGAAAATTGTCCAGTGGGTTGCTGTCAGATTTCACAAACAACCTTCAAGTCAGGGGGTAAAGAAAGTTATAAACTCCAAGTTATAAGTTAAATACTCTTCTTAGCATTTGCTAGTATAAATTATACTTGCCCAAATATTTGTTTTAGTGTGTATACAGAACAAAGCCATCATCCTGACATTGACTGTTCCAGGCTGCTCCTCAGAAGTGGGATAACTATCTCATTATTGCTAGGTGAGAGCTGGTATTTCTAAAAATGCCCTCTACTCAGGCCATATATTGTTCCTTTGGCTTTGAACTGCTCTAAACAGAGGAACAAAAGGCCCTTATTCATACATTTTGTTTCTACCCCAGGCATTTTGAGCACTTCCCACTAGAAATTCTACAACCTTTAAAAAAGGGTCAGATCCTTTTCTACCATTTAAGGCAACAGAGACAATAATTCCAAACATTTGTTGAGCATTGACTGTACTAGGCACTGTTTTATGTGTCTATAAATGCTTTGACTCATTTTATCCTTTCAACAATCCTATGAAGTAGGTACAAATATTATCTTAATTTTACAGAAAGTGCAGAGAGTTTAAGCAACTAGCTCAAGGCCACACAGCCCATAAGTAGCAAAGCTGGGATTTGAACCTAGATGTCTGGTTCTAGTTCCTGAACTCTTAAATGTTGATTAAAATGCATTCTCCATGCCAAATGAAGAGCATATGCTTACCACGTATTTTCCTTAGCATGCATTGCATTTGAGATGAGCACATATTACTTCTGAAAGGCACTCTAGATTCTAAGAGGCAGCAGGTTGTTATTATTGGAAAACATGCAGTTCCCTATCTGCATGTAATTATACAGTTTGAATATTTTTCATATATTAAGCTTTGTGCTCTTATACTTGACTTTATTTCTTCTCCTTTGCCTGTATGTAGCAGCCAAGTTTCAATTTATATCCTAAAACTCAGGTGGTTTCATCTGGATTTTATAATAAAGTGTTTGCTGAGTACTACCAAACGTGCAAAGACGTTGAAGAAGAGGCCAAAGGAGAAATGAAGCTTTTTGGAAAATTTCATCTTCCTCTTGGAAGATGTTATTAAAGTTTGGAGATTAGAGATCAAGTGACATATTTAGGCTGGTAGGAAATAATCCAGTCCCAACTACAAGGAGGCCACTCAGGAGGCACTGAGCCTCCTCCAAACTGTCAGGCGGTAGATAGATGCCTCCTGTGTGCTCATCACTATTATATTGAAGACACAGAAGGGGCAGGAGCTATTTCTTTGAGTTTGCAAAGAACTTACCTTTCATGGATCACCTTTCAAGTATTTTGGTCATGGTGAACAAATATGAAAGCCCTTTTAACTTCCTTGGCGGTTTAAGATGGTAGATCAACTTACTGCACGTAGCCAAAAGGAGAAAAGGATATGGTCTCTGTGTAGACCAGAGGGCCACAGATTTGGAAGATGACTCAAGAGTGTCCTAATTCACTCTCTCTCTCTATTCGTGATTCATCTGCACTGCCTTGGCAGTCAGCTACTCCCCTCCTGCTTGGCAGCCCCCAGGCAAAGGGGCCATGACTTCACAAGGCAAAGAAGAGTTCTGTGAGTAACAGTGAATATTTCTGCTCCATTTCCTGCACAGAAAAGCCTTCTAATATCCAAAGATAACTCTTAGGCTTCCTCCTCTCACCCAACTTCATCTCCCTTTTTCCAAGTTCAATGATTCTGTCTCTTTCAAACTGTTCTTCATGCAACATGATTTCAATTAGGTCACCCACTTGGTTGCTTGCCCTTCAGTGAACCAATATCCAATTAATGGCTAAATGACTCATGAGCACTGTGGTAAGGTTAACAAATCAACAGTTAGTTACAGCCTCAACTCTTGCTGTGGCCTTGAGAAATTACTTTCCCACCCTGGCCTCTGTCTGTATGACCCACCTACATCGCAGCATCTTGAGGTGCCCCACTCAGCCCTTGGTTCTCTTTCTTCTGCAGGATCTTCCGTCATGGGTTGGTCATGCACAATGTAGAATCCATAGAACCATTCCAGCTTTTCCCTGGCATCATTCTTGTTTTCCAAATGCTTGCTGGATCTTACTTCCTGGTTTAATATCTTAAAACAAAACTATTTATCCTCAAACTCATTCCTCTTAAGTTGCCTAAGTATGTCTTTAATACTACAATTATCTCAGGTTCTCAGGATTTTTAACACATGTCATTGCTTTTACTCTCTCTCTACTTCTCCAAAACATTCTGTCATAAAACCTTGATTGTCCTTTCTTTCATTATGTCTCTAAAATCTGGCATCCTAAGGCACTCATCTAAGACAACATATTTATCCCGGTGTTTCCTGGAGTGTTGTCTGTGGAATCATGTTCTGAAATGTCCCATGGAAAGAGACATAATAGTAAAATAAGTTTGGGTGATATTATTTTTATATGGGAATCTCCCTCTTAGTCTTCTCAGACTGCCATAATATAAAACCATAGACTTAGCATCTTAAAGAGCAGACATTCATTTTCTCACAGTTTGGAGGCTGGAAATCCGAGATCAGAGCGCTAGCATGGCTGGGTTCGGTGAGAGACCTCTTCCTGTCTTGTAGAAGGTACCTTCTCACTGTGGCAGGGAGAGAGAGCTCTGCTGTCTCTTCCTTTTCTTATTGGGCAGTAATGATACCCTACCCTAGTGACATCTAACCCTCATTATCTCCGGAAGGTCTCATCTCCAAATATCATCACACTGAGTGTTAGGATTTCAATATATGAATTTAGGGGAACACAAATCAACCCATAACGTTTTGACCCAGGTCTGCTGAAATCCATGTTGTTCTTGTATGCAGAACACATTCCATCCCAACAGCCCCAAAAGTGTTAGCTCATTCTAGCATCAACTCTAAAGTCTGAAATTCAAATCTTAATTTAAACATCACATAAATTTGTGGATGAGACTCAAAGTATGATTCCTCCTGAGGCAAATTCCTCTCAAGCTGTGAACCTGTGGAACCAGATAAGTATGTGCTTCCAAAACACAATGGTGAGGCAGACATAGGATACACATTCTCATTCTAGAAGGAAGAAATAGGAGAGAAGGAAGGGCTGATGGGTGCCAAGAAAGTCCAAAACTGCACGAAGTGATTTGCATTAGATTTTAAGTATTGAGAATGATTCCCTTTGGCTGGATGCTCTGCCCTCTTACCCACTGGGGGGGTATCATCCCCTCCACAGCTTAGCAGGGAACCCCACCCATGAGGCTCTGCTGGGCGGTGGTCTCACCCTTTGAATCCAAGGTGGAGTGGTAAGACTGGCAGCCCTGGTGATCTCTGAATTGCTTTGGGGAGCCTTCTTGCCTTTTCTTGAAAGACAGCACATGTTTACAGCCAAATAGCAGCAATCTGGTCCCGTCCTATAAAATCCAAGAAGTCTGACAGCCTTCCTTCATTTCTTCTCACCTTTTCTGGCCCATTCAGTTCAAACAGGCAG
Source organism: Manis javanica (assembly GCF_040802235.1). NCBI lineage: Eukaryota > Metazoa > Chordata > Mammalia > Pholidota > Manidae > Manis > Manis javanica. The sequence goes on from NC_133160.1 coordinate 163,234,853, forward strand.
TGTCTCCACTAATATAATCCCATCTCTATTCCTGGCTTCTGTTGAGATGTCTGATGAAGTTCATGAGTTCCACCCACAATATCTTTATCAAATGGTTATACAGCTACACCCTTAGAGTTCCTTGTAGAACAAGCATTCTCATTTTTTACAAGTATGATAGTCTGAGAGTTTTCTAAATCTTCAAGTTCTGATTCCATTTTGCTTAGCAATTCCTTCTTCAATTAATGTCTCTTTTATCATTTCACCATTAGTAGTTTCAAGGAACTGAGCCAACTTCTCCGACACTTTCTTATAAATCTCCTCAGTTCTATACCCAATTTCCTTGCTCACAAGTTCTAACTTCCACAAAACCCTAGCCTATGGTTCAACCAAGTTCTTTGCTGATTTTTAACAAGTATTACCTTTCCTTCAGTTTCCAATAACATGTTCTTCATTTCTGTCTTAGACCTATCAATTGCTTTCAATGTCCATTTTCTGCATGTATCTCAAAACTCTCCCAGCCTCTACCCATTACCCAGTTCCAAAATTTCTTCCACACATTTAAGTATTTGGTACAGCAGCATCCTACTTCTTGGTACCCAGATCTGTCTTAATATGGGCTACCATAACAAAATCTCATAAACTGGTGGCTTAAGCAATAGACACTTATTTTTTCACACTTCTGGAGGCTGCAAATCTGATATCAGGGTACCAGTATGGTCAAGTTCTGGTGAGAGTTCCCTTCCTAGCTTTTAGGTGGCAGTTTTCTCATTGTGTGCTCATATGGAGAGGTGGAGAGAGTTCTAGCATTTCTTCCTCCTCTTATAGGGCACTAATCCCATCTGAGGACCCCACCCTCACAGCCTCATCTTAACTTACTTATCTCCCAAAGGTCCCATCTCTAAATGCAGTCACACTGTGGGTTAGGCTTTGGCTTATGAGTTCTGGGGCAACAATTCAATCCATAGCAATCTCCAAGAAGAGTATGCCATTTAGCTCTTTATGTTAAAAAAAAAAGTGACTTGAACCAACAAAAATTTATTTTTCTTCATGAATCTGTGGGTCAATTGGCAGTTGCATGGATCTTGGATCTCCTTGGCTAGGCAGTTCTAGAATGTTGGGCACTGGTTCACATGTCTTGTGATCTGCTGGCTATTGGTTTATCTAGAAATGGGTTTGGCTGGGGCAACTGACTCGGATCCATGCATCCCATTCTCCAGAAGGACAGTCTGGACATGTCCTTAGGTAATTATAAGATTCCAAGAGTAGAAATAGAAATAAGCAAGTCTTTTTTCAAGTTTTTTGCTTGCACCAAGTTTGTTATTGACCTATTGGCCAAAGCAAGGATCGTGCTAGAGCCCAGAGTCAGTGTGAGAGGGTCTACCAAAAGACATGGAGAAAACATGAAAAATCTGTTCCATGGGTGCAGTCAATCTACTAGGGAGTAAAATGGCCCATGCTTTCCAAAGAAACACTTGATTCAACAATGTTTATTTGAGGTGCACATGATGGCACAAATATTGTGCAAAACACATTTAGGAAGAAGGTGTTCTAAGGTCATGATACTTGAGGGGAGAGGGAGAATGTGTTTATTCCTCCTCCCATCTCATCTTCAGCCCACCAGAAAGAAAGAGAAAATCTCACTACCTTCCCTTTCCATAATCTTCCTTTTCTTGTCTAGTTTCGCTCAAATGGAGGTGTCATAATCTGGTCCAAGACTGAAATTTACAGGCCACAGTTTACAAGTGGGTGGAGACACAGCCTTGACAACTTGGGGCTTTTCTGGCTGAGCTCTTTTCTGATCTTGTGAAAGCCGGGGAATGGCCTGTGTCCTCAGGGCTGGGCAATGCTTCTTTTGTCTTCCATTTACTTCCTGTGCCAAGGGGAGGTGTGTGATTTTTAATTTCCTGTTTCTGTGTAGTAACAGACAAGTCATCTCTCCACAAGGTGGGCCCCTGTTCTTTCCCTCTGTTTTAGACTTTGGGTCTATACAGTTGTTTAAATACGTGGATTCAGCCTTGGCTTTATGGATTTGGACTGGGAGATGGGGAGTAGCAAAGCTCACTTTGAATTCAAAGCATAAAACCTGTGCTTGAACCTTCGACATCAGAAGAGACCAGCTTCTCCCTGACCAGAGGTGATATGAATGGGGGCTTGCAAAGCTATTAAGCATTATTTATTCCTCAGTTGGCTACTCTTTCTTACAAGTATAGCTCCTGATGCTGCAAAGCCCTGCCTACAGGGACACTCAGTGAATGCACTCTAGCTGCAGTCGTTCCTCCCACTCACAGGGTGCTTATCCCTTTCTGCATTATGCCCTAGTTATTTGTGAATGCCTTTTCCTCCCAAATGAATGTGTTAAGTTTTTCAAAAGCTGGGGTTATGTCTTTAGCTTTCTTTGTGATTTTCTATGATCCCTGGTGCCTCACATACTATCTTGTGTTTGCACATCTAAAACAAATTGCCAAGTGAATCCAACAAAGGCAAAACCACTTGAGAAGTTACGTTGTGAAAATATGTTTGGAGTCATGAAGCAAATGTAAGGTATGTAGGTGTGCTTCCATCCATTTTCAAAGGGTCATGAAGTGTTAGCAGATACAATATTTGGGACTGGATATTATATTATGAATTCTGACGGGAAAGAGACAGACTCTGTAAAAGTGAAATTATTACATTCTGATGGTAGCTTATTGTCAAAATCAAAGAGGAAATGGAAGGAAGTCAAGAAAACATTTTTGTATGGATTTGGTTTCAGGGATGGACAGAATCCCTGGCTCAACTTTTGTTTTGCCTACACGGATAAACTTGGACCTGATTGTGAAGTGTAACTGTTATGAATCTTTCAATTCACAAAAGGTCAAGATGAAATGCTAGGGACAACCTTCTCTCCTTGCACTTGAGTCCAGGTCTTCTCTCTTCCAAACATAAAAGGTGTCTTAAATGCTCTTGTCACCAGGGACATGGAAACCAAAAACGTAGTGAGGTGACAATACACATCCCCTCTCATGGCTAAACTGTAAAAGACTAACAGTGCCAAGAGTTGACAACTAGAATATTATACAAGGCTAGTGGGAGGGCAAACTGGTTGGCACCTTCACAGAGAGTTAATCAACCCCTTATCATGAAACCCAGCAATTCCATTCCTAGGTTACTTACACAAGATAAATGAAATAATATATCTATAAGAAATTAATACAAAACATTCATAGCATCCTATTGCATGATAGCCAACAAATGGAAACAAATTATCCATTTCTAAGTGGATTCATAAACAATTCAAGGTGTATCCATATGATAGAACACTATTAATCAGTAAAACTGGAAATGACCCAAATATACATCAATAGGTAGATGAACAAACCAATTATGGTAAATTCATACAATGGAATACTTCTCAGCCTAAGAGAGAGAGAGACAGAGAGAGAGAGAGAGAGAGAGAGAGAGAGAGAGAGAGAGAGAGAAGAAAAAATGAAAAGGAAGGAAAAGAAGGGCTGACATATGTAACAATGAATCTAAAACCACTGCTGAGCCAGAGAAGCCAGACACAAAAAAGAATATACTGTATGATTCCATTTATAAGAAATTCTAGAACAGGGAAACTAATCTATAATGGTCAAGCAGATCATTGGTTGCCTGGACCTGCACTGGGAGTGGGGCTGAAAGCAAAGGGGCTGAAGAGAAGGGTTCCAGGGAAATTTTGGGGAGTCCCAGGAATGCTCTTTATCTTGACTGTGGTCACGGTGGCAACCTCAACTCATTGAATCAGACACATAAAAGAGTTACATTTTATAAGCGAGGCAGAGAAAGACAAATACCAAGTGATTTCCCTCATTTGTGGAGTGTAACAATAAAGCAAAACTGAAGGAACAAAACAGCAGCAGACTCACAAACTCCAAGAAGGGACTAGTGGTTACCAAAGGGGAGGGGTATAGAAGGGCGAGTGGGGAGGAAGGGAGAAAGGGATTGGGGGGTATTATGATTAGTACATATGGTGTGAGGGGTCACAGGGAAGACTGTAGCACAGAGAAGACAAGTAGTGACTCTGTGGCATCTTACTACACTGATGGACAGTGACTGCAATGGGATATGGGTGGGGGGGGAGACTCGAATGTAGTAGTGGGGTGGGGGTGAATGTAGTAACCACCTTGTTTTTCATGTGAAACCTTCTTAAGAGTGTATATCAATGATACCTTAATAAAAAAAAGAATTCTTAACAAAAAAAAACTGGTTAATAAAAAAATCAAGCCTTAAGAAAAAGAATTGCATTTTATTATATGTAACTATACCAAATAAAATTGATTTAAAATGAAATATTAAAAATAACATCAGCAATGGTCTTGAGAATTTATACTCTTCCCGTTAGCTTGCAGAAAATTTACTGTTACAGTAGTAAGGCAAAAGTTATGACTATGGGTGTTCAAACATACCTTGTGTTGTCTTTAGTTCATTGTATCACAGATGTGTGTCTGATATATATTAGAAAGTTTGAAACGTACTGTGCTTTTGTATTTCTTTTGAATACTACCTGTAAGCTGACCTTATTTTTACATATTTATTTTCATGTGTTTACTTATCTAGGCACAAGGTTCTAAACTAAAATATTTAAAACTCTTGTTGGCTCCAGCCACCCTCTTCTTGGGACTGTTTTCCTGACCCACCTTTACCCTCTTCCCATTAAGCCTTCCATAGTCCTGGATTTACATGCCGTGTAAGAATGAAAGCCCAGCTTGGAAGTAACTATGCACCAATGTAAGTGGGGATTGGCCATTAAATTATCCCAACTACAAGCTGCCAACAAAACTCAAGGGATGGAGACTGGCATCTGGTGGCCAGCTGTTCAGGCTCTTTTTAAAAAAACAACAGACTTTAAAAGTCTTCCAGATGAAACAAAGTATGCAGGTGGCATCATTTAACTTGATGACATGACTCACTCTGCTTCAGAAATGGGTCGCCAAGAGGTTTCTGTCTGGGCTGTTAAAATGTCAAAGGAGAGAGTAGCTGACAGTGGGCGCTCAGGTATCTGGCCCGGGGTTCTCAGCAGGACTTGAGCCCCATCGCTGGAAGAGGTCCATGCCATTGCTGAACCCAGGGGCTCTTCAGGCCTGAGGTGGGACCATGCAGAAAGCGGGCAGCAAGAGTGTTCCTTCGGGCCGTGTCTTCTTGGCCCCTGTATTACCACCCGCTTTCCTGGCTTTCGCTCAGTGATTTAGATCCAGCCAGTCCTGTGGACTGAGAGCAGAGCCTGGGGCCACCAAGGCTGGGAGGCTAAGAAACGGTTTCCAGGCATTTGGGCCCCTCCTTTCATGAGCTCCACCTTGATACCTCACTGCTGTCTCTAAGGCAGCATCCTTCAACAGAAGGATCGTAGAGTTATATTCTTTTCTTTTTTTTACCAGCCAAGATTTTTAAAAAGCCAATCAAAGTTATTAAAAAACTGAGGTTCACAGCTAGTACATGATATTCCCAGTGACGGCTGCTGACGCCAGGTTGAGAACCTGTGTTCTAGATCTTGAACTTTCCTCCGAGGCCAATATTCATTACCTTATGCACAGATTCAGCCATATGCCTACATCAACCCCACAGTGTGGTTTGAAGGATTTCAGAGGATTTCCTCATCCAAAAGTTCCTCCTCAAAAATGCTATTTGGGTGTCTTCTCTTTGGACTGATCCCCATGAGTTGCACACTCTGGGAGGATTTCCTGCACCTCCTAGACCAGGTTAGAGCCCCTCACTATCACCCTAAGCCATTAGCTCCTGGAGTGCCCTGTCTGCTAAGGGTTTTGACACTCACTCTAGAGAAGACAGGGCTTACAGTGGGTCTTGATCACCAGTAGACAAGCCTGTCACATTAACAAATCATTAACTGAATACTAAGCTAATTCATTAGTCATTCTATCAGTGTTTTGTGCCTCAGCAAAAACAAGCTTTGCTATTCTAATAACTCTGGAAGGATTTCCTGAGCCTACAAAAACTAGCCTAACATATGGGAGTATTTTTGGAAGACAGGAGAGGGGTAGGAATCACGCTTAACTTTTAAGCAGGAGTTTAGGTTCAAGTACCAGTGACGTTGTGCACTCCTCATGTAAGCTTGGGTGGGCACTGAGGCTCTCTGAAAATCTCCGTCTCTTTATTCCCAGCAGGGAAGTATCACTACCATACAGAAGCTCTTTGAAGAACTATGAGATAGTTCAAGTGCAATCTAAAATGAACATTTTCATAACCAATTTTTTTTGTTCATAACCAAGTTGTGAGGTTAACAACTCTCTTGTGCCATACACGCAACAACTGACAGTGTGAATCATAATTCTAAGCACACACTAGTGTTTCTCAAGCTTCAGTGTTGGGCTTGGGAACACTGGTGTGGTAGGTAGAATTCAAAGATAACCTCCCAAGCAAGGGGTGTAGCTCAGGGGTAGAGTATTTGACTCACGGGTGACCTCCCAACCTCCCACCCTGTGACGTTGTGCTCTACATTAAGATATGTATATATACTTGGTCTTTGTCCCCATTTCTAGCACAGAGCTGCGAGACTCTGGAAATTTCCTAAGGGTGAGGGAGACAAGTTGTCTTGAAAGTCATAGTCACTTTGAAGCATTCCTGAGTTTGTCTTAGGTGGTGACTTTTGGAAGCTGGTTGGCAGGAAAACCAACCCTGTGTCTGGAGGGTTGGAAAGCTATGTCACCCTGCCCCCTAACCAAACCTCCAGGGAGGGGCGAGGGGGCTGGGGGTTGAATCAGTCGCCAATGGCCAGTGATTTAATCAGGCATGCCTATGTAAAGAAGCCTCAAAATAACTCAGAGGGATGGGATTTGGAGGGTTTCTGGGTTGATGAACATGAGAATGGTGCACCTCACTTGGAGAGCATATGGAAGCTCTGTGCCCCTTCCATCTGCCTCTTCTGAGTTGTATCTTTTCCTAATAATTAATGTAGTAAATCAGATGTTTCTCTGAGTTCTGTGGCCTGGTCTAGCAAATAAATGGGACACAAAGAGGACGGGTCCTGAGAACCTCTAATATCTGGTTGGTCAGTCGGAAGCACAGCTCACAACCTGGACTTATGCTTGGTATCTGAAGCTTAGAGGGGCAGTCCTGTGAGGCTGAGCCCTTAACCTGTGGGATCTGATTCTATCTCCGTGTGTCAGAATTGAGTTAAATTTTTGAGAACCACTGGGAATTGGAGAATTCCGTGGTGTTGTTGGAAAAAACACGTACTGTACACCCTTATCCCTGGAGCCTGTGAATGTGATGAGCTATCACTCTGGTGACTGGGTTTTATGAGATACATCTGACTTTAAGAGAAGAAAGTTATCTGGCTGGGCCTCATTTGACCACATGGAGCCTTAACACAGAGAGCTCCCTCTGGCTGGTGGGCGGCAACACAGGATGTTAGAGAGATGCCAGCAGTGAGAAGGATTCGATGCGCTGTTGCTGCTCCGGATCTGGGGGAGGTCACAGGAAGAGGAAGGCTGCCCCAGCTCACAGCCAGCGAGGGAGGCGAGGGTTTCAGGCCTGCCACTGCAAGGGAGCAATCTGCTATCGATCTGAATGGACATGAGGCAGATTCTTCCTCACAACCCTCAGGTAAGAGTGGCCTGGTTGACACCTTAATTTTAGGCTTATAAGACTCTGAGTATGAAATCCATTTTGCCCACCTTACCCCACCCCAACTTCTGACCTGCAGAACTGTGAGCTAATACATGAGTGATATTTTAGTCACTACAATTATGGTAATTTGTTACATAGAAAAAAAACGTATATACCCCCAAGGCCTTTGCTAAGATGCCCATTCTGATTCAGCAGGTCTGGCAGGGAGCCTGAGCTTCTGCATTTCTAATAAGCTCCCAGGGGAAGCCAGTGCTGCTGGTTTGGAGATTAAATCTCGGATAGCAAGACTCAAAATAACACAAGAATTACTATAAAGTTGGTCAAATGCTTTTTTCCACCAATATTATGCCATTTGGAAAAAATAAATACATTTTTCATATTAGCCATACTTTTTTTTCCTGACAGTCTTTTTCCTAGGATCATTTTTGTAGTTTGCCTATTTTATAAATTCAGTTTCCTTTTCAGAGTACAATGGGCTGCCATGGAGAAAGCAAGGGCTTTGTGTGGCCTTCACCTAGGTCCAGTTCTCTCTCCCCTCTTCACTAATGGTGTGACCTTGGATAAATTATCTACATCCAGACGCTTCAGTTTCCCCACATTTAATGGACCTATCACAGATGTCCTCACAGGGGCCGATGGTCAGTCTCATGTCTCACCTTGGCTAGGCTATGCGCCCGTTGTTTGAGGAAACACTAGCCTAGATGTTGCTGGAGAAGCATTTTGTAGGTAGGAGTAATATCTACTATGAATTGACTTTAAGTAAATCGAATTTAAGGGAGACTAGCCTCAAATATGGGAGACCCTCATCCAATTAGTTGAAGACCTAGAGAAAAACAGGTTCCTTAGAGTAGAACTGTGCTTCAAGGCTGTAACATAAAAATCCTGACAGTATTTCTATCCTGCTGGTCTACACTACAGATTTTGGATTTGGCAGGAAGTCACATGAGCCAATTCCTTAAAAATAAATAAATAAATAAACAAACAAATAAATAAAATATAGAAAGAATATATATACTCTAAATATATCTACATAAATATAGATATAAATACAGATACATCTCTCTTGGTTCACTTTCTCTAGAGAATCATGACAGATAGACAGGGGCTAAGAGAAGCAATGGCACACTGGACACATGAATAAATGTTTATTGTTATTTTTAACTTGCATATTTCTGTGTCACTGTAAAACAGATGGAGGAATGCATGGCGGAAAAGCCCATTGAGAATTCCCATATTTCATTCCCTTGTTTGGTCACATCTGTTGGTGATGCACTGGATCCTTTTTCCTCCTCCAAGGGTGGGTGGTGGTGGAGATTGAGCAGGTTTCAATCATTACAGACTTTGGAGATGATCGTCACTGACATAAGCAAATTGGGAATCAAGTTATAGCCATTCTGTGATGGGAACCTGAAAGCAATTGCTGGGGGTGGACAGGCTGCAAGGAAGCACTTCTCCTGAAATACTAGGAACACAATGATGATGGTGCCGGTGTTTCCCCTTTGAAGTCATGTCTCTGATGAGCTGCCTTCCAGTGGACTTGTCAACAGCTTTTGCAAACTGAAGAAATCAAGGGTTGGTTGGCAGTTCTGGATGTGAATAGAAGAATCGCTTTATGTAAGAGAAAACTAGAAGTATATGGATTGAAAAATAGCAGTAGTCTTGTGTACTTGTATAGTTTTTGCAGCGTAAGAGGTGATGTGTCCACTACCTCATCCAACTTTCCCAAGTAGAGTATTGCTGTCTTCATTTGGATGTGAAGACGTGCAAGCACTAAGACTTGGGGTTTCTCTGTGCAAACTTTCTCAGCAAGCCAGATGGCAGTGCCCAGTTCTCTCTGGTTTTAGGGAGAATCTGTTTCCTCTGCAACTGCCGTCTCACTATGTCACTAGTGCATTCCAGAAGGTTGTAAAAATCACTGGCATCCAGGGATAACAGAAACTCTTCTTTGATTTTCCCTCTTGTGGTGAATGTAGAGACCTAATGATGAGAGAGGAATGTGGGGCATGCAGCCCTTCAGTATTGGAGCCACTGTGATGTGACTCATGGCAGGAAGGACAGGGTGGAGTTGGCAGGGAGGAGGGGGCGGGCATGTGCATCACAAGGCTAAGGTTTTTAGTGTTCATGAAATGAGGCCAGTTGTGGTAGGGGCAGGATTATGAATTTTTAATGTAGACCAGACAAGAATTTTCAGAAAGAAATTAATTCTCTTGCTGGTGAAGTACATTTAATTTTATATATATCCTGGACAGTCTCAAACGCTAATGCTCTTGGGGGTTGGGAAAGTAAGATAAGTGAGGGAGGTGGCTGTGCACAAGAGGGTGAAGAGCAAACGCTCCTTCAGAAAGCTGCGGAGCTCAGCCAAACAAGACATCTGCAGGCTGCGTTCTTGAGGACACTAGTGATTTCTACAGCCCTGTTTCTAGGACCAAAGAGTTATATCCTCCCACTCATAAGGGAGAGCGCATGTTTGCTCTTCTGGGGAAACTGGAAGACCACGGTGAAGCTCAGCTCTCCCCTCTAAGCGGGAAGACATTGAGAGGATGTCCATTGCTACAGAATTTTGCACAACACAAGAAGGAATCCATCAGCTCTATGGTCTTAGAGATGTGGCTCCACAAGGCCCAGGGCTCCACTCCTGATTCTTTTTTCTCCCCCTCCATTCAGCACCCTAAGCCCTAATCTCCAACATTGTGCAGCTTGGATACAATTTTCTAAACTCTTTTGAAGTTTAAACGCTTGAAGTGTCAGGGTCCACTCAGTTCTGGAAAAAGCAGTGGGGGAAGCTTCCTGAGCAGATGTCTGACATTCCCCTTCTCTACTGTCTGCAATAATGTTCCCCAAATTCACATCCTCCCACTACCTCAGAATGTGACCTTTTTGGGAATAGGGCATTTGCAAATGTACTTTAGTCAAGGATCTTGAGATAAGGAGACTATACCAGATTATCCAGGTGGGCCCTAAATCCAGTGCATGTGTCCTTACACAGAAGAGACCTGGAGAAAGAAGAGGAGGAGGCCATGTGATGACAGAGGCAGAGATGGGAGAGATGTGGCCATGAGCCAAGGAACACCTGGAGCCGTCAGAACCTGGAAGAGGCAGGAATGGATTAGTCCCTAGGATTTTCAGAGCCTGGTCCTACTGACACCTTGATCTTGGATTCCTGGCCTCCATAACTGTGATGGAATAAATGTCTGTTGCTTTAAGCCCCCCAGTTTATAGCAATTTTTAATGGGATACCTTAAACAAACACCTTTCCTCCATGGCTCTAAGAAGCAGCAGCCCTGGTCTCTCTGTGGGTGCCTGGGAAGTGGGAGGCTTTACCTGCTGGGTGATAAACCAGTTGAAAGAACAATGAGGTCAAATCCCTTCAAATACATCTGAGTTCAAATATTAACTCCACTACTTACTAGCTGTGTGACCTTGGGCAAGTCACTTAGTATCACTTCAGTTTCCTCAATCATGTAGCAGGTCCTTTCTCATTGAATGGATCAGAACAGGCCAGGGGATACTGCTGTAACAAACACCCCCCAGATCTCAGTGGTTTTAACAGCAGAGATTTATATCTCTATGACACTCCATCGTCATGGTGGGGTGGCTGGGGGCTCTTTGCCCTGTTAGAAGCTCATTATTACAACTACTTACCTTGTTTCTACAGAGTAAAGATAAAAAACAGAGAAACAAAACTAGATTAGAGTTAAACTTCTAACCATGTGACCCTGAGAAACACACGTGGGTCTCTCTTAACCTTAGTTTCATCATGAAAATCGAGGTTATATTACAGGATTGAGACAAGGATAAAATGTGTGAGAAACTGTATCTTCCTGGCACATCAGCATCTGAACATTGCTGGTACCCAAGGCAGAGGAAAGAGGGTTCTGGAGGCTCTGCCAATCAAGTGCTCAGCTTGGGGGGCACACATATTCCTTTGCTTATGCCTCATTGGTCAGAACCTGTCATATGACTTTACCCAGCCTCAGGGGTTTGAGGTGCCTGGAAGGTGGAGAGCTGGAGGTATTTGGTAAACATAATTAGTAGGCAATTCCTAGGGCTGTTACAAGGATAAAATGAATCAAGACATATAACACCCTTAGAACAGTGCCTGACATAGCATAAATGCTCAGTGGTATTTATTAAATAAGCTCTCTCCTTCCCAGGGGATGCTCCTGGCGGCAGAGAGCACAGGGTGTGGGCTGATTGTGCTAAGAAACAGCAAGAGTCCCTTCCAGCACTGCTTCTCCTGTGCCTATGGTCCTGGTACAGGCTGTGAGGCTAACTAGCATGGGCCCTCCACCGTGCTGTTCTCTTGGTGCAATGAGAGAGTTAGGGAATAGGGAGTCTGGGTTCCTCTCAAATGGGAAGCAGTTCAGGGTCCAGGCGCTGGACAAAGTCCTTAGACTCCTAGGGGAGGAGATGAGACTTGGAAGGATTTGCAAAGAAAGCCACAGGAAAAATCAGATTATCAACAGGGAGGGAGCCCACGTGAATGGCTAGACATCCACATTTGTACAGGTTTGTAGTGGAGCCCATATCCAAAGAAGGCTGAACGCCAAATTCTTAAGTGCGCTGTGACCATAACATCATAGGGTGGGGGCCTCTGGTGTTACCTGACTTGGCTGGCTCTCCAAGGTGACTTGCCTATTGGCCATTTTTTTGCTTCTAATGAATACTCTCTGATTTCAAAAGCAGTATTCACTGGGTTTAAATACTTGAGTTTTCAACTTTTTTCTCCACTGAGAGTAACTTACCTCTATTTATCTGAAGTTACATGGATGTTGATTAAGGGACAATGGTTATGTATGTAAGTGCTGATGGGGGAGCAGGGTATAGATCCAGAAGTGGAAAGCCTCGAGTTCATTCTCTGAGAACTGCCAAAGAAATCTCATGTCTTTTAATCAAGGGAGTGTAATAAGGCAGACACTGTTCTAGGAGCTGGGGATTTGGCAGGAATCACAACGGCCCCTTGTACCTTAAGTCTTCCTGGCAGTTGGGAGACACCAGCCTGGATGTGGAAGTCCATGAGTGCATGTGACATTTGATTTTCACTGTTGGAAAGAGCAGCTTGTTATCTCACATCTGGCTAGAAGCTTGGGATTCTTTGGTAGGCTCATCTGGATATAACTATGATAAATCAGGGACCCCCTTTGAACTTCTAAATGCGAGTGATTTGTCATTTGTTTGTCTTTTCACTCATTTGGCAAGCAGTTATCCACCGCCCACCTTGTGGCAGGCTTTGTCCGACACTAGATGCAGCGATGAACAGAATAAACAAGGTTCTACTCTCTTGGAATTGGATATTCCAGAGGACAAAGGAATATTCCACAAAGACAATATTCCAGTTTCTGAGATGTGCATTTTTTTAAAATTTTATTTTGGTATCATTAATCTACAATTACATGAAGGACATTATGTTTACTAGGCTCCCCCCTTCACCAAGTCCCCCCCACATCCCCATTCACAGTCACTGTCCATCAACATAGTAAGATGCTGTAAAATCACTACTTGTCTTCTCTGTGCTGCACAGCCCTCTCCATGCCCCCACCACACTATACATGTTAATCGTAATGCCCCCTTTCTTTTTTTCCCACCCTTATCCCTCCCTTCCCACCCGTCCTCCCCAGTCCCTTTTCCTTTGGTAACTGTTAGTCCATTCTTGGGTTCTGTGCTTCTGCTGCTGTTTTGTTCCTTCAGTTTTCTTTTGTTCTTATACTCCACATATGAGTGAAATCATTTGGTACTTGTCTTTCTCCGCCTGGCTTATTTCACTGAGCAAAATACCCTCTAGCTCCATCAATGTTGTTGCGAATGGTAGGTGAGATGTGCATTTTTAAAGTTGCAATAATGATCGAACTAGAAAATATATGCATACTTACATACATACATACAGTGTATCCTAGTACATGTTTAACAAGCAGATCCACAAACAAACAAACAAGACCTTGCTTTGTAGTGTTTACTGAGTCCCGTGGTGTAAATACTCCCACTATAGCCAATTTTAAACCACTAATGTGATACCACTGAATGTGGAGTTGGGAACAAGTACAATAAACACAACTAACATCAATAGCACAGAAAATATTAAATGTAAAATAATGCAGATGTCAGGAATTTTGCATTATTTATTATATTTATTTTTAATATAATTTATTTAAGTTAATGTAGCTTAATTTTAATAAATGTTGAATTAACAATAGGCTCACAGAGTGCCTGAGAATTTATAAATGGGATCTCACGTGTAGGTCCAGCTGTCTCTAGCATGCCACACACATGTGCACCTATAGTGCACACTTTGGTATGTAAGCTTTGGGAATCATGAGTGACACTGACTAAAACCCCTAAGTCCAATCTGGGTGGTTGATCTTGCCTTCCCCTTTTCCATATTTAAGTTTCCCATCATCTTCCTTTGTGACAATCCTGGATCTCAACAACATTAATGACATATTATTCATTTGCTCAGTCCTATTTTACATCTAAAGTAGTTTTAAAATTGCGTCACCCATACCACTGGGACAAAACAACCCCACTAAAAGGAATTCAGGTGTCCAGTCCCCACCTGACTCAAGATTAAGGGTGCACAGTGACATACTGTGTTCTAGATACTTGGGTTAATTACCCACCCCTTCCCCATAAGTGTGGTTTTTGTATTCACTTTTAAAATATTTGGGTTTATTTATTTTAGTTTGTTTTCTGTTTTAGGTTTTCTTTCCTCCATCTCACTCTTGTTGATTCAAGATTATTAAAAAGATATATAGAATATGAACTTCTGATAGTCAAATCTATGAAAAAGATGTACTCAGAGAAATGCCACTCATTCTCATGTCCCCTCCACCCTGCTTTCCCTTCCCCAGCTTCAGTATTTTCTAGTTTATCCTTTTGTTTCTTTTTGTAAAGATGGGCAGATATATGTTTGTTTCTTACTCCTTTTTGCACAAAATGCAGACTTTCTGCATGTTGCTTTCATCATTTAACATTTTCTGGAAATCATTCTGTATCAATTCTTCAAGCGCCTCCTTATTCTTTTGTTCAGCTGCATAGTATTCCATTGTGTATATTATAGTTTATTAAACCAATAATCTATATTCAGACATCTAAGTCCTTTCCAGTATTTTTCATTCAGAAATAAAGCATTGAATAACCACATGAATATATATTTTTATACTGTTGAAAACATATGTTTGGGATAAATTCCTAGGCAAGGGGTTGTTGATTGATGGATAAATGCTTCATGCTTAGGTTGTTTTGCCAGGTGTTGCCATAGTTCCCTCTCCAGGAGTTGTGTCATTTTGCATCCCTTCCAGCATTAAGTGAGGGTAACTGCTCCCCCACAGCCTGCCACATTTCTATACTTTAAGTAAACAATTAAAAAAAGAAAAGACTGAATCTGAAATCACAGAGTCTAGGATTTGAGCCAAACCTTTGATTCTTACTGCCTGTATCAGTTTAGGTAATCTCCATGTGCGAGCCTCCGTTTCCTTATCTAGAAAACAGAGGTGGTAGTAGCAGGGTGAGGAGGGGGTGAGGTGCAACATATCAGATAAAGGTTTCACCTGGAGAAGAAGTGTACAGATGCTGCTTGTTTATACCATGCTTTTGCTTGCTTTATGTTAATCTTGATTAAGATACGGTTCAAAAACAAAAATTCTGGTAACTTAAGGTTCTGCGTAGATAGGAATCTCCTTACTTGTGGTTTTACTGAGTGTGGACCATAGGTTGCCAGATAAACTACAAGGCACACAGTTATATTTGAATTTCAGATAAACAATGAATAATTTTTTAGCATAAGTATGTCTCAAATATTGCAGAGGGTATATTTACACTAAAAATGTATTTTTTCATGTCTGAAATTCATCTGTGCATTTGTTAAATCTTGCAACCCTATGATGGGGATGGAAGAATGAAGATTTCTAAGTGAAATGTCATGTCCTTGGTCCAAGACGGTTAAAAATCAAAAATTAATGTCCACTGAATAAACAAAATATGGTATAAATATACAATGGAATTTTATTCAGCTTTAAAAAGGAATGAAATTTGGATACAGGCTGCAGCATGGATGAATCTTGAAGACATTATGCAAAGTAGAAGAAGCCAAATACACGAGGATAAGTATTGTATGAACCCACTTATACATGGTGCTTAGAAAAGTCGAATTCACAGAGACAGAAAGCAGAATAACGGTATGGGGCCACGGGAATGGTAAATGGGGAGTTACTATTGAGTGAGTGTGGAATTTCAGTTGGCGATGATGAAAAAAGCTCTGGAGGTGGATGGTGGGAATGGTTGCACAGCAATGTGAATGTACTTAATGTCACTGAATTGCACACTTAGAAGTGGTTAAAATAGTAAATTTTATATTGTGAATATTTTACCATAAAAAATAAAAGTTCAGGGCTGAGTTACTTCCCTTCCTTGGTTCTTAGTTTTCTCATCCACAAAATGGTTCACCAGATGAATGAAGAAAGATTGGAATACAGTGTCCTGACCTATTTCAGGGTCACCCACGGTCTTGTTGAAAATATGTACTCCTCCCACCCAGCCCTGCACCTGGGCTTCTAATTCAGTAGAATTTAGATACGATCAGGGAACCTGTAGTTTTAATAAGCTTCTCAGGGGCGTTCTAAAGAACAGGAGAGTCTCATTCACCAGAAGAATCTAGACACTTTAACAAGAACTTCAGGAGCTAAAATAATTAGCGGATCTCACTGAAGCTTCCGCTGTCAGGAAGAAATATCTTTAGATGTTTTTTGAAAAGTTCAAAGCCATTGGAATGCAACCCAAACAGAAAGTCAAAAGGCTTAAATAAAATATGTCTAGGTTGATTTCCTGTCCTGGCATAGATTTTATTAATCCTTTTTTTTTCTTCATTATCATTCAACTTTCTTCTCATGTACTTTGCATATTTTCCCCCTGAAGTTTTCAGCTTTAACTTTGAACTTATCTCTTCGAGAATTACCACCACCCAGAAGATCGATCTTTGTTTTATTTGTCCCTTTTATCAGAAAAGAATGTAATTTCTGACTAGGTGTTAATCTGTAGATTAAAAAGGATTGCAAGTTGTCTTTAGACAAAAGGTGCAGAATATTCATTACCAGAAGAAAGAAAGAACAACCAATTTGCAGACTTTTGAAAGTCACTTTTCAAAAAAAAAAAAAAAGGAAAGAAAAGCCATCCCTGCTTGAATTTTGTAACTCCAAAGTTATCTCACTGGTTTGTATTAAAGCACAGTAAAAACCACTACTGTATGGGCTTTCGTGGTCCAAAAGTGGTAATCAAAGCAAGCTGCCCCAACCTATAAGGCCTTCCTTCTTTGTTTTACAGGACGAAACATTGTCTGCCCTGCCTGGTCTATAAACAAGGCTAATGAGGTCAGCCTGGGAGTAGAAATTCCCAAAGCGCTGCTAATTTTCTCATTCATCACTGCAAAATCAGAACAACCCATTTATCAAGAGCTTCAATGACTCTGGGAAAGGAAGCATATGATATAATTGTTTATACTAGTCAGTGTATATAAAATAACTTTTTCTCAAGGGTGGGTGGAGAGAGAGCTGGGGAATGTTTGTAGTGGGTAAAAATGTCAATTTTGGAGACAGATCTTTGTTTAAGTTCTGGCTCTGCCTTTACGGCTTGTGTGATTTTAATAAAACTACTCAACCTCTTCGTAAAAGACAGGTAATAATCCCTACAATTATTTCTGTAGCTGGTGCCAGAGGCAGAAGACGTAGATGACAGTTCCTATGATAACAGCGGCCACAGTGACGATGATGATGGCGGTGCTGATGCCAGCATTCACCTCGCATCCCTCAGGGTGACTCTTGGGGACAGCAGGATTTTATTAGCATTGGTTGAGAGGGTGATAAATTTATAAAATCTCACTGTTCGAATGAGATTCAGTACCTGCTTTGCTGCAGGTACTGTTTGAAGTGCTTCATATTTAATAGTTGAGTTTCCTTTTCTATCCTGTGACCAAAGTCAGCTCTTACTACCGTCTCACAAGTGATGAACCTGAGGAGCATGACGAGGCTGAAGCAGCGTCACTACAATGGACTCTTCCTGGAGGTAAGGATTTTGTTTCTCTTCTGCTTTTTCACTACTGTGGCCCCAACCCTTAGAATAGTGCCTGGTCCCTAGTAGAGGCTTAATAAAGCTCATTCAATAAATGCATGCTCCAACATCTAGTAGCATACTTGACTTAAATTAGGTGTCCAAAAAGTTGGCTAGTTCCATTCACCCCAATGTCTACTGTGCTCTGGTTATCTGGTGTTTGTAGAGTGTTTACTGTATGTCATGCATAGAGCTAGGTGTTTTATGCTTATTACTTCTTTTCTCACTGTAACTCCATACAAATGGCACTATTATTTCTCCCATTTTGCAGATGTGGACACTGAGGCCCAGAGAGATTCTTACTTGTCCAAGATCATACTTTGGAAGAGGCACAGCCAGGGCTCAAAATCAGATCTGTTTGACATCAGGTTTCATATTCTTCATGACCATGCAGTACTGCTATGCAAAATTCTTATCTTTGAGATTTAAAAGGCCAAACTGAACTCAACAGAGACAATGCAGACACACAGCATTTATGGGAGAAAATGCCCAGCTACTTTTCAGTTTGATAGTAGCATATTCTTTTCTATTTCTTTTTGTAGCTCATCTCTGATTTGAACACCTTATGCAAATCCCTTTGATAGTTCCTGCATAATGCCTAAACTCGATGACACAGTATTCCAGGCCCTTCACAAGGTAGCCATGATACACTGGCACGTTGTCAGTGGTCAACAGACATTTGTTGCACGAATGGACCTGTTCACTCAGTGAACTGATTTCTCAGTTTCCCCACCACCCTGGTGAAGTAGTGTCTGCCCTGAAAGTGTTGCATTCACCTTGCATCCCTCAGGGGGACCAGGAGAGGGCCTTGGGGACAGCAGGATTTTATTAGCATTGGTTGAGAGAGTGACAAATCTATAAAATCTCACTGTTCAAATGTGTGTTGATAGTAATAAAGTTCATTCATTCACTCATTTATTCAGTATTTATTGAAACACAATATATTTCAGATTCTATGCATCATAGTAAAAAATAGGAGGATGCATACAATATTATCTTTGTAATCTACTTGCTTAGAGCTATTAAGAAAACCAGTCATCTACGTAATAAACTTAAAAAAAACCTACAAAATTGAACAAAAAAAAAAACTTTAAAAAGCCCTAAAAGAAAGGCAAGCATATACTGTGAGAGATTCCAGCAATTCAGTTATTATTTCATTATGAAACTTCCTTTAGCTGCATTTTTGAAGTATTTTATGGCAAGAACTCCTTAATTCCCAGAATGGTTGAATCAAGACCATTCAAAGAGCATTTCCAGCTTCTATACTCAGCTTATTGTGTTTACAGTTACACAGGGGAGAGGAATTGC
Organism: Manis javanica; assembly: GCF_040802235.1. NCBI lineage: Eukaryota > Metazoa > Chordata > Mammalia > Pholidota > Manidae > Manis > Manis javanica. The sequence continues at coordinate 163,253,840 of NC_133160.1, forward strand.
ATCCAGATTCACTATTGGTGAAAAATCTAGGTATTAAGATATATTTCCCATTATCTGAGTATCTCACCATCCATTGAAATATTTCTCTATCCTTCGGTCTGTCTATTCATCCATCCACTTGTCCATCCATCCACCCATTATTTTATAAAACAGGAGATAGAGACCATGAAAGGTAAAGTGGGCAATGCTTGGCGTATAGTGAACTTGCATTAGCCATTGGCTGTTACCATTACTAATTTATCCAGTCAACTGTTATTGAGCTAAACCTTGTGCTAAGCCTTGAGGATGCAGAAATTCACCCGGAGCTGGGGAGGCAGACATGCAAAGAGTTATTGATAGTATATTAATACAACAAGAAGAGGCATTTGCACTTAACAAAGGATCCTCAGAAGACCTAAGGCTTTCTACTTCTCTGAGAAGCCCAGCAGCAAGCCTCCCAGAGGAGTAAGGTTTAATAGAAAGAACGTGGGCTTTGGAGCCAAGATCTACCCTCTTCCTCTATTGTCCATGTGATCTTTGGCCTCAGTTTCTTTACCACTAACATGGAAACTACCACAACTGCAGTGGACATAGACCCTCCCTCACTGGGTTGCTGTCAAGACCAAATGAGACAAAGTATGTGAACATATCCTGGGGAATCATGGTGGAGAGCAGGTGCTCAATGAGGCCACCTCCCTCCTGATGGCGTATTCATCAGTATCAATCAGACTTCAGTCCTACTTGATATTTGGAAGAGCAGAGTATGTGATAATCACTGATGAATTCAGGAATTTAGCTGTGACTTATTTCAATGATTTCCAGAGATGAAAGAGCTCCTTTTGCCCACTGAGTTTCAAGCTCTTCTGGTAATGAGCAGACTCAGCACAAGCGGTGGAACTTTAATGAAGATAACAGACGCATTCTAAGTACATTTGTAGGGGTGGAAGGATCATTCCTCAGTAGGAGTGTTCAGCTACCCAGAGAGACCATTTAGAAAGAGAAAACATTCATGTGGTTGTGCAAAGGCTGGTGTGCTTACAAGCAAATCTATCATTTTGAGAAGCTTCTAGACCTTCTAGGTCCACCTTTGCAACTTCATAATTATACCAGTGACCCTGGACAAGTATCTACTATCCAAGTCTTAGTTTTCCCACACATATCAAGAGGTACTTAGCTTAAAGTCTGTGTTTTTCAAACTGTGTGAGGTGGACCCCTTAAGTTTCCAAGGAGATGCCTCAGAGGTAATTCTAGGGCTGGTGGTAGAGGGATAGGGGCAGGGAGGTTCTGGGGATCCATACGCTTCCCCTAATTGACAGGCTGAACTTTCAGCTCCTTTATACATTGGGCTTCTGAGAGCATTTCTTTTAAAATGAAGGTCTTCTGGTGAATATGTTTGAAAGCTGCCAGATGAGATGATCTTCAAGTTGCTATTCAGCTCTTGGCTTGATGAATTCTTCTACCAGTATAAACAGATGCTGACTGACTGCAAGAAAGTAATCAATATCATTATTTTAGAATAATTTTCAATTGTGGGGAGCTGCAGTACACCTCAAACTTTAATGTCCATCTGAATCATCTTACTGAAAATGCAGTGTGAGTCAGTAGGCACCTTGTCACTTTTTACTTCCTAGAACTTTCCCTGGTGCTGCCAAGGCTGCTGGTCCATGGACCATACTGAGTAGCAAGAAGGTAGACTGTGTGGAGAAACAATATTCCTGGAATATTTCTTGAAAGGTTTCCACTAAAAAAGGATTTTCTGTAAAAAGCGTCAGTTAATCAGAGGACACCCCAAGTTCCCCCTTCTGGAATAATTTCAGCTGGTTCAGGCTCTAATTTCCCCTCTGAAAAGACTTCCTGAGGGAGCACATTGGTTTTCTACAGCTGCTATGACAAAATACCACAAACATGTAGCTTAAACAACACAAGTTTGCTATTCCACAGTCCTACGGTGTGGCAATCTGACACAGGGTCGCTGGACTGAAATCAAGCTGTCGGCGGGACTGACTGCATTCCATTCTGGAGGCTCTAGAAGAGGGTTCGTTTCTTAAGGGCTCTCCACTTTCCTCGGCTAAGGCCACTTTTCAGCATGTCCAAAGCCAGCAGCAACAGCTGGGATCTTTCTACCTCGCATCACTGTCACCCCTTTTCTGCCTCTCTCTTCTGTTTCTAAGGGTTCTTGTGATTACGTTGGGCCAACTCAGAAAATCCACGTTAATCTTCCTTTCTCAAGGTCCCTAATTCAATCACATTTGCAAAATCCTTTTTCTTGGGGATTAAGTTGTGGATATCTCTGGGGTACCATTATTCTGTCAATCTCATTGAGTGACAACATGTGAAGTGTCAGGAAGTCACAGGGGGCAACTGGGAGAAATGGTGAAGATCCAGGTGTGAGAGGAAATAGAGGCAGCTGGGCTTGCAAGTGGACAGTCTGGACACTCATGTCAGAAAGTGAGTGAGAAATTGGGAGCAGGCGCCAAGCGAGAGAGCTGTGCGGGTGTGGGGGGGAATCCTCGCTAGGGGGCAAGCTTGGGGACTGGCTGCAGATGGATGGAGGGGAGGTCAGAGGGCGCCTGAAGGACAGACACGGCCAGACAGGATGAGAAAGTGGTTGCAGGTGTGCGGGAGAGCGAGCATCCTGGGAGGGACGCAACTGCGTTTGGCTCCATAACCTGGTGTTAATGGACCAGAAGGCAGGTCACCTCTCCTCTCAGCAGGGAGGCCCCAACCAGTAAATCAACACAGTCAAGGTTCAAAAGGAGAGAGGAGGCCCTGGCGGAGGAGCCTCCTGCGGTCATTCTAAAATTAAAAACTAAGGACAGATAGGTTAGAATGCAAAAGAAGGAGATGAAGAAAATAAAAATTCATTTTGACATGAGATTGCCGATGGACGCTATCCTCGCACATTCCTATGTGAACAGACAAGGAAGAGCTTTCTTAATTAGGGCTGTGTGGCACCCCTAAGGGCCAGGCTTCTTTGCTAAGGGGCCTGGACGGGCGCTCCTGTTGTATTCCAGTGTAGAATGAGTGTCGATGTGAACCCCAGTCCCATCCCTCACCAGTGTGTGACCTTGCTCATTCATGAACTCTCTAAATGTCTAGTCCTTTAATAATATTGAACTCACATAGCTATTGTGAGGTTTAAATGAGAGAACATGTGTAAAGATCTTATGCCATTGTTCGACATTCACTATGTGACAGCTGACGTGTGATCAGAGTACAACCAGCCTCACTTACGTCCGAGGGTCACTCTTCAATTCTTCCTTGGTCCCTTCATCTGGTGCTCATTCTGCTAAGAGCTTCCTTGGTTCCAGTGACACGCAGTCTACACCAGTGCCCTGTGTGACCCCCTATCCCTTCCAGCAAGCATTGCACAGGATCACCTGGTGAAAAGTCTTCAGACGCTCCCCGATGCCTTCAGGCTAGAAATCTCAATGTCTCAGCCTGTTACTCAAGGCCCAGCACAGTTTGACCACAGCCTTCCTTTCCTACTCACTGCTTCCCAAACACCTACTGCTCTCCAAACACGAACCTTTGATTCCAGCCTAACAAGTAAATCCCTGTGGGAGTTAGATGTTGCTCCAGTCTCCATCCTGCTCCTACATCAGTTGCTTCTCACCTTCAGGCACACCTTGGCCTCTTCTGGGAAGGTCTTCTTTCCTCTGCAAGTTGTTCCATTTGTGATATATGATGATATAAGGGGAGGGGAGGAAGGGGGAAATAAGCGATAAAGCCAATAATGACAGAAACAGTGTGTATGCTGTGGGCAATCTGCTGGTGGAAGCGTGGGGAGGGGCTGTTGGATGGAGGAGAAAGAGAAAGAATAGATTTGGGGAGCAGGAAGTTGTCCTAGTTAAGGCTTCTCCACATGGTGGTCCCAAGGTCCCACAGGGCAGTAAGAGAGAGAGAGTCCCCATGAACCAGTATCTGCTTATGCCACACTTTTTGTCTTGTGGTTGAAGCAACTCACATGGTCAAGCTCAAAATCAGTGTGACAGGGGCCTGAGGGAGTGAGAACAGGGAGATGTGAATCACTGGGGGACAGTGTCAGCAAGAGTCAGCCTCACCCCGGGCAGTCCTCAGCGGTATGCAGCCCTTTTTGGAGATTCTCAGAGCCTGGCATGACAAAAATGAGAAAAGAGTGAGGATGGAAGGGCAAACATGATGTAGGAACATATGCTTGGACCTGGGAGGTCACATGTGAACAGAAGTGCTACATGTTACTACTGGGAAAATTGACTAACAGCTTGTGTGAGATTTAAGTACACAATTTTCTCCTCCCCCAGCCATCATGGGTGACGTTGCGGCATCACACGGAGGATAGCGATAGCCAGCCCAGGGAGTCATCCAGACCCAAGTGCACTTTTCATGAAAGATAAACAAGCCTTTGTTGCTTTAAGCCTCTGAGATTTGGGGGATTGTTTGTTATCGCAGCATATCCCAACCCTTGCTGACAGGTATGGAAGAGATATGTTAAAGCTGTGAAGGTGGGGGATTTACCTGGGGAAAGAAGCCAAAGAAATTAGAAAGACTGCCCAGGCCTGATTCTGGGACAACTGCAGCATTTGCAAATCTGATGGAGAATGAGAAGTTAGTGAAACCCGCATTGGTAGAGACCAACCTTTGGGTGAAAACTGCACATTCTAATGTTTTTCCTCTCTAAATTTATATATGATACTTATGGTTTTCATCTGTGCAGAGCTACTTCCAAGGAAAGTAGCTGCTATGCTGGGGTTTTTCCTGGGCCACCTCACCCCACATAGCTGAATTCACCAAGGAACCAGTGAGAGGATGCAGAGATAAGTGCTCAAACAGACAAACAAATAAAATAAAACAAAGCTCTTGTGTGAATGCAGATCCTATCTTTTGTCTAAGCAGGGGGATCCCTAAGGCTGAGAAAAGAGCAACCGAAGATTTTTCCTTCAGTGGGCATTCTTTTCGAGTTCTCCATGTTTTCTTGAGTTTGTCCAGTAAGCCCTTGGAGAACCCGGGCTTGTATTCCCACTGGCACCCCCAAGTACCCTCCCCAAATCTGACTTCCAGTTTAAAGCTGCAGAGGCTAGGAGTATGGGGGGTAACTTTGTTTCCTGGGGTCATTCGTAGCAGAAAACTTATTTTCTGTTTTCAAGGATGTCCTAAGCACGTTGCACAGTGGCCTTTCCCCCTGCAGTAGATGTCTGCACAATGTAAGTGCTTTCAGCATTGTAGTCTATCCTTGTGATTCCCCTGGGCCTGGGGAGAGGCTGCCAGAATTTTCAGCTCTGATAATTTCTTAGGTGGGGGATGTGCTGACCTTCGTCATGCTGTGTCCTAGCTAAGCCAATTTTGTTCTTCTGAGGAGCAGCACAGAGGGATATGGTCCAGCTCAATTCTCAACCATGCAGAACTAGCTTTGCCAAGCTAGGTCTCTGCTTCATGTGGAACTTCACACTGAGTGCAGGTGGCAAGGGGTGATGACACTCTAGGGACGACCTTCCATCTTCTCCACTAAGTTCCAGTGTCATACATAAATCTGGGGGATTTGGCTCAGCAGTTGGAGCTAGACTGGTCCCACATGAGTGATTACTTCAAGATCACATTTTTAAACTTCAAGATTCAACTTCCTTTGACCTGAACTAGGCAGGAGAGCTGTTTTACCCCACAGGTATCCCCACAGTGAGAGAACTACAACGAACTTGTCTGCACTGCATTTTCTGGATCTCATTATTTCTTTTCTTGGAATGTTCACCAGCGCTATAGTTGGTCAGCGCTGGCTTGCTCTTCAGCAGTTAGCCCAAGGACCTCCTCCTGCAGAAAGCCTCATTGGTTCCTCCCGTCCCTGTACGAATTGGTTGTTCCTCCTCTGAGCCCTCATGACATCTGGGGTCTGTTGCCTTCATGGCATTTCTACCCTTTGCTCTCAGTACCCAGTGGGAGCTTCTTTGGTTTGCTTGGGTTGTGTCCTCTACCAGGGTTTGACGCATAGGATCTCATGCAAAGCTCAAGGTGAGTGCCATTGGCCTGTTCATCATACAGATGAGGAAATGAAAGATTGCAGAGATTAAGGAACTTGTTTAAGGTCACACACATTGTTAGCAACTGGCACTTTAGATTCAAGTCAAGGCGGTACGACTACACATGGGCCTCCCCAGGACTCCCCTGACTCCATAGACTCCATAGGGTCAGTGTCCGTAAAGTGTCCATCTTTGTGTCCCGATCACTCAGCAGAGTACTCGACACATGGTGAGAACTCTAGAACAGACTGGCAGACTGGTCACACACCGGAGTAAGCCATGCACTGGGCTGTCTGTCTTGTGAGCCTTCAAGTTCTTTAAGAGTAGGGACTATAGCGATTTTATAGCTGCTGGCTATTCAACAGCAAAGGCTCTGGCATGAAACAGTAAAAACAAAAGGAATAACAAACACAACAGCGAGCATGTCTACCACCTGCCAGGGACTACCGGAAGCTCTTTACATCTATAAAGTAACCCTAGGAGGCAAGTTCTCTTATACTGCCTGTTTTACACTTGTGGTCACTGAGGCACAGAGAGATTAGGTAACTTGCTCAAAGCTGAACAGTTGGAAGGTTGCAGTTCTGGTCTATGGCCCCAGACATGATATAGGGTATAAATATTTTCATCAAATATAAATGAAATAATGGGTGAGTGGTTTTCTGCACTTGGATTGATAGCAATGTAGCTTCTTCTGTATCTCTGCATGCCCTTGGAGATGAGAGCTGAAGTCCAGGACCCCTTTCTCAGTATCAGCTTGAGGTCCTGTGTGGTCATACAGTGAAGAAGAGATGCCAGTGTGGTCCCTTCTTGTGCCTTGTAGACAAAAAAGCCAGTACCATGGCCACAGGTGTTAAAAAAAAACCACTGCCATCCCTCACATGTGGAGGGACAAGAGTAGACCTGGGAAGGAACAGAAACTGATGAGGAACCATTGCAGGGGATACATCTTTTCTGGGGAGAATCAAAACAGCACAGGTCATCGAGATTTCAGAGACCACCTGTTTTCATCCTGTCATTATGAAGAAGGAAAACAGGGCTCAAAGAGGGGCTGACTTGCTCTCATTGCACAGCAACCGGGGAGTATTATGAGGAACAGACCTCTCCCAAGACCAGATCTGAAGGAAAAGAATTCAGCTGGACATGGAAGAGAAATACAGTCAGCTTCTCTTAGAAACTTTATGTGTGCCAAGCACCATGTTTAGCTCTGTGCAAACCTGATTCATTTAATCCTCAAACAAACCTAGGAAACTCAAAAGATCGTATTTCAGATGAAGCAATACAGACTCTGAATCCATGTGCCCAAACTCATGCAGCTAATATGTTTTTGAACCAAAGGATTTTGGAAATGTCTATTTTGTCTAGAGCTTCTTAAATTTCCAAGGTGGAGCAATTGTTTGGCATGAGGCCAACTGCAACCATTGCACTAGCCATAGTAAATAAATTGCTGAAAAAAATTATTAGTTTAATATTGCTATAACAATAAAGAAGACCCTCTCTTCACTCCTTTTCTTCTCCAAGTCTTTCTTTTAAGAGCTAAACCCTTGGCTGCTTCCATTTTAAATCATAGATTGGCATCCTTCATTTAATCTGGATGTCCACTCCATGTCAACTACAAAGAGGGAGACTGACGTGTCCAAGTTCACAAAGCAAGCAGCCCAAGGAAACCAGTTCCACCATGGAATGACTAACCGCTCCCCAGAAGTGCCATCTCTGTGAATCTGGAGATGCCTAGGGTCCTTTGGTGAGCTGGATGCTCAGGACATGATTTCAGACATGGTGGGAGGTTGCTTCATTTCCCCTCTCTTCAGACTCCTTTTGCTTGTCTGCAGAAAGTGGGGTTGGGCAGGGAGGCCTGAGGTCACACCTACTGCTGGTCTTCTTGAAGTCCCTGACTCTTTCCCTCAGGTGATCCCTGTTTGCCTCCTTTCTTTGGGTCATACAATGCAGATCCAGGGTGTGGAGTGGGAGGTGGTTGTTCCTGGACTAGACTGGTGAGTTCTGGCCTTTGCTCAGCATACCTGGCTGAGCCAGGAATCCATTCTAAGTTGCCAGGTTGGTAGGAATTTTTATCAGGGATGCAACAATCTCCAAAGAAGGCATAGGAGGAAGTTTCGATTTACGAAAAACATGGAAGGAAACTTCTCCTGGCACCATCCCTAAATGGGCTGAGAGGCCCTGCTCCAGGTCACCATTTGAAGGTCCAGGTTATCAGCAGCATTATTGTACCATGGAGTGTCTTTAAGCAGCAAGCTGGTGGAAAAAATGAGAGAATGGGAATATTCTCTCGAGGGGAAGCAGGAAGTTTGAGATATGTTTTCTCTCTACCTCATCCAGGATTTATTAAATGTTATCTTTAAGTCACTTAACTTCTTCATATCTCAGATTCCTCAACTATCAGGAGGAAAGGATTTCATAGGCCCTTTTCGGCACCCCATAAGGATGTTGTTAAAGGCCAGTTCATTTAAATCCAAAAATATTTTGTGATTCTGGGACACTGTATGATATCAAAGGGAAGAGATCAACACTCCATTACTTCTCTAATGAACATACGCAAACTACCTCAAGTACAAGGACATTTTCTAGGCCCTGAATCATTGCCATTATGTTATTTTTTTTAATCTAAATTATCTTGAAATCTTTTTTCTCACTTGATCTGTGGCTTGGCGTTCACTTATGGAAGGGAATTCAGGCCCCAAATGACGCCATCTATGCCTTTTGCTTTTTATTCAATTACAACAGTAACCTGGATAATACAAAATTCTTTCTAAGCCATCAGTCAAAACTGACAGCCCAGGCTGGTTTCCTGAGCCCTAGTTTTCTATTTCAGTAAAGTTAGGCTCATGCCAAAGAGCTGTTGGGGCACAAAAGAATCATGAGAAAACTAATCTGGGACTTGTCGTCATGGACAAAGCTGTGGGCGATATGAGACACACACTCCCTCCTCCCTGTCTGGACCTTTCATTTTGAGGGACTGGTCTCAGGGCGTCATCTCTACATGCATCCCAGGAAATGAGATGCACGATCATTCCTACTGGCACAATGTTCCCCTCCTACAGAGAACGTGTGTGCGTCCTCCTTGGTGACATACTCAGGTCACCCCTCTAGGGTGTGGTTCAGCCTTCATTTTCATCCCAGACCTCCTAGAAAAAGCTGAGCGCTAACTAAGTCCTTGGGAACACCCACCGCCCGCCACTCTCACAGGTACTTCTTCCCTGCAGCATCCTTGGGCCTCACCTGCCAGGGAACACCCAGCAGCCCGTCTTGAGGCTCAAAGTATCATGTTGCTTTCCTTATGTAATTTCTTGAAAGCTAGTCATAATAAACTTGATAATCCCTTTGTCCACTCAGCTGTAACTACACTTTTACTCAGGGCCTGAATTGTAGATTAAGGAGCCTTACATTTTTTGGTAAAGGTTTGCATCAGAGACTGACTTTAAGTCTTTGCAATTTGTCCGAGCAGACAACATTTTTAGACTGCAGTACTTGTTCCACGGCACTTTTCACTCAGATCCTCAAGAAGACAGCATGGATACAATTGCTCATCCATTTAAGCTTGTCAGGAAGGAAATTGCTTATGAGAGGAAAGAAACTGTTACGTGAATTTCCATAAGATTGTGGGCCAAGACTATTACATGTCACTCCTTTTCAAATATTGAGAAAAAGAAAACCCTATCTTTTCTTTGGCTAAATGCAACCTGCTTTTCTAGTTATAACCCCCAAGTCACTGAAGAAATTGTATTTAGCTGCTTAGAAAATTGCAAGACAATCTACCAGCAAATCTTGTATTGGGAATTATGTTTGGTCTGGGGGTAGTGGCTCATGCTCCATGAATTTACTTTATTTAACTCACTCTTACAGGTGGGATTTGAAGTGTATAGGGGGTAAAGAGGGAGGGGGAAATCTTTCTCAGTTAATGGCTTCTTTCACCTATTTAGGGAAGGGGACTGTGTTCTAGAGTTTTGTCTACTATGCATCCATTCTCCTTTAAAGGTAAAATGTCCTTTCCTTTTGGAAATCACCCATTCCTACTCCATGGTATGGGTATCCTGCCCTTTACTCAGAGGTGTCAATCTGTTTCATGCTGGCCATTCAAAGTACCAAATTTCTCTGGCCATGATGATTGGTTCAGAGATGGACATATGAGCCAAGCAGGGCCAATCAGGGTCTTTATTGCCATTCTTCTGTGGGCATTAGGAAAGAGAAGTCCTCTTTCCCCCAGCATGTGTAAGTTGGAAGGCTGTGGGGCCAGGGCTCTGTCAGAACATCTTACCAGTCATGTGAAGAGGACCTTGTTGAAGTGAAACCAAGTAGAGGCAAGTAGAGCTAAGCGATGGAGTGAAGGCACAGCCTCGGCTTCCTCCCTTGAGCACCGACTTTATCAGGCAAGACTCATTTGAAGCCTTCTAGAGAAACCACCTTTGGACTGATTGTTGGTTATGAGAGCCACATGAAATCAATTCCACCTTGTATTAACATGGCTTGAATTAGATTTCTGTCACTTGCAATTGAAAAAGACATGCCTCAAAATGCTTGGTATGTGTTGGGTAACTAACTGGCTATACACCTTTCTCCCTGGGTCTCTCTTAATCCTCACAGCATCCAGAGGCATGAGAGAGTATCATTCCCATTTTAAAAGTTCAGAGAGGAAAGAGAACTCACCCATGTTCTCGTGACTAATTAGTGAGCAGTACAACCAGCTCTGTACCCAGGCTGTCTAAGCTCTCTCCACCCAGCAAGAGGGGCTCTCTTTATCTTCACCATTTTTCAGTTTCAGGAAATCCAACCAAATTGGTACATGTCCTAAGCATGGAAAGGCCATAAAGAAATGGAAATGAGGCCTCTGAGGTGGAGGCATACTTCAGAGTAAGAGCCACTAGAAGAGAAACTGGCTTCATTTCTGGACATTGACATTAAGTGTCTATAAAGTGTCCTCCCAGGACTTCCATCTGACTGTGTCTCACATGAGGTTAATGATAAAATTAATGAAAATTTAATGAAAAAACCTTTTCTTTTTAAATTAGGTGAGGGAAGCCTCACAAAATCTGTCTTGAGGAGTGGTTATTGAATGAGAGGAAGAAATCATTTGGAACGACAAAACCTTTCCGATTATCTCCCATAACTGGATTAGGTCCCGTAGCAGCAGGAGCATAAATCTCAACCCACTAAAAGCTCTTAGGTAGGTTATCTGTATCTTTCTATGCCTACCTGATGCCATTTTTTTCTAGCATTTGGTCAATAAACATTAATTTGGCAATAGGAGATGCTAAAATGGATGTGTATACATGCATGGCATCTAGTCTCCTCTCACATCTTCATGTTTAACAAAGGCCACAGGAAAAGGACAACAGAGAAGTCTAATCTGAAGTTGCTCTATGTATTAATTAGTAAACTACTTAAAGGTTATTCATTTTAGGTGCCTAGATATAAGAATAATGGTAGGTACTTCAATGAGCACCTGTTAGGCACTAGATATTTGACATTTTTTAAAATCCATATAAAAACCTTTAAGGATAAGTATTATTGACCTTATTTCACAGATAAGGACATAAAGGTTCCTTTGAGGAGAAAAAATAACTTTCCTGGACTCCCCAGATAAGGAAGGTAGGGTTCAATCTGGGGTCTGATTTCAATGCCTGAGGCCTTTTTGCTTTGCCATGTGACCCCTCTTGCCCAAGGGCCAGACCCTGCCCACCAAGTTTACTACGGGAAACGTGATCTGTACACCCCGTGTGTATACTGGCAAGGACATAAGTTGGTGGGGCTCCCAGCTGTGATTGTCACCACCCTGACAGTTGCTGGGCTCTCTTGCCAAAGCCAAATCAGGCATGGGGTTTGTCATTAGGTGTGCATATGTCAAAGTCCTGGCCCTGCACTATCTACCTGTTTACCTTGGAAACATCTGTCCATCTCTGGGCATTGACGTTGAAACAGGACTAATCAGCAGCTCCATAGAATTGAGAAAGAATCCAGTGAGATGACACGTAATGTCCATAGAACAGGACCTGCCACAGTGCAATAAAGAATTTGAAGACATTTTTGATATTTAACTGCTGACAGATTTTAAGCTTCACCCCTACTTTTTTTCCCTTCTGCTCTACATCTGGGCAAGCTGATAAGAAATTCAGGGTTTTCCCTCCTTTGGAACTGATGGGAGATTCAAACTATATAAACTCCCTGAAATCCTCACCTGGCCCCACCCCAAAACCATAGTAAAAACTTCAAGGTAGTCTCTTCTCCTTGCTCCCTGAAACCATTTTCAGATTAGCTTGGGAAGCTTGTTTGCTTTCCCTAGAAGTTCTCATTCTGAAGGAATAAACCTTTTCACTGTCTTGATTTGTTCACAGCATCATCAGTCTTGACATCTGAACCAGATGTTGGGTGGTGGCAGGGGGAACCTCCTGCTTCTGCAGGGTGTTCACAACACACGGAGTCTATCATCTATCAATATTATTATTAAGAAATTAAATTTTTGGTTTCTAAATATCATGCAAGGGCCTCATAATTAATAGTATTTAACTTGAATGTATACATTTATTTGACAATAGTCACTGAAAGAAATGGACCACCAGGGAGCTGGTAGGGTTTTCATAAAGGCTGGTGGGAAGGTCATTTACTCTATGTTTGGACAGATGTGGATATGAGATGTTGAGTCGGAAGTAAGTGTTCCTGGTCTGGGCAGGCGGACTCTGCCATTTTCCCAGAATGACCTGAAATTGACTGAGCCAAGAATCTACTCTAAGTGGCTGATGTAGTAGGAAAAATGAAGGTCAAGAGGGAAGAAGTTTCCATTGTCACATGTGAGGGGGTTTAAAAGTCTGAAACTAAGAGAAGATGTGAAGGGTAAAGGACAAAGATCAACAACAGTTTAGGGATCAAAATGTGAGGTGGTCAGAGGCAGAATGTTAAATTTAAAGGTTTTATTAAGGTGAGCTGGTTGGTTCCACCTTAATCCCCTCATTAAACTGAGTGTCTCTTTATTGCAGATGCCATAGGCTTAAAGCAAAACCAACTGGATAGATAATTTGTACTGTATTTTTGTCAAGCAGTCAATAAATGATTAGCTGTATATTGACAATTTAGCAAATCAGTCCCCAGAAGGGAATTTGGCCTGATGACACAAGGTCTTCCAAAGCTGCTGGGACAATAAGTCTGACTAATTTTCCCTTTCCAGAAGTTAGGCACTGAAATATCCTTAGATGGTTTTAATCTGGACCAAATCATCTGGCCAAACAGTGAATACAATTCTGTCCACTTGACAATGTTTTCCTGATTCAAGTGTTGTTGAAACACCAGGAATATAATTTATGTCTTAGCTAAGTCAACAGAGTAACATGAGGAGGTTTTATAAGCTCTGTATAAACAAAGGTATGATGTTTGGGCTCAGAGTGACAGAGCCAAAAATATGAGGACTCATATTTCTTAAAGAAATGAAATAAACGGTGCAAATGTTCAACGCAGTCAAGCAGGCTTGAGTAAGATCTTTGCGAGTGAGTCAGCGTTCCCCATACACAGATGATGATCCGCTGTTCGAATGGAGTCAGGAGACAAGTTCTTGGGAAAGAGCCGGAGGGAGCCAAGTGTCCTTACAAGGAGAAACCAAGTTTCCCGGGACCCTTCGGGGAGGGGTGCGTCTCAGTGATAGATAAAAATTGCCTTAGCACCTTCTCAAGAACTTGGTTTCAGTGCAAATGTCTTTCTGATTGCCTTAAGTGATTTTTATAATGCTAGTTCATCCCAAATTTTTGCAAAATTTACTTTGAAAAATATGATAAAAAATAGTTACCTATAAAAACGTTAGTTTGGGGCTATTTTTTTCCCCCCACATATGTCTTCTTTTCTCACTAGGGAGTGGAAACCATTGTGAAGAGAGTGATTTAGATGTGTTATGCTGTAACTTGCCTAGATGTTTCTTTTGACAATGTGCTCTTACCATTCCTTACCCTACAGAATAAAGAGATTATGTGTGCATAACTCTTAAATCTTTTCCTCTTCCTCCTTCCTTCCTTCTTTGTGTTTCTTCTTCAATGAATAATAACTGAGGTTCTATTCTGTGTCAGACTATGGCCTAAATTCAATTGGTTGATAACTTAAAATGAAGAACCCACTTTACTACTGAGTAGCTGGAAGAGAAAGAAAAATCAACCAATATAGAACGAAGCCTTCGTTGCTTTAAGAAGGGGAGGTGAAATAGTGAAGTGATCGGGCCATGGCCCTGTTACTGGGCATCCCCCCCAGGTACAGCCCTACTGCTACTTTTCCTTCTCAGACATCTCAAATGAGGCATCTGTAATCACCATTTCGTTTTCCTTATTAGCCACTTTAATCTGACTTGGACCATCATTACCCACCAGAAGGGCACTACTTAAAAGTCACCAGTGGGCTTCTGAGCTGCCAAATCCAACTATAATCCCACTTGACATCAGAATTCCATATATTTGACACAATCTCTTCCACTTTGTGTTTTCAATATTTTTTGCAAATTTATTCTCCTTTTCTTGTCCCTTACAAACTGGAGCTCACTAAACTTCACCATAGATCATCTTCCTATGATTTCTTGAGTCTCTCCTTACATGACTTCACTATCTTCACGGCTTCCTGTCATCGTCTAGGTGGTGACTTAGGCACTTTTACCAGTTCAGTCCTCCCAACTCTGCTCGCTGATTCAAAGGCATTTTACCCTCGCCGTATCCGAAGCCAAACTCATGATTTCCCTCTTCCCGTCCACTGTCTTGTTCTCAATGAATGGCAGCAGAGTCTTTCCAGATCAGTCAGAAATCCAGGGCCGTCCTCAGGGGTCCTATACTCACTCAGTGCGTCCTGTGATTTGGTCCTCCAAACAGCTCTCAAAACTGTACACTTTCATTGCCTCTGTCACCACTCCTGTTCTGTTCCCAATTAGCCCCAAATCATTGTTCAGGTTGCAGCAGAGGCAGCTCAGCCTGACAGAAGAGCCTTTTCCAAACCCCCAACCTAGGGGAGGGGCAAATGCTGTATGTTTCTCAGCACAGAATCTCACTTCTTCACTTATGACGGTTTGCAGCTATACCTTGGATTTTGTGATTATTTGATTGTTATTTGTCTTCCTTGATAGAAGAGATTGCCTGACTTTGTGTCATCGTGTCCTCAGTATTCTAGAACTGTACTTAGGACAGAAGAGTCACTTACATATTGTTGTTTAATGTAATGGATACAACTCCTGGCTATGCCACTTACTACCTATGTGGACTTGAGTGTGTTTTTTTGCCTTCCTCAAACTTCTGCTTATTTGTTGGTGGAATGAAGATATAATCCCTACAGTTTAGGGTTGACATGGCGTTTACATGAGGTAGCGTATTTGAAATATTTCTTAGTGCAGGGTCTTGTTAAGCACTCAACCTGCCCTCACCCCCATCCCCCTTCCAATGTATGAAATATGAATATATTATCTAGCAGAATTATTTTGAAGTTCAGATGAGGGAGAATCCTTATCTGACTCCAAGTTTATGACTTAGAGACTGGGAAAGAGAGCCGTGTTGGAAATACATTTAAGATTATCTTTAAAATATGTTTTATTTTAAAGAGGGACTGGATATGGGGTCATGGCCTCCAAGCAAGGACCACCCAGATAAGAGCATAGTGAAGTGTGTGGGTGAGAAAGCAGGGCTCAGGGATGCCTGGGTGCTACTATTGTTCAAGAACCTAGGAATAGGTCAGACATGATCCCTAGGGAACTGTTCTGCAGAAAGCGCTCAGGGATACACTGGAGTTACTCTGCACATGTGCATTTCTCAGTAGGTAGGCATACTTCCTGGAGTCCAGGAACAGTCAGGAGGGATGGGAAGGTGCTGACTCTTGCCCCTCCACCAGCACCCAACAGGGATGGCAGAACCTTGTATCATGTGCAGCATTAGCCCTCTTGTGGGAACTTTGGGGGACTGGAATGATTCCCTCCAACCAGAAATACGCTACAGTGCCTCCTGTTTTGAGAATTTATCCCCATGCAGACAGCTTTCATGACCTTTGCCACTAAACTAACATGACCTCTGACTGTTGTGTTGTGCTTTTCTGCTAATTATGTTGTTTTGTGATGCCTGCCTAGATGGGAAGGATTAGAACCTCCACATAGCAAAAGTAAGCATTCCAGGTGGAGGGGACTGTATGCATAGAAGCACAAACGCAGGAAGGGCCAGTGTATTGAAGGAAAGGTAATAATCCTTGGCTTTGGAAGTGTGACATCCACGAAGGGAGTAAAGGAAGCTAAATCAGGAAAGAAAATTTGACAGAAGATTAGGAAGGTCCTAAAATTCTGTCTGAGAGCTTTTATTATTATTTATTTCTGCAGGCCATAGGAGTCATTGAAGAGTTTTAAGAACATGGCTGTCAAAATAGCTTATACGTAACAAGATTGAGGCAGTAGAATAAAGTGGTTAATGGCTCATTCTTTGGAGTCAGACTACCTGGGTTAGAATCTGAGCTCTGCTCCTTACCTGCTGTAAGACTTTGGGCAATGTGCTTATACTTTCCATGCCTCACTTTTTTCATCTGTAAAATGGGAATAATAGGTATACTTATTTCATAGGGTTCTTGTCAGGATCAAATGAAATAACAAAGGAAGGACTTAGAAGAGTATTTGCTTCTGAGTAAGCATTCAAGAAGGGTTAACTGTTATAAAGGAGAAATTTCTTTCTCTTGGCAGGAAGTAACAAATCCTTCTAAGCAGGGAAGTTACCTTGTTGAGGAAAATGCTTTGATAATCTCCCTTAAAGCAGAGTATCCAGGACCCAGCTCTATGATTGTGGATACCGTGTCTTCGTAGAAAGAAGAGATCCATCCTGAAAAGTAAAAGGAGAAGAGTTTTAAGGAGAGAGTGAGTGAGTTCAGCTTTGGATTTGTTGAGCTTGCAATGCCTTCGCAATAAGCGGACGGGAACACACATCTAGCACTTAGGAGTGAGTTTGAGACTAGAATGACAGATGGATGAAAAGTATCTGCAAAATAGTCATGTTAGAAGTTGTAGGCATTTTACCTAGTTTGGGTCATTTAATTTATAATAGCTCTACAGTACAGATATACAGTCGATCCTCATAATTTGTGGATTCCATATTTGCAAATGTGTCTGCTTGCCAAAGTTCACTCGTAACTGTAAAATCATGGCTCTTGCCTGGTCATTTGCAGATATGGGCATAGAGGGGTGGAAAATCTGAGTTGCCTAACACATTTCTAGCTGAGGTTGAACAAGCTGTTGCTCTGCCTTCTTGTCTCAGCTCTCCTCCTACAAACAAGTGTTCTTGCCATGGCCTGTTTAGCACCATGTTTTTTGCATTTTTGTGATTTCATGGCAACTTTGCTGTTAAAATAGCCCTCAAGCATAGTGCTGAAATGCTGAGTAGTGTTCCTAAGGGCAAGAACACAGGATGTGATGTGCCTTCTGGAGAAAATATGTGTGTCGGATAAGCTTTGTTCAAGTATGAGTTCCAGTGCTGCTGACCATGAACTCAGTGTTAATGAATCAACAAATGTATTAGGTAGGGCATCTTTAAACAGAAACATACATAAAACAAGGTTATGTATTGATCAGCTGACAAAAATATTCTGACCAGAGACTTGCAGCTACCTAACCCTATATTTCCCTTAAGAACAATGGTTTAATCTTCACCAAATTAGTGCTTGTGGTAACTTTACACAACAAATTCTTGTGAATAATGAGAATCAACTGTAGATCCTAGAACACAGTTGCAATAGAAACACAGAGAAGAAAGAGATCAATTCACTTTGAGCAGGGTGTCATTAAGGAGGTGTACTTTCTAAAAGGTATCAAGATGTTCATTAGGAAAACTATGTCCAATTCTGCTAAAGTCATTAGAAAGAAAAGGGAATGGTGTCTCAACATCCCACTGTTAAACTGAGCTCTTTGCCACAGCAAAATTTTCAAATCACAGCACAAAGTTGCATGACATTGAAAACACATGTGTTAAATAATCACATGGAGAGCGCTAGCATTGTAGGGAGGTGTTGAGAAGTTGTGGGGCTTGGAAGGTCTATTCCTGTTCTGCTGACAGCTCAACCCCAGGGAGACACTGTCAGCCTCATTCCAGGGACTCGGCTTCAATCCCATTTGTCTTTAACCCTGTTTGGTCCGAGTTGTTGATTTTCCACAAAGTTTCTATGATACCACTTCTAAGATGATATTCCCTGGAAATTTCCATAGAAAGTTATGGTCTTATTAATGATGAAAGAATATCACCTTATTGACTAATAGCTAATGTTTGTACAATGTCTGAAATTTTCCCAAACAATTGCATCATAGCTAAAATAAAACAGGAAGGCTCCTAACTTACAGATGACAACTCAAGGCTCAGAAATGTTAAATGACTTGTCCAGGACACACAGCTCAAAGATGTAGCAGCTGAGACTCAAACGCAGGCCTTCTGGCTCCAAAGTTCCTGTTGTTCCTGATAGTTGAGTGCATTTCTGGTTGGTTTGAGGGCAGATTTTTGTGGAGATGTCTCAAGGTTTGATGGGAGGGTGGTGATGGCCAGAAGCATTTTTCTCCATGTTCTCAACTGCCACTTTAAACAGACCAGCTCTGGATTTATTTTTGTTTTTTTAAAATTATTCAGCTATAGATGTATAAGTCTACACTTATACATCTATATTTCACTCCATTGTAGTGAAATTCATAAAACTTGGTTTCTTTTCTTTCAGAGGTTTAAAGCCTGTAGGGTTGCAGCACTTAAGGTACAGAGGGAGGATTGATGTGAATAACAGAAAAATCTTTGATCCAGAAGGGAATTTCTTGGTATTGAGTCCAAGCTCTTGATTTTGCTGATAAGAAAACTGAGACTAAGAGGGAGAAATTAATTCCCCAGATTGTGCTGTGGAAAGAAAATTCGTAGTTCAAGTTGAATCAAGGATGGAATGTTTACTTTCTGGCGGTAGAAGCATAGCATGGAGTGTGGGCCACAGGCTTTGAAGACAGTGTGACAGGTTCAATTTCAATTTCACTTTTGCGGACATCTATGACAGACCTGGGCAAGTTACTTAAGTTCACTGAGCTTCAGATTCTTCATGTATCATAATGGGAATGGAAATACCTACTGTTAGGATTTAAGGGGACCATTAAACAACACCCCTCTCACCTCCAATGTTTCTGGAACCCCTTTAAAGACAGCTGCAGCAATCGCACCGGTGGTGTTCAGAACATTAGTTTTATTACCACTAAGGCTGAATTGAAAAAATGAGGTGTGACTCTATAACCACATAGGTTCCCTAGAACGTCCTCACTGAATTATATTTCCTTCCTGTCCCAGGTAGAGTCTAAGGACCACATACCTCTCAGGAAGAGGTGTGGGGCTCCCGTGGAAGCTCTCCAAATGTAGGGTCAGAGGTTTCTATATCCACTAACAGGGTGGGCCATGCAGCTGTTGCTAAACTCTTTTGTTCAATAGCACACGTTAGTGAAGTCTTTCTCTCCCGTGGAGAAGGGCTAAGAGGGGTAAAGAGAAGCCCTGCGTGTTCAGATTCATTCCCCTTCTGGGGCCCTTAAACGAGGTGCTACTTGGTTGATGCCCACTGTGCTGAGTATTCGTGATAGAAAGATAATCCATGGGGCTGGCAGAAGCAAGCCCACAAACCCAGACCCTTAGTCCATTGTTCTTTCCTCTGTGATTCAGCAAGTGAGTTTATTACACAGGGCTGGGCAGTCTTCACTACAGTCCGGAACTACATTTCCATCCACTCCATTTTCTGTAGCACAAAGCCCGGTGGCAGCTCAGGACTAGCACGGTTCACACACAGCACTTCTCAGCTTGTCCACGTGACGGGCCCTGGGCGTTCACGGGTGCGTGTGGGTGGGGCTGGTAAGTAACAGGAAAGAGCACAGCCCGGTAACACAGGCATAAGGATACATAAGTCATTTATTAGGCACCTGTTCCGTACAGGGCACCGTGTTGACAATACTATGTACATTGTCTTCAGTCATAATAACATGCAGGACGGATGGGCACTATCCTTGAGAATGAATACACTCTCCGAAATGAGGATTTAAAACCAGGTCTGTCTTGCATCAGTGTCTTGCCCCTGTTACTATTGCATTCTGCTGTAATAGCTCATCTGTCCCTGCTTGGAGGGTGGTGTGCGTGCAGAGGGAATGACCGTTCTTTAGATTTAATAGGAAAACAGCAGCGAACTCGGTTGGAATAGAAAGCGCAGTGGAGCAGACAGACCTGGGTGCCAAAAACACCTTCGAGTGGATTTTGGATGGAAGGGCTGGGAACCCAAAGTTCTCCCTGCAGGATGACTTCCTCTCAGAGAATAGTGCGAAGCCACAGGACATCTCCCTGTTTAATGGCTGGGTAAGAAATATAGGGCCAGTTGGGAAATTACCGAGTCCTCATTTTTCAAAGGAGGCTGCCGAAGCAGCTGCTGCAGCGCTCGCCGTGGCTCTGGCTGGCTGACGCCCGGCAGCGGCCCGGGAGGATCCCAGCTGCTCCTCAGTCCGGCTTTGATGTGGGTTTCTTTTCTTTCGTTGGTGCATTTTGGTTGATGCCCACTGCGCTGAGTATTTGTGATAGAAAGATAATCCATGGGGCTTGACGTGACCTGCCTTCAAATGGACCTGCCCCAAGTCGGACACAGGCCTCCTTTCCTCCCTCCCAAACCCTTCCCTGTGCGGACAGAATCAGGTCGCCAGTGCCGTGGCATTGAGTCGGGGAGAACACTTAGGGGCAGAGGCAGAGAAGGGGTTCAAGCAAGGCCTGGGTCCAAATCAAGGCCTCCAAACATCAACCCAACACCATTTTCCTCTTGCCACCAGGCATTTCAACCTCTTTTCTTTTAAAATCAGACTTTAAGAAGCATTGTTAAGAAAGTAACATTTACATGACATGTTGATAACGTGTAACACTTACCTAGTTCTCTCCTTGGCCCTCATGTGTACAAGGGGCCGATAGGCTGTATGTACTTTGTCTTCTCTTTTTTATTGAAGTGTGATTGATATACAATCTCACATTAGTTTCAAGTATACAACATGGTGGCCATGCCACCCTGCACGCATCCGATCCCGTCTGACCTTGGAAGCTAAGCAGGGTCGGGCCTGGTTAGTGCTTGTACGGGTGTGTATGCTCTCAAAACGTATTTCCGATGAGCCATTGAAAGCAGAGCAGCCTCTTCATGTGGGCCAGACCCCATTCCTCCACCTCCCAGCAGCCCAGAGGAGGAAGGGGCCAGCTCCTGCTGGGTCATGTCCTGCTCCTCCCGCTTCCCATCGCAGCTGCTAGATTCCTTCTTATCTTCTCTGAAGACTGCCGCACTGATGACATCAAGGGAACGATTTCACCCAGAAGCGGGAAGAAGGAGTCCGCTGCTATTGGCAACTAAGGGCCTGGTCCTACTGAGAGTGAATCCAAGTCTGGGGAAAAGAGAGGTAAGAAGAACCCACTTCTCTAGCCGTGTCGGAGACAGGCCATGGCGTCATCGAAGGCCTTCTGCTCTTCTGTTTTGCTCCCCACAGCAGCCCTCTCATCCACTTATCGTCTCTTTCTTCAGACTGCGTATTACAGTGATAAGCTGTGACCTGGGAGAGACTGTGAAAAACAGAACACTTCTCGCTTTATTTTCTTTCTAGATATATTTCTGTTATTATTTTTTATGGTTCCTTTATTCTTTATTTCATTGCTCTCCCTGTGCCCTTCTTACTGAATGTGCCTGACATAGCTTGGCTCACCCAAGCTCCAAACTCAGCCCCCCATTTTCTGTGGTTGTTCCCATTGTAGAGGCTGTAAAAGTGAAATAGCTGATTTCCCAAACTTTCTTGTATCTAGAATAATAATTTGACTCGGTTCTGGCCAGTGAGAAATGAGTTGAAATTTGTGGGATCTACCTGCTCCTTATCTTTTTTACTGTCTGGAATGGAGGCCTGATGTCTGGGCCTGGCGCCACTTTCTTGTCACCATGAGGTAACGGCTAATGGAAAGACCAAGAGAATCTCAGAGAGACACATATATACATATACACACATATACATATATACACAACATACACACACACACAGTGGGCGTTACTACGGCCAGGCACTACTCTAGTAATTTGGGATTCATTAGTAAACAAAGTTGACAAAGATTTTTGTCCTCAAGCTTATAATTCAGCAGACAGACATCAAGCAATAGACATAATAAATAGCACAATTACACAGGAAAAAATAAATGCCATGAAAAAAGAAAAAGTTGAACAAGGAAAGGGGTATGGGGCATGCAGAGGAAGGGGCTAGTTTCAGATACAAATAGGGTGGCCAAGATCCAACGAAAGCTCCACGGGGAAGGCCCACAGGAGACATATGGTGGGTGCCCAGTAAATATTAAGTGAATGAATGAATTAAGTCAACCAATAGCTGTTTACCTCTAGACTGCTTGTTAGGAAAGCCAGATATGTATAATTTACAGTTAGATTTCTAAAATTGCAGTAAAAAGTATGCTTAACTGGTAGACTGAATCAGATCATTTTATAAATTTTTCAGTCAGTATCTTGGTTCAAGAATATATTATTATTCTTACTCTTGCATAAAAGCTAGATTGGGTAGGGAGAGTTTCTTTCCCTTCAGCACTTTGGAAAAGTTATTTGAGTATTTTCTGTTATCTACTGTTTCTGAGGAGATGTCAATTCTGAAGGTCATTGGACTACTCGGTCTCATAAATCTAAGATTTTCCATTTTTCCTTGATGTTGTATATTTTCAGTATTGTGTGATCGGTGAGTCTATTTACATAGATCGGGAGAATGCTTTTCTGTTTTAATTTGAGAACTCTATTCTTTTAATGTTGGTAAATGTGCCAGTATTTGTTTCAGTATTGCTCTCCTTGTTCTCCCCCTTCTCAGCTTCTGGAGCTTCCGTGAGATCATCTGTTCAGCCTGTCCTCTCCTTCATATATTGTTATTTCACTTTCATATTCTCCATCTCCTCACCAATTTGTGCTACTTCCTGGTTGATTTCCTCAGATCTACTCTACAGTTTTCTCACTCCTTCTTCAACTGCATCTAGTCCACTATTTAATGAGTTTTTATTTCATCTATGACAATTTTTCAGTTCTAGATATTTTTGGGTTAATTTTAACATCTACCTGCTATTGTATTCAAAAAGACCTGCTTTATCTTATCTCCTTATTTGTTTGGTTGACTATTTAAACATGCTTTACTTTCTTAAAGTCCCTTTCCTATTACTTCATCATCACTAGTTGTTAAGATAAGAATTACCTATTTAATGAGGACACTGGCCCTTTCTTTTAACAGTTTCAGTCTTTGGGTGCAATGGAAATTTTAAAAACATGAGTTCATCTTCAAGTTCAGTTCAACTTTGAGTTCAACTTCAAAAAGGTAAGTTCATCTTTCTCTGCATAGGCCTAAAAGAAGGTGAAATATACACAAATAAATTTTAAAAAAGAAGTCCTAATGGAGGGCCACACTAAAGTAAATATATAGTAACACACCAAGCAGAATATAGTGAGTTCTTTTAAGAGTAACTCAAGGAAGCATTAGTCATACCTGGCTTGAGGGTTTCTGAAGAGAGCATTAATGAGGAATTGAACTTCCCAGATGAGATATTCTGCTATCTGTATCTTAAGAGTGGAGTTTTTGTTACTATAATCCATTAGCAGACATTTTTCAAGAACACTTGCAAAGATGTCAAGGAACTGTGTAGACTTAGAAGGACTGAAATGAATGTGAAATTGAAATTCATAAAAGTGTAATCATTTATCATGTCAGCAAGTGGGATGGTTCTAATACGGAAATGGCTCTCAGAAACTGGGGAGTCAGAGACTCTAATGAGGTTTCCAAGATTAGCTTTTAAAAACTATCCTGTAATCCAATGATGTCACATACTGACTAATACCCATATTGCTCTTAAAAATCAGAGTCTAATTAATCTAAGAAAAAATTTAAAATACACTAACAGCAGCTTCTCTGTGCCTTAAGTGTGTAAAATACAACCGGATTAATTCAGAATCCTGCTCTTAATACTTGAATTTATTTTTAACCATGTTCCACTAAAATTTACATGTCAACCTCATTATTTCCTTTGCCAAGTTACCATGTGAGGCTCGTTTCCTTATCTATAAAATCAAGATAATAATGGTAGCCACTGCTAATATTAGACTGTCAGAGAACTAAATGAGATAATTTGCATGGAGTGATAGCATAGCATCTGACCCCCAGAAGGAGTAACTATAGTTGTTATTTTCAATATCCCAAGCTGGCCCAATTGTCCAGCGTTTCTCTTCTGTGTAAATTTCACACCAAAGATACAAGTACCTTTGTATCTTTGGTGTACAAGTTTCACACCAAACTTTCAAGTACCAGGGTGATCTATTTCCTGCTAGAGTCGCAGCAAACAAACACTCTATTCCTAAGCAGTCTCTTGCATCATCATTAGCAGCAGCCTACAATTTAATAATTCTGTTCTGGGCAGGGTATGCGTTCTGCAGTACAGAGGAAACTTCATGACAAGGGAGCCAATGGGGCTGCAAGTTCCCTTACCCCGGGCCTGTGATCCATTTGCACCATGACAGCATGTAGGCCTCCTGAGGAATGCAGAAACAGGCAGACTAAGACTATTTGTTTAAGCTCACTGACAACTGGGAACTGAGAATAGCTGTTGCCAGTGGCCCATAGAAAGAAACAGTGAAAACCTGGAAATGTTAGCACCTTAGACTGTCTACAGTTAAACACTGCAGAGACAGAGTGGGGGTCTCTAAGGAAGGCCCTAGGACACACAGTTTCTGCAGAGGAGTGCAGCATAAAGGTCTCTAGGTTTGGATTCAAATGACCAGGATATGAATCTTGGTACTCCCCCCACTGAGCATTCGCTTAGCCATGACCAGTTAACATAAGGTCTGTGAACATCAAGTTGTTATCAGTAAGATGAGGACAATGATACCTACCCAGAAGAGACATTCTGTGGATGAATTTATAGGGCCTAACTCCCTTCATTCCCTCATTTGTTCAAACACTAAATGATTACAGAAACATTTGCTAAGTGCCTCTGTGTCTGTGCCATTGTGCTTGGATCTGGGAAGCAGAGATGAATGAGAATCTGATCCATCTGATTCCATTGAAAATTAGACCTTAAAATTTGTAAGTGCTATGCTCTTTTAAACAAATGGCTCCTACTCGCAATTCCAGAGTATGATATAGTAAATGATCAACTGCCCTGGTTGACGTGATATTGGTAGGTCTAGAGTCCCACAAAACCGGCTTCACCTTGACTCCTATGGGTGCGTCCGAGTCGCTTCCCAGGGAACTCATGAACGACCTGGAAATGCTGGACAACTGTCACACAACAGTGCAAACTTTCTGTATTACTCAGTGAAATTTCCCATGTTCTGGACTCGCCAAGCAGGGCTGGCTTTCACAGAGTTTAAACACTCAGAGGCCAGTGCTAGTGGCTTTGGAGTAACTCACATTTTTTCAGGAGGCTGATGAGAATTTAGTGACCATCCAGCTCAGAAAAATATGTCATGGAGCCTAGAAGAGAAATCGGCCTTGATTTTTACACTTAGCACATGATACCCGGCACATAGGCAGTGTGTCCATGTTTGCCCTGGACATCCATATTTGCATACATAAACACAGACACTCTGTATATATAAATGAATAGACTCCTTCATGACAACCTTCCCATCCGGCCCAGAGTGGCCTGACTGCTGTTGGGGCCATGAGAATGTGCCTCCAGACCCTCAATCACTGAGAGTGGAGTTTGGGGAGGGCCCAACTGCTGGGCTTTGAAATCCACTGCCATGTTTGTGCCCAGGCTGTGCCTCCCCTGGGCAGCCCTTGCCAAGGACTGAGCATGGTGGAGACACTAAGAAGACTAAGGGACTTTCTGATAGCGGCTTTATTTCAAGGGCTTGCTGATGCCTTTGCCAAATCTTTTGATGGCAGGCAATCTATGATGCCTCCACCCACCCTTGTCTCCCTCTCTCCTCCACTTGGTCAGATGCTCACCATGTTTTGATGGCCTCCCAGCTGTCCCTGGCTCCCCCCTGTTCTCTCTTATGCAGGCTTTTCTCCAACAGAATCCTGGCACATTTAATCCTGTCTTGTCTGCTTCTTGGAGGACTTAGACTAACACACCTGCCAATCGCCTCATCCCATTTCCCTCCAGGAATTCAGATCATATCGTCTGGCTGCTGCTTGTGGATTCTGTGAGAACCAGCCTAGGGCAGTGATCATTCATGAGGCTAGGCTGGAGTGGGTGCCATGGGAACCAATCAGTGAGGGAGGAGGGATCCCCCAGGACAGCTTGAGAAGAGACACAGTTGGTGCTGGGCAAGCAGAACAAACTCCACATCCGAAAGGAGGGGGATACCCAGGAACTGTTGAATGACCTTGTCCATTCAGTAGTGAGAAAGGAAGCAAAGTAGAATCAGAAGGGAGAGGTGGGCTGAGGAGGGCCGTTCAAACCAAAGGACATCAACCAGTGCTTAGGGAAGCTGACTCCTCAGGTGTCAGTGATCAGGACAGTTCTGGAAACTTAAATGGGGTTTCTAAGAAATATTTGGCACATAGATTTTGGTACCGCGTGGTGGTCAAAATCAGGAAGGCCCAAGAAGCTGGCGGGAGTTCTGAACAAAGAGCCAGAGTGGGGAGTCAGCAGCTCACGGTGCTCACCAACCCTGAGCTTTCTCCCTGACCAGATGCACTAATTGGAAGGAGACAAGGGTCCAACAGGTCTTGGAGACAAGGTTACCTGTGGATCCTTGCAGACAAGCAGCACTGTGCCATGATGCCGATTCACATGGAGGAGGCCCAGTCACTGCTGCATCCACGTGCCCCATCGCCAGTCACTAGCTGGGCGCCCTCTGGGCAAGTTTCTTCACCCTGATCCACTTCAGTTACCCCATTTATAAAGCAAGGATAATAACATTGGCCTTGAAGGTCTTGGTGAAGTTAGAGATAATGCAAATATAATGTCTAATACAGTGTTTGGTGCATAATGGGTGCTCAAAATATGATGATTCTTATTTATATCAGAAAACAGGAAGTTTGTGTTAGCAGAGATATGTCAAACCATGTGGCAAATGTGTAGCCCTAGAATTCTTATACTTAGAAGAAAGAATTATTTTGAGTCCCAAGAAGATTTTCTATCTTTTATATTTGACTGGAATTCACTCCTGAAATAAGACTTAGTCTATTACTCAGAAGTTTCTCATTTGTAAGCCTTTCCTTCCACCTTTCAAAGTCAACTAAAATGACTCATCAAAAAGGAAATTTGTCGTGTCCAGCAACTGGGAAGTTCAAGAGGGTGCACCTGGCCTCTGGGGACTGGACCAAGTGCTTAAATGATGCTCTGAGGCCCACCTCTGGTTTCCTTAGTGTTGCTTTCATGTTCCTGAGGAGGCTAAGTGGCTCAGGGTAGCTCTGGGATTGCAGTATCTTCCCAGACCATGATCCCGGGGGAAAGATGGCATGTCTTCCCAGATAATTTCAGCAGAAGACCTGGGGAGTAATTGATTGGCCTGGTCTAGTTCAGAGGGCCGTCCATCCCTAAGCTAGTCACTGTGGTCAGAAAGTGGAAGTATCTTGAATTGGCCAGGCCCAGTCAGTTGCTCATCTCTAACTAGGGAGAAGAATGGGTGACGGACATTTCACGGAACGGTTGTGTCGACAGAACCATATGCTCAACGCGTGTGCTCATAAGAGGGTTTATTTTCCTTCCATCTTTCTTCTTTGTCATCAGAAAGTCCCTAGAAAGCCACATCCCTCTCCAGAACTAGAGATGCCTTCACAACTGGCAGTTGGTCTTATCTGGTCTCACAGACTGGGAACAGCCCGGAGGTATGTGTTTGAAATTTGGACAGAAGGTTCAAGCAGACACTGGCTTAGAGATGGACACTGGAGTGGAAGCTTTGGTCATAGATTTGTCTCAGATAAAGGGCTTGGAAAGGGAATCTCTCTTTTAGTTGAAGGAATAAAAATGTCTTCTCAGGTATTCTGGGAATCAAGTGTATAAAGTGACCGTCACCTCATACCAGTTCACAGCTTCTTAGGCTCCAAAACAGCCCAAAGAGATTGGGGTGGTTATTTTTCCCTCCCATCCTCTCTCCTTTGCTTGCCTCCCTTCAGTGACGTGTGTAATGAATAACACGTATCCTCAGGGGCCACGTACTCCTGGTGGTGATGAGATTCCTTCCCACAGGGAGGACACCGGGGCACATCGGCATTGCCATGAAGGGAATATTCCAGATGCTGTTGGCTTCAAAGGTCTACTTCCTCTGGCATTAGTTCTTCCTTAAAAACAGGCTATGCAACACTTTATTTATTTCCAGTCAATAAATACTATTTTTAAAAATTAAGAAAAAATATAAAGAAGAAAATATGAGCCAGTCATAATTTTATCCTCCCCAACCACCCCTGAATTTAATATTTTAACCTATATCATCCCAGATTTTATCTAATTCCATTTGATGGAGGAATGGGGCCCTAAAGAGCTCATCTAACTTGGAAAAAACAAACTGTGAAGCTGGTTCTTTCATAGGGATTAAATATAAAGTAGCAGCGAAGGTGCTTGGAGCATAGGGATCTGCAACCCTTCAGTGGAAGGACACCTTTGCACAGGGATGTCTTGTAAGCTAGTAATGAGATTTCCTCTCCCCTAAGTTTTCCATTGTCCTTTTCTGGTCATATGAAGACTTTGGCAAACCATTGTCTCATTTCACGTGTTTCTCACTCCAGAATTCACAATTCAGCATGTCATCTCGGGCGATAGTATAGCTCTTCTTCATAACACTTCATTGCATTTAACATTTGATTCCAAAGTTGTTGATTTTTAGAAAGATTTCCCCATTCTAATGTCTCATGGAAGTTTGGTCAACATTGTTTGAGGGTCTAAAAATAAAATCACTAAAAAAAAAAAAGAACAGTGGATCTGATGCCAACATGGGGATGGCCCCTGAACTCCCTCCCAGAAGGGCAGAGCAGCCTGAGGAGCCTGGGATGGTGATTGGCAGCCAAGGGGACCCAGCCATAGATTAAACATAAATTTGCATTTGTTCTGACCTCTAGATTTCAAGTTCTTTGAAAGTGGACAGTTTTTTAAAAGTTCCAATGGATTTATAATGTTTAGATTTTATGGTGAGATTCTATCCATTTCTAAGTGCCACCACTACAGACCCACAGTACTCATGACCTTCCTTTCTGTGTGTATGTGTGTGGACAAGTCTTTTCTTGCAGGAATGAAGTTCACATCGACACTGTTTGGAAACTTGCTTTTTCCTGTTAACAATATATCACTGTTTACAATGTATGACACATAGCAAATAATTCAGGGCCATCCAGAGCAGACTACACTTCCCATCACATCATTTAAAGTGTTTTCTCTCACCAACTGGAGTCAGACACCTAGGGACAGCCTGTGCCAATGATGGGTCCTTTCTCTAAATCTCTGTCATGAGGTGCCTCTCGCCTTTACTCCGTTCTGTGGACTTCAAAATTCTTAGCAAAGCCCAGGTCTTCTCAAAATTCCTCATTCAAGAGGCCATTATCCTAGGTCCAGGGGTGCAGATAGAGCGGCAAACTGCCTCTGGGGGGTGAGTCTTGTGGGGAGACAGGTCACAAAGCAAAGGTGTGTGAGGGACAGTTACGTGCATGGCATGAGTGACAAGGAGTCTGACCTAATTTAGAGAGTGCCGGAAGGCTGCCCCGTGGAAAGGCGTCTCAGCTGGAACTGAAAGATGTCTGCAGAGAGGGCAGTGGGGGGCGTTTTTGAGAGGAAGAGAACAGTGTTTCGGGGTGACAGAACGCAGTGTTTGAAAATCTGAAAGGCATCTAGTTCCATAGGAAGAATGACTAGTTCCAAAGAAGAATGACTGAGAATATGAAGGAACATCTAGGGTACAGATTACAGATTGAGTGTGGGGACATCCGGTGAAGGCAGAGGTGACCAGTGACACTGTGGCCTTTCTCAGGATTTATTGCAAGGGTGTGTAAGCAGGGTGGGCTTGCCATAGGGGAATGGAGTTCTGGAAGTGGGGCTTAGAGGGATGAACCAGATACTTTCTGATCCACACTCTTCCTAAAAGCCAAAGCCTATAACCAGAGCCTCTTTCCTTAGTTTCAGGACATTGTGTTTTTCCTTTGGCCAAATACCAAGGAATATTATTTAATCCCTGCAGAACTGTGCATGTCATTCAGCTTGTGTTCCGCACAGATTTCATTCAACTTGCATTCATACAAAGATCTGAAGAAAATTTAACTTGCTCTTGGGCATTCACTTAGCAGAAAATGGAATTTTGAAAAGTGTCGAAAAGCATCTTCAGAAAGATGAATAAAATTCGCAACGAACTCTGCATTTTAGAACCAAAAGGGACTCTGGAGGCCAACAAGCTGACATCTTTATTTTACAGATAAAAAATGGAAGCGAAAAGAGCCCCAGTGATGTGGGCAGCATCTCCTGGGGCCAGCGGCAGGGCTGGTGAAACCGGCTCCTGAGTCCCGGGCGCCGTTCTGTCCACCGGATCCACGCCCTTCTGGGGGCAGCTACCAAGAAATGCCACCACGTAGTTCACAGAAATCCAAACAGAGTTCAAGGAATCAAATGTGTGCAGAGCCACCGTGTGCCAAAAGCCTTTGTCTACCCCCCTCTGTCTGGATGTTCTCTGATTGCTCACCTGGCTGGCTCCTCCTCCTTATTCAGGTCTCAGCTGACGTGTCGCATCCACAGAAAGTCCTTTGGACTTCCAGTCTTTAGTTGACTCCTTATTACCTCTCATGGTGCCCACTTTCCTTCATATACTTAGTAGTTCATCAACACTGCACTTGTTCATTTTCTTTCCCTCACTGTCCTGCAAATCCTGCGAAGTGAAGGACGGCTGCTCCTCCGATGCCTCTGCATTCGGGGAGCACAGTGCCTGGGTGGTGGGAGGGCTGGGTAGCCTACACTTGCCACTGCACCCCCCACCCTTCGCTCTTCTCCATCCTGTTCCGGAGCTGGGAAGAAGACTTCTTATCAACAATATCCGTAATGCCCTTGACCTCTGACTTGGGGCAGGTTCTGCCATCCTGAGGTGCAGCATGGGGAGAGGGAGCTCTGTTTTCCTTCGTCTGCTCCTTCCCAGGCAGTGCTAAGTGTGTTGATTAAATCCTTCTACCCAGAGCCACAGCCCCTGTCTCTGGCCCTCTCCTGGAGCTAAGTGCTCCCTCCCTCGGCCCCTTCGGGCGGTAGAGGGGGTAATGGCTCCCCTCTGTGGCCAGCTCTGGTTAATGCACTGCACCACCGTTCCCTCGCCACCCTGTTCAAGTCTGGAAATACTCAAGTCCTTTATTCGTATGTTCTCAATGGTTCCATCTGGGTGTGCCCTCCCTGCCTTGCTGAGACTCAAGTGGATGCAGTAGCTGTTGGATAGAATTTAATTACATATATTAAAATGGAGGACAGATTATACACATTCCAGAGAGCTCCAGGGAAGAGAACCAGACCATCCGGGGGAAACATCAGGGCACGTTTAAAGGAAAGATGGGACAGATGAAGGCCAGTCACCAAGGAAACTGAGTGGGTCTTAAAAATAGGAATTCAACAGATGCTTGTGGAGTGAAAGAGTTTTAACCATTTCCATGGTTCGTAGATCGCACATCAAAGGAATGGGGCGTCTGCACTATCTCATTGTGAAAGTGAATCTTTGAGGCTGGTCTACACACAGCCCAAGGGGACTGCCACGCCACAGATTTCCTTTCTTCTGCTGAAAACAAGACCAGATCAAATGATTTATAAGACCTCTTTCAACTCTCAAGTTCTCTGATTCAGCGTTTCCACGATGTGGGCTGGCTACGTGGTAACTTTAGAATTCTTAGGAGGGATGGAAACGGCATCCAGAGGGTTTTTGTTCTGGGTGTGTGAAGGCATCTTAGCAGCTGTTAAAGCTCCATGTCGTCCCATCTCTTCTCCAAGGGCCCTGCCTCTCCCCTTGACCCTGGGCTTAGGTCAGATAAGCCCACCCATGCACCACGTGGCCAGCACCCATCCGATTTTGGATTCTCTGCAGGCAGAGGTGGACTATTCTCTGACATGGAAACTGGCACAATGATAGTGCTCAACGAATGTTCAGAGAGAGGAGGAAATAGTGTTTGTAGCAGAATTTCCTGGCTTCTCCTGGCCACTGCCTTCAATCTGATTTTGATTCTGTATTTTCCTGGCTCTTAACCCCTTTTGACTAAATTTTCTGTTGCTGGCCCCATATACTCTCCTAGGAACCAACAGTGGTTTTGGCTTTTCCAGGACTGACCCTCAATAATTGCCATCTGTGCAGTTACAGGTGCTTCAGGAAACCACATCCCCAGACATGCCCTTTAAGATGTCACCTAAAAGGAAACCTCACAAAATCTCCAAGTCAGGTGCCAAACGGATATTCCCCATCTTTAAGTCTCTTCATTCCTGCTATTACTTCTTCCCTGATTCACATTTCTATAACCCTTACATGAAAGGGCAATGGTTTTCTGGGTTAAGTGACGCGCTTAGAATACTCAAATGTCCTCAGCAACAAAAAGCCATAATTAACCCATTCTGAGATATCATCACACAGCTTGTCACAGTAGTTGTTCAGCACCTTTAGTAATAAAGAGATGGCTATTTGTGCATCAAATCCTATTTCCTTTTCTCTTTTGGGCACATAGCTGGACTGCATTTCCAGGCCTCCTGCACAGTTAGGTGGGGGCCACGTGTTTGGGTGCCAAAGATGCACGCCTCTGCTGGCCTGGTCCTTAACCTCTATGCTCTTTCTTTTCTTTTGTTTGCTGTTTGGATGCAGTGACAGATTATAAGGCCCTCAGGGATGTTGGAGCCAGTGGATGAAGGAATCTGAGTCCCTAAATGATAGCAGGGACCCTGGATGAAGGAGAACAAGTCAGTGAATGGAACAGAGTGCCTCCTACCGCTGACTTTCACTGGAATGTGACATGAACAAGAAACGAACATTTATTGTGTCAAGCCACTGCTGTTTGTTACAGCAGTTGGTCTTCGCTGACTAATACAATATATCCACTCACCCCAAGCTTTGAGGCTCCATCCCAGTCTCCTTCTTAAGCAGAGGCTGGTGCTTCTCATGGGAGAAATTTGTTCAGTTCTAAAACAGAATTCTACCATGAAGTACATGCTTAAAAGTTTCCTTGAATATCTTTCCAATGATGTATGTGTGTGCAGTTTGTGTTCAAGGTAGAGGGAGATTCTCTCAGTGCAGGAAACAGAATGGCTTTGGTCTTTTATAATCTGGTACATGCGGTTACATATAAAATGACCCAAATAGAGAAATAGTATCTTAGGGAGGGGATAAAATAATCTATCCCCATCAGGTCTGGTGGCCAATGATTACTATGGCAAAATTCCTGTCTACTCTCCCAGCCTGTGCTATTTTTGGCAGAGGTTCCAATTTATGACCTTTCTAAATTAAAGTTTTCCCTTGGAGAAGGATTTTAAGGGAGGAATTTAACAATTAGGAAAGAGTGGGTAGGTTTCTGCCCTGCAGAATAGGCCAGCTATCTCTCACATCCAAACCTTGAGATAATAAATACTTCCCCTGATTAGCTGACAACTACGTGCATTCCAGTAACTTGGCTTTCTTCATACCACAGCTGCTGCCCAGGGCACGTGAAACAAAGGGAACAGCTAGTTGTTTCTTGGTTGTTTGCAGTCATTTCTTTGAGAGATATCAAAAATAGAACAGGGGAAAACCAAGGCAAGAACAACTTCACTTTGCCCTGTGGGTAAAATTGTAATATTTCCAGAATGTCTCACCGGGATTTGGTGCACCTTCATCCTCAGGGGTGGAGAGAAGTATGGTTTTAGTGTATTTGCATCTCAATAGGCATTCCTCAGGGGTGGAGAACGGTTCACCTCCGTATCAATGGTTTATTACCTGGGCAATGGAGGAGGGCTTATCCGAATCTGAGAAGTGAGGGGACTGCTGGTTTACTTTGGCTGGAGCAGGAAAGAGAGACAGCCCCAGACTGCAGTTTGTAAGCAATAAATGGGTTTTAAACTTTATTTCTCCCTTTGACTGATTTCAGTTTTAGAGGTATTTTGCCCCAGGATTTCCTCTCCCTGGACTTACATCCCTCTATGTTTTTTTTGCTCTGATCGATATCTGCCTTTTCTTCTGCTACGTGTGATGAACTGGCCAGTGTTATTATGTCTGGGGAACCCAAAACCCACTGCATCTGGGCAGAATTCCAAAGGTTATTTGGATTTGTTTTCCATGTGTTTTCTTCCTAAATGATTCATTCCTCTGTAAGACCAATATGATAAATTGAATTGCAAATCTGTCCATTGCAAAAGGCTGGGAAATACCCTTTTTATTTGTTTCTTATTTCAGGATTCACAGTGGAGTTAGAAAAGTGACTGTTGTCAGTAGCAATACTTGCTGACTTTTATAGAAGGAGAATTTTCTATTTTTCCAGCATCTTGAGATCTTCTGAAGGCAAAGGTGGTTGGGACACAAGCTAAATATGAGTGGAAGTATAGATGTTGCCACTCTCAGTGTCACTTTGGGAAGGTCACATACATTATCATGTTGAGTGATAACCAGTATCCACATCAAACGTTGCTGAGAGGTTTAAGTGGGAGAATAAAGGGATAGGAATAGTATCTGGACTGGTGTCTGGCACTAAGTGTTCAATTGATACTGTCTTCTTCCCAGAGACTGGCAGTGGCAACCCCAGTGACCTCTGTACTATTCCCCCTGAGAACTGTAGAAAAACAGTGTAGAAGTGTAGGGGAGGGGTGGTCATCTGGTGAAATGGCCACTGCAGAGTGGTCGGGGGCCCTAGAGAGGCTGACATTTCAATCTCCTCACTTTCCAGAGGAGGAATCAAGCCTGCAAGAGGGGACGTGATGTGTCCAATTTCCTCCTTTCTCTGAACCAGGACTCAGACTCTCCTGTGCTGCCTTTCACACCAAGCCATCGTTTATTGAGCATGTACTATGTGCCAGATATTTATAACAACCCCATGAGAAAGGTTTTATTTTGACTTCAATCTTATGGATGAGGATACTGAGGCTCCAAGAGGTGAAGTTATTGCCCGGATGCATACACCTAGTGCATGGTGGAACACCCCCTACCCAGCGGACTCCCAAGCCTTTGTTCATCACATTGTTTTATGCCACTGGAAAGAGGCTCTGAGATTCACCAGTATGTTCCAGTTACAGAGTTCAAAACTCCAGCCAGACATACAGAGATGAACTAAGGATATAGGATTAGTAAACCCCATCTTTTCTGCTGATTTATTTCATACCAGATGTAAAAGTTCAATCAGCGAAAGATCTACTTCCTATCCATCTTTTTAGACTACGTTCTCCTGATGACTTTTAAAGGGGCTCGGAGCCCAGATTAGTTTGACAGGATAACAGAGCAAACCAGCTTCGTTCCCACAAACACCACTTCCAAGTCTCTATGAGGTAACTTCAGTTCACTGTCCAGTTTAGACTGGAATAGCCAAGCTCCAAGGAGTCCCCCACGGCCATGGCAGAGACAGCATCTGGATGCCCAGACTGAAGGGTGGACACAGAAAGTCCAGCCCATCCCTTGGCCAGTTAATGCAAACTCCTAAAGAGCTCTGTGGAAGCAGCCACGGCACCGCAGAAAGATCTTGGCAGATGACACAGAGTGAGAAAAGAATAGACCCGGGGAGGAAATATTGTTTGCAGCCTGGGCAGCTTTTGCAAGATCACTATCTCCTCTTTTCTGCTGAGTTTCAGACCTGTGACTTTCTAACAAAAGGATTTTCTGGCCCAAACCTACGGCCTGATATTGTGGGAAAATCAGGCACAGAAGTGGATTTGGGTGGTGCCGGTGCAATTCCCAGTCCCGAGCCCCTATTTTCTGCAAGGAAGCAGAGCACAGTAATGAAACCCGCGGTAGCTTTGCAAGGTCTGGGTAGAGTGGCCTTGGGCAAGCCTCTCACCTTTTTCTGACCTTGGTGTCCACATCCATAATAATAACTACAGAACTTATCTCAAAGTTCATTAGAGGAATGAAATGAGCTAATAAACATGTAACCCTTTGAACAATCTCAGGTCTGTGTTAAGTGCCATGGAGACA
Organism: Manis javanica; assembly: GCF_040802235.1. Lineage (NCBI taxonomy): Eukaryota > Metazoa > Chordata > Mammalia > Pholidota > Manidae > Manis > Manis javanica. The sequence continues at coordinate 163,289,863 of NC_133160.1, forward strand.
CGATGTATGCCATTACATTTTCTCATCAGTAAGATGGGGATAATACTAGCATGCACACAAGGGTATTGTGAGGAACAAGCGAGCAGGTGCTTCTGCAGGACCTCACAAAAAGTAGGTGCCAGGAGGTAAGTTCTGGGTCTCAGGAAAATGGAAAAGGTGGGCAGCATGGGGGCGGGGTTCCGGGGAGCTGGCTGGGAAAATGACTCAGCCACTAAGAATGACTTAGCCTTGTGCAGTCTCTGCTTCCCTTTGAGTTGAATGTGTCTTCTGTAAATGGAGAGTCCAGGTGATGTCCCACATTCCTTCGAATGCGAATATCAAATAGTATTACTCTTTGGCATCACTCGTGTCCATTTCTAGGGGAAATGGAAAATGGAAAATGACTCGAGTGAGCAATTCAGCAATATCTAGTTCAGATGAAGACACACATGCCCGCCTCCCCTGCAGCATGCGCCAGTAATTGTATTCATTCCGCAGGCAATTTTGAGCACTCATTATGTGCCAGGCACTGTTCTAGGAGCTGGGGAGACACCAATGAACAGAACAGATAAGACTGAAGCTCTTAAGGAGCAGCATAGACAAAAAATATGGTAAAATAAGAAAGTAAGTAAAAAAGAAGGGAAGGTTGTGATTTCAGACGGGGCAGCTGGGAAATTCCCCCTCAGAAGGTGGTGTGGATGTCAAACGTCCGTTTCTGCAGGGGAAGGTGCTCAAGCTCGTCCCAGTGCAGTGCCCGTCCAGTGTATAGCAGGTTCAGGGTAAGGGGAGATGAGCAAATGCCTGACTGAGCAGGACCTGAATCCTGAAAACACTGATTTGGAGGCACATGTGAATAATCAGTATATTTTCATCTGAAAAGAATTAGCTCTAATTCCAGAGTGGGCTTGAAATGATTACACTGCCATTATTTTAAATCTGAGAAGCACGCAGGGAATGAGATCCACATTCTCCCGTCAAAGCAGGCCTGGTAGTGGAGGCACAGAACTGTAAGAGACAAATTTTGCACATTGCTGCCCCCTGGTGTTGGAATAAAAATATAGCCACAATTCCACATTTGTTTACCTCTAAAGTGAGAGATGCCTGTGGGTGTACATCACCATCTCTGGAGCACGGGGCTTCAACTATCAGAGTGGCGACCACATGTTTCAAATCCAAAAGTAAAAACAGAATGGCTTTGTGGAGTGAATAATTGGAATATTTTAAATGAGGACTATTTCAGGTAAGTCATTACAATGATAAGGCATCTTATTTTCACTATGGTAGAGCATTATCAGCTCTGCTCAAATCATTCTTCACGAGTTTATAGTGATTGTGATGGTTAGTGTAGTAAACTATTTCCTGGTCCCACATTCCAGGGATGTTTCCTAGGGAGACCATGTATGGACTTCAGAGACCCTCTGAACTTTTATTTGGGAACCCTAGTTCCAAAATGTATAGGGTAGTATCAGATCTGATTAACTGGAAAACTCTGGGCCAGTTGTCCAAGGTGAGTTCTCCACGATATGAGAGACTTGTGCTCGCCTATCACTGTGGTTCTTCTGGCTAGAACATTCTATTTCATTTATACATGTTTCCCATTTTACTTTCTATCAAAGTGCTGGTTCAGGTCACTTTCGCCATTGACAGGTCTTGTGACAAGCATCCTAACCACTCTAAACCTCTGTTTTCTCATCTAATAAAAGAATACCTATTAAATAAAGTCAATCAACACATCATTAAGAATAGGCGTGTAAGAGAAAGTAGAATATCAGGTACCTGTTAGATGCTTAAAGCTTTTAAAAGCAAGCTTATTAAATGTTGATATTTATATAAGCTTATAAAGCATTCAAGATTCATAGGTGATATGATTTGCCTGATGAATTAATCCTGGAGTTAGGTTCCTTAGAAGCCATAAACAAGCTATCAAGTAGTGAAAATTTCTGACAGATTTTGTCCATTTTTTTCCAGGTGTGTTTCTACCAGAATACCTTAAAATCCATTGTGAGGAAAATTTTGCCATTTTATCTGTCTGATGATAACTCTGTTGACCCCAGTTCTGTTCACACTTAGTTATGATTGAGATATAATATTCAATTATAAAGGCTAATGTTTCCCTCCCTATGTACCTAAGAAAACTGTCATGGTTCTGCATTTTGGAGTCCCTATTTGCAAAATCAACTGCTTTTATTCTCTTCTTTTAAATCTTTATAGTTCTTATTTTATTACTACAACAGTAATATGCGATCACTAAAAATAAAATTGAAATGTTGCTGAAGCACATGGCTTTTCCATCATACCACTTTTCCATCTCTTCTCATGGTTCTGCTTATTATTGTATTCATTTTATTTAATGAACATACTGATACATATGCATGTATTTTAACAAAAATGGGATCATACTAACATGTTATTCTGTAACTGAGTTATTTTTAAACTTTACACATCTTGATATCTTCTACATCAGTCTGCCTCCTCTCCGTCTCTCTCTGTGTCTCTTCATGTAACTGTCACATAGTGTTCTGCAGTGTGGTAACTCTAAACTTTATCTTCCTGGAGAAAGAGCAGCAGTGCATGAGTGCCTTCATTTGAGACTGCAGAGCCGAAGATGCAGTGGTTAGTTGGACCCAGTGAGGCGGAAGGACCTGGAGGCCTTGTGGCCAATGTTCCTTAGCAGCTGAAAGACACCTGGCACTCTTTTAATCCTATTTTAGCCATAAGAATCATAGATTTTAATTGGTGAGTTCTTGTGGTTTATATTTGAAGCTTCAATGCCATTGATTCAATCAACAAACATTTTAAAGTGTCTATTCTGAGACAGTCAGGGATGCTGAAATAAATTTGCTTTAACAGACGAAAACTGGTCAGTATTCCCAAGGGTAAAAACCAGTTGCGTTCTCCTGGACACAGTCCATTTATGTTTCTCTGGACGAGACTAATCTGCATTATTGTTTTTCTGTAATTTACAGGGTAAACTAGTAAAAGACAACAAAAGGCAGAGATAATCCATATGAGTACATTAAACTGGCCAGCAAGGATATTTTCCGCCTGTTTCAAAGTCTTTCACAGTTTTTCCTGAAGGAAGATCCTATTAATATATAACTGGAAAAATGTGGCAAAAAAGCGCTTAGACAATGGAGACAGAGGTAGTTAAGAAACAGCGGAGTGAATGTGTAAGCCGGGTTTTGGAGGAGGAAGGTCGGGCAGGCTGAGGAACCCTAGGAGGCCGTCTGATGAGCGGTGAGGCGGCACATACTGTGGGTCAGCGGAAGAGGAGCGCCTGCCAGGGGCTGCAGACCTCGTCAGTATGTCCTGGAGAGTTCACCACGGGTCACAGGTGTCTCCCTCGGCCTGCACTCCAGTCAGCCCGGGCCTCCCAGCCGCACCAGATGTGAGCCCGGGCACCTTCCTCTGTGTCCTCCGCGGGTGACCGGCTTCCCCGCGCTCGCCCCTGGCGCAGCGTGGCCGCGCTTCTCGCTTTCGGGCTGGATTCCTTTCTGAACTCAGCTTCCTTGACTGTGACCCTTGGGTAAGAAAACTGCCCTTTATCCCTGGCGATGCTGTCCTGACTGCAGGCTCCTACCCAGTCACTGGGCCATTTGAATGAGCCTGGACACAGACCATGTATTTCTCACCACATGGGCTCAGAAAATAGAGAAAAACTGCAGACGTCTGGAGATTCTCCAGATATCATGTTTGAAGAAGAGTCAATTTATTTGTTTCTGGTCCGACTCATGTTTTGAATCCAAATGTCAGCTGAGAAAGGCTGTCTTTGGGGATTTAAATGAAAAGCCTCGAATCCCTTTCTGTATACAGAGACGTCTTCATCCCTCTGGGTCTCTGAAGGGACTTCAAGGGTGGGGGTGGGATGGGCTACTTTAAGGCTTTTCCATTCATCTCTAAGTCTTCTAGTGCTTCTATGGTGGTTTGGTTTCAAAATTATCACAATGTTTGTCACAGTTTATCTTTTTCTGTTCCGTATTGAGCCACCTCTTTCCTTGATTTCCACCAAAAATTCTCCATCCGCACGAGACTCATATGACCAAACCTGACTTTACGGGTGGTCTGGCTGGATGGAGAGAGGGACCATAGGACACCAAGGCAGATCACTCGGACCCGAGTGCCATTGCCAAAATCCTTTCCTTAAGTGTTCCCTTAGTCACTCTTTCCTGTCGCTGGGCTGTTTTCTCTCTTTTCTTCCCACTTCTTCCCATTCCTTGTCTCCTCCTTAGGAGGGAAAAAAAAACACCAAAATTTTCTCCATCTGCTTCTACAAAGTTACCCAACTCATTCCCAGCTCCTTTTCCCTCCCCCAAGCTCAAATCCTGACCATCTCTCACATGACGAACACTCACGTATCCAGCACTGTTCTGAGTTGCAGATAATAAAAACAATTCCAGGTGAATTAAGCAGAAGAGCTTATTGAGAGAAAATTTAAAAGCTCAAGAATGGGGCTGGGGCTGCTTAGAGAGTCAGGCCCGGGAGAGGGGCAGGCAGACATAGGCCCAGACATTGGAGGGAGTGAAACCAAGCCGAACCACCGCGGGGTGGCGGGTGGTCCGGCTGGCGCCACGGCCACCATCACGGGTCTGCTGTGGCACCACTGCCGTGGTACGTGGGTCTCACCTCCCACGGGGACTCACATGTGTAAGAAGGCGTTTGAGATCCTGGAGAACCAAATAACATGACAGCTGGCCACCCCAACTCAGTAGCACACATTGGTAAGGGAAGAGCTGTCTGTTAGGCATCTCTCTGTCCATCTCTCCTACCACCGAGGCTCCGTAAGAGACCTTTCCCACTACTGATCGAAACTGTGTTCCTCTGCCTCCCTACTCCTCACTATCTGTCCCTTAGAAGGAAGAATTGGCTGTGATCAATTTTTTTTAAAGACTACTATCAGTTTTGGTTTCAAGCATTTTGTTGCCCATGACTATATTTTTACCTACTTCCATCTCCATGACAACCTGATGAAATAAGTGCTATTCTTATTTTACAGATGAAAAATCTAAGCCTTGGGAATGTTCTGTAGTTCCATCAAGGTTATACAGCTAGAAAACGGAGGAGACAGATTTCAAATTCATGACTGTCTGATTTCAAAAGCTGTGTTCTTGTATTAAGGCTTTTTTTATTGTTGTCAAAACTGCATGCACAGAGTTTAAGAATCAAATCACTCTTCTGTAGCTACCATGTTGTATCTAAATAAACTCCTTACATTATAATTTACTGGTCTGTTTTAATCACCCTCTCACTTCCACAGCTACTGGATTTAGGTATTTAACTCTCTTCCCAGCCCCCTCCCCAGTTGTTGTCATTTTCCCCCTAGTTACCATTACGATTCTATCATAATTTTGCTTAGAAACTAATATCGATATTCAATGGGTATTTTTGCAATGACTGTAAACTATTGACGGTCAGGCTATGGCGTATATTCTAGTGCTCTTGTAAATAGTATCTTCTCTCAGATTTAATTTCTGTTTATTGTTGGTAATTGAAACACAATTGATTTTGTTATATTGACCATCCAGCAATCTTGCTGTTTATTAATTCCACAACTTATGTGTAGTTCTCTTGGCTTTTCTACAGCCACAATCATATCTTTGAATTATGGCAGTTTTTCCCTTCTTTTCTAACAGTTATCCTCTTTTTTTTTCCCTTAAAGCAAATGTTATCGAGTTGTGATTTATAAACAAAAAAATTGAATGACTTTTAAGTCTATAATTCAATAAGCTTTGATATTATGACAAAAAAGATAAAGAACCTTTCCCTGTGCAACTTGCCTGTCAGTAGCATCCCATATCTTCAAATCTGAGTAACCAATGATCTTATTACATTTTTTCTTTTCTAGAATTTTCTACTCTGTCCCCCTTATCATTTATAATGTTGGTTATTTAACCTCTCTTTTTATCTTACTACTCTTGCCAAGGGTTTATCAGTTGTGTTAATCTCTTCAAATGATAAACTTTTAACATTGTTGATTCTGTTTTATGTTTGTTTTCTATTTCATTGATTTCTCATCTTTGCTATTTCCTTATTTGAACTTAATTTACTGTTTTTTAAAAGAAGTTCTTGATATTGATGCTTAGATCATTGATTTTTAGCCTGCTATTTTTTTCTAATAAACTATAAATTACCCTCTCAACACAACTTATCTACATTCTAGAAATGTTGATATATTGTATTTATTATCATTAACTTAAAAATATTTTAAAAACTGTGATTTCTTCTTTGACTTATGAGTTATTCAAAGGAATATTTATTTCCAAAGATAAGGTTCTTTTCTAATTATCATTTTGCTGTTAATTTCCAGCTTGTCTCTACTATGGTCAGAATATATTCTGTATGATTTCAATTTTTGAAAAATTTTTAGACTTGCTTTGTTTTAAAATATTGGTAAATACTCCACATGTACACATAACAGCATGTTTATTGTGCAGCTGTTGGATGCAGCATTCTAGGTAGGAAAATTAGGCCAATTTTGTCAAATCTTGTATATTTGTATTGCTTTTGTCTGTGTATTCTATTGATTACTGAGAGAGCTATATTAATATCCATCATTTTTACTGTGGTTTTACATATTTTTCTGTTTAACTCTGTTTACTGTTACTGCTTTAGATGCCTTGAGGCCATATTATTAGTTACAGGTTTATTTGTAAATATTACAACTTCCTGGTGAATTAAATCTTTTATTTCATAACATGGCTCTCTATCACTTCAGTAATGCTTCTTGCCTTAAAGTCTACTGGGTCCTACCATCTAGTTTCTCTTTAAATCCAATTATTGAGGTATAATTTCAGACAACAAAACTCACCCTTTGTAAGTATACAGTTTAATGAGCTTTGGCAAATGCATGCAGCTCTAGAAGCACTATAGTGATCAAGATAGAGAATATTTCCTTTATTCTATAATATTCCTTCTTGCCTCTTTGGGATCAATCTCCTCTAAATATTCCTTTTCTACTAAATATGCTGTTTTCTTTTAAAAATATTCCTCTAAATATACTGTTTTCTTTTTAAAAATTATTCTAATCTTCACTTCTTTTAGCATGTTATAATTTACATACTGTGCTATACATAACTATAACTCTTACACAAAACACACATAATTAATTTTACTAAAAAGTGTAATAGACTACTGACGTGTTCTTTTATTGGTTATGCTAAGCTTTACAATATATTTTTATGATTTATTAAAGTCCAGTATAAATTATTGTTTTGATCATGTCCCAGTCCATACAAGGACAATGGAACTCCTTAACTGGTTTTACCTGTTCCTGACATCTGCTACAGTAATTGGTTCTTCACATTTTCTCTGTAGCTCAAACCCCATAAGAAGTTTTATTTAATATAGTCAATATTCATTTGAATTTACACATGCTAATTATTTTTCCTTCTATATGTCTTTGAGCTTCTATCTGGGACAGTTTCCTTCTCTTTGGAATTTCTTTTCAGCTATTGGTGACAAATTCTCTCCATTTTTGTCTGTAAGAATCTGTATTTTATCTTTGCTTTTGAAAGATATTTTCCCTGGGCATAGGAGTTTGGGTTGGCAGCGATTTTCTGTATTGTTTTGAAGACATACTACTGTTTTTTTTGTTTTTTTGTTTTTTTGCTTCTGTTGTTTCTGGTGAGAGTCAGCTGAAGATAATGTATATTTTAAATCCTTTCTTTTTTTGATATTTTCTCTTGGTTGGTTTTCATCAATTTTATTATGATACTATGATTGGTATTTATAGTGTTTCTTGAATCTGTGATGAACCCCTTTCCATAGTTTTTCATAGTTGTATAGTTTTTCATGTATTTTTAGTCATCAGGTCTTCAAATATTGCTTCTGACCCATTTTTTTCCCCACCAGTGTTTTTAAATGGGTCTGACCCACATCTAATAGGGCAGCAGATGTTTACTTTGACTCAACTTGTTATCAAGTCTTTCTAAAGCATTACCTAGTTCTTTGGGAAAAAATCTTAGGGCTCCTATTTTCTATTTATTCGACATTATCTATTGTTGCTATAACTGCCACAAAGTTAGTGGCTTGAAACAACACACATTTATTCAGGTTAGAAGTCCAACACTGGTCTTACCGGGATAAAATTAAGGGGGGCTGTGTTACTTTCTGGAAGGTCTAGGAGAGGACCTCTCCTTGCAATCAACTTTCCTTGGCTCATGGTCTCCCATCCTCCATCTTTAAACCCAAGGAAGTCAGGTCAGTTCCTACTCACACCGCCACCTCTCTGGGTCTTTAACTTCCAACATCCTCTTGAATTTTTAAGGATCCCTGTGATTACATTGGGCCCACTGAGTAATCCAGGCTAATCTCCCTTTAGGTAGCTGATTAGCAACTTAATTCCATCTGCAACCTTTGTCTTTAACCTTTGTATCGTAATCTAGGTTTTCATAGGTTGTGGGGATTAGGATGTGGGCATTTTGCAGGAGCTGGTAATACACCTACTGCAGAACTCATACTTGTCTTTACCTCAATTTGTATTCCATTAAGCAAATTATATAATTGCGGGTGTAAATCAGGCTTGGGAACTGTTACAGGCTGAATGTACTCACCTAAAATTCCTATGTTGAAGCCTTAACCCCTGGTGTGGCTATATTTGGAGATGGGCTTCTAGGGAAGTCATTAAGGTTAAATGAGGTCAGAAGAGTGGGCTTGGATCCGATATGTAAGAAGAGAAATCAGAGAGCTCAGGTGCTCGCCAGCCCTGGTGCTCTCTCCATCTCGCTCTTTCCCCCTCTCTCTTAGTGGTCACAAAAAGCAAACTGTGTTTCAAAGATTCTTAAACTGCAAATCGTATAAGAAATAAATTGTACACAGCAACCAAGAATGTGCATGTGCATGTGTGCATGCATGTGCACATGCATTCCTGGAAAAGGTTTTCAGGTCGCAAAAAGTCACATGCACACCCAGCAAGAGGATGGCTGCCCACAAGCCAGGAGAAGATACCTCACCAGGAACCAAATTGTCAAGAACCTTGATCTTGGACTTCTAACTTTCAGAGCCATGAGAAAATTAATTTCTTTTGTTTAAGTCACTCAGCTCATGGTACTTGGTATGACACCCTGAGCTGAGACAGGAGCAAGCACCTTTAGCCCCTGATCAATGTAGTGCCGAATGACAGGCATGGGGAACCCTAGAGAGGAGCTTTATAGAGAGCAGAACATTCAGCATATCTGAGGATCGCCGGTTTCTTTTAGATAAGTGAAGACCACTAGGTAAGCCAGCTAGTTGGTGAAGAGCAGGTGGGATAAGAAAGCTTTGTGTGAATTTATTCTTTAATCTTCCATTGGACTTTCATTAAACTTATCTTAAATTAAGTATTCAAAGTCCAAAATACCCACATAGAATTTAAACTGTAAGCAAATGCATTAAAGCATGCATGTGGGTGTGCATGTCCATATTTCTGTGAGGGAGTCTATGGCTTTCATTGCATCTAATATGGTTTTTGACTCAGAAAAGATAAATCTTTACCCTAGCTTGCCCTTTGTTTTTGTTACTGGTTACAGCCCATTTCCATTATTAAATTGTATATACTCAAGACTGACATAGCAGAAACTGTGTCTGATAGATTTTTCTGCCAACCCATAATGATACCGGTACAGAGTTTGTGCTCAATAAATATTAACTTTTTTAAAATGGAACCATTGCATTTCTGAGTTGAACAGTTGCAGGTTTAATGATTTGACCAGATTGTTTCAGTTTCAGTCACTTTACTCCAAGAAAGCTAAGTAAGTTTATAATAGCATACTGTTCACATAGCCTCTTGCCAAATGGCAACACTTCAGCCTTTAAGAGCAAAAAGCTCTAATTCATTTTTTTAAAACTTGTTTTGGAATTTTTAAGAGGTGTTCCAGTGTTCTGTGGTCAGACTGTACTCATGTGTCCAATTGTAGTGCTGCATTATAACTCTGGAGCTGGCACCAAAGCATGGTTGAAAATGTCATCAGTGGTGAGGGACTTACTACTGAGAACTTTATGAACACAGTGAGGGTACCTAGGAGGAACTGAGGGTAAGAGTTGACTGATGATAAGCCTCCTCTGTCTAGAAATGTAAATAGTCTGGCCATTTGGATTCATTACATTTATGACTTCAGCCACAGAAATACTTTCCCGTTGCAACAATGGAATTTGCTTCTCCAGACTTCTCACTGGAGCTGATAAACACTGCCATGCAATGTGCTTGTAATTTCCACATGGTTGGGGGGCTTATTTCTTATGTGTGTGTTTCAGCAGTGCCGTCTTCACCAAGTCGTCAACTTGGTCTTGGAAGAGCCTAACATTTTTTCTTCTTCAGTACTGAGAATTCCAAGATTATCAACCAAGAATGACATGGAAATTTATCACATCCAGCTTCCTACCCATGGCAGGAATTCCTTGTACTGAAGTGTTTCAAAGATTCTTAAACTGCAAATCATATAAGAAATAAATTGTACACAGCAACCAAGAATGTGCGTGTGTATGTGTGCATGCGTGTGCACATGCATTCCTGGAAAAGGTTTTCAGGAAACAACAATATTTACCTTTACTGAATTTTATACCAAAAGATTCGATTTTATTCTGATTTCTTCTGATCATATATATAAAAAATATGAAATATATATGATACATGTCAGTGCTAGTTGGGAACCCATTAAACTATTTCGTGTCTCACTAATGTGTTACAATCTGCAGTTTAAACACCCAGGACTGAAGAATTCCTGGCAAATGTTTGTTCATCCAGTCTTCTGTTGAACAATTCCAGCACTGAGGGGTTTGATACTTTATGAGCTATATTCATACGTGTAATACCCTTTGAACATTTGGCCTCTAATAGTGCTGAATTTTGTCATGCACTGGTCTAGGCAGCCTGGGCCTTCCAAAAAAGTTTCCTCTAAGTCAGGCTTGAATCATATGATGTGGAGAACCCTGTGGCCAATAAGACTGGCACGATTCTCCAAAACAATAAGGGTGTTTCCTTGTTCTGTGTAACTTTATGGTCCCAAAGGGCTGCTACTCTCAGCTGAAACTCCATTTTCCTAATATGAAAAGCCCCTCAACTTAGGTGGTCAATCTGATTAAATAAATGTTAGGAATGTTGGTGACATGGACAAATATCTACTTACAATATTATTAATTTAGTTACATTATATGTATGTATGTATATATATACATTTATATATATAGCATTTTATAATATGAACAATATATAAAATGATATATTAGTTAAACATGGTTTTTCTACTGTCATATTTCATGAAACACCTTTGTTTGACTTTCCACATGCCTCCCTGATGACACTTTTTAGTTGTCTCTAGATCTACTTTGTGACACCCAAAGAAAGCCGTCCAAAGGACACCACCTCCATTCCCATCGAAGCTGTTTGGGATTCAAAGCTGTTTGGATCCATGGTGCTATCACCGGAAGTTTTATTCCAAGCAATCAATCCCGATTTGCGCAGTTTTTAAGATTCTTCATGTGTAATATTTACATGATAAGCACTTACAAAATTGCCCTTTATAACCTTGTTGAGATATATTATTCACATACCACATAACTCATCCATTCAAAATACACAATTAAGTGGTTTCTGTATATTCACAGAATTGTGAAACCATGGCCATGACCAATTTTAGCATATTTTCCTGACCCCAAAAGGAAAACTTGCTGCCATCAACAGTCACTCCACAATTCTTCCCAACATCTCAGCTCTAGGCAAGCACTGATCTACTTTCTATGGACTTACCTGTTCTTGCCATTTCATCTAAGTGTGACTATGCGACAGTTTTCTCTGTGATTTAGCTTCTTTCACTTATGTTTGCAAGTTTCATCCATGGTATAGCATGTATCAGAATTTCATATCTTTTTATTTAATTTTGCTTATTAAGTCATCTTTAGTAAGTTTAAAATGATAACCTGTGTTTCCATCTGGAAAATCATGCCACCTCCCCAGAATGAATGGCTCAATCTGTGTCACATTCCTTTCCTCCCTTTAAAACTTCAATGCTTTCAGGTGGCTTCCATCACTTTGAAAAGCAGCATTAATTGAGTATATTCAGGCTAATGTACCTTGGTGAATAGTTCTGCTTCTTCCAAATAAAGTAATGAGAAGGATCCTGTAATTATGAGATGCCTTGTAAGCCCCTGAAAAAATAGGGCTTCCTTTGTTCTGTGGAATAGATTTTGGGGAAAATCCCTGTATCTTTAGGTATATGTAATAGAGTGGAAATAAAAGGGTTGTATGATCTTGAAGTCAGTAAGGAGACAGAAAGTATTATTTCTTGAGATTTCACCAAAAGCCAGGTACTGTGCTTGGAACTCTCTATTTTATCTGTTTTAATCTTCACAACATCCTATGAAGCAGGAAGTATTTTCTTCATTTTATAAATAAGGAAACACAGTGTTCCATTTGAGAAACCAGCAGGAGAGTCTCCAGTTTGTCTTGACCTTGTCCTGCACCATTATCTTTAATCTCTTTTGATCAGCCTCACTTCACAGGATTATGCATCCATTCACCATGAAGGCCCATCAAGAGTTCCATGCCTCCAAACATTGTGCCCTCTGACATTCAAGTGCCCTGTGGCACAGACAGTGAAGCTCGCTATGTGTCCAGTGTGCTCTGCTGTATTTCCCAGTCTTCCTTGTAGTTAGAACAGAGCTTTAGTATTTGTTTTGTCCAAATGGTCATGAATGAAAGCATCACTTCCAGTTAGAAGCTGCAGAGGACGGTATAAGCTTCCAAATTCTCCTTTCTTGCCGAGAGGACCCTGTTACGCTGACAGTCATAACGTGCTGCTGAGTCCATAAGATTGGAACCTGAGAGCCTCTGGGGAACAGAATCTCTCCCACCAAGCTGGACAGGCAGCATGAGCAAGAAATAAATGTGTGTATACGTGTGAAGTCATGAATTTTGTGGTTAATTTGATACCAAAGCATCACCTACCCTATTTTGACACATAGTAGATTTCATTTCTTTTTAATTCAACCAACTTTTATTGAGAACCTACTGTGTGGCCTAATAATACTGAAGACTTCGTAAGTGTTAGGATCTTGGAATGAAGAATACCCAATAGGTAGCCTCCATTACCATTACCCCAGCTGAGCTCTGAACTAATTGAGAAAAAAATGACAGGAGAGCCATTAGACAGGGGCCAATATATAATATATCACTTTTTAAAAAAAAACTGATGAAACTGGTATTACAAAGTCAGGAAAGGAGGATTCATATAACACCCCCCCCAGGAATAGAAAGACTGACAGCTCCAGTTACAGGGGCATTTTTGGAACAGAGAATCAAATGCTCATGCAGATAGCTTGCTCTAACGTGAAACCAAAGAAGATGGAGCTGAACTGCGTGTGCTCAATTTGCATTCTTGTAAACTTCCATTAGAAGAATTATTCCATTTTCCCTGGTGAAGCGATGGTAGAAGTGCTATACTACCAGTTCCCTCCATAGGAAAGGAAACATCAAGAATGATGAAGAGTGTTTCTTCTCAACAATAGTGTTCCTTTGAACACTCAGTCCAACGCCTGGTACATAGTAAGCTCTCAGTCAATGTTAAATGTTCTTGCTGACACAGATGCCACATGCTGGAACTACGTGGCTAAGAGATGCACACCCTACTGTTGAGATGCCCCCATCCTGGTGAGGGAAACAGACAGTGCTATGAACTGAATGTCTGTGCCCCCCAGCCCCACCCACCCATACAGAAGCCCTAATTCCCAATGTGATGGTATTTGGAGATGGGGCCTTTGGCATATAGTTGGGCCATGAGGGTGGAAGTCCCATGATGGGATTAGTGTCCTTATAAGAAGAGATTCTCAAGAGTTTGCTTTTTTTCTCTCTTTTAGCCTTGTGAGGATGAAGCAAGATCATGGCTGATGGAAAACCCTCAGGAGAGCTGTCACCAGACTCCGGATCTGCCGGCACCTTGATTCTGGACTTCCCGGACTCCAGAATGGTGAGAAATAAAAGTTTGCCGTTAAAGCCCGAGGTCTACAGTATCTGTTAGGGCAGCCTGAAATGACCAAGACAGACACATAAAGGGACACCGCAATACAAGTGAACGATAGGCACTCTCCAGCTGACCACGGTGCTGTGCAAGCAACAAGGAAGGCCTTCGGGTCTGACCGGGTGACTAAATAATGCCTGAGCTGTGTCTTTAAGACTTAGTAGGAGATTGACAAAGAAGGAGAGAAACCGTATCCTATGAAAAGGGAAACACATGAGAAAAATGTGAGTGGTCATATGGGATAGGTTGGTTATTAGGGGCCAGAAGGTCTGAATATATTGAGAGATGAGGCTTTGAGAGTAAAGCAGGCGCCAAATTTTGAAGACCTTTGATGGATTTTAAATAAGGGCGCGACATGGCTAAATTTCTCTTTTGGCATACTAAAGAATATATATCCAAATAGAGATGATATTTAGTAGGAGTTTATGTATATAGATCAAGAAGAGAAGTTAAAGGTCAGAAGTTAAATCTTGAGATGAAATTTGGAATTCAAAGTTGTGTAGATGGATTTAAGGCTATTGGGTTACATGAGATCATTTAGGGTGAGTAAAGGTTGAGAAGGGAAGGGGGCTCTGGAAATGCCCTGGAACATGTCAAGCCATAGGGAAATAAAACTGTAAAGGGACAGCTAGTTACGTGGTTGGAAGGCCTGGAGGCTGGGAACACCAGAAGAAGCTGATATTACACGACAAGGGAGGGTCTACTCCACTGAATGCAGCTGTGAAGTCAAGTGCCACAAGGAGAGAAGAACAATGGCCAGTGAAGTCAGCAATGCAGAGGTCACTGCAGGCTTTGACAACAACAGTCTCAGTGATGGTGGGGAAGGAAGCCTGGTTAGAATGCACTGAAAGGAAAACGCACTGAGCAGGGACAAGAGGAGACAGCAGCTGAAGACAGCTCTTTGGGGAAGTTTGGCTGTTAGGAGGAGCAGATAAATGGGCAATGGGTAGAAGAAGATATACAGTCTAAGAAGGTGATTTTAGCTTTACATTTGGTAGATATTTGGGATATTTTTTGTGCTGTTGGAATGTTCCATAATAGCTCTCCATAGATATTTGCTGAGTGAGTGAATTAGAATAAAGTTTTAAAAAGAAAATGAAGAGCAACTCCCCCCACCCCCAAACTGCTTAGGATGAAATAGCAGAGGGGAAAAACCCACTAAAGCCCATTTGATTTCTCTGTCTCACATTTACCCTCTTCACATAATGGCCCCCAAACATGATTACAGGTTCCTAAGGCTTTGACACCGAAGTAGGGAAAAATGCTGGGGAAAAAAATAATGTACCTAAGAACAGGGGAGAATAACAACACAGAAGGGGATGATGATGATAGTAATGACACTGGTAACTCACATTTATTGAGCGCTTACTGAATGCCGAGTTGTAGTGTCAGCGCTTGACATGCCTAATTTCCCCTGCTTCTCAAAACAAGGTTTATGGGGTGACTATCACCATGATTCCTCTTTATAGGTGAGATTACTGAGGCTCAGGTGTAGGAAACAACTTGCTCAAGAGGGGTCAAGCCCCAATTTACCTGATTCCAGATCCTCTCACTCCAACTTTGTGGGAGATATGTTATTAGAAGGAACTGACCACAGAGGACCTCCCTAAAATTATTCATTTTTCACAAACCTGATTCCACAAGGTGAGTAAGTAGAGCCTTGAAATGTGGCTTGGACAAATTAACTTCCATCTTCTCAGGCCAGCAACCTCCTTTTTTTTAAAAATAATAGAAGAACATATAGCATTTGGCATTACTCTTCTTGACAGTGGGAGATTACATGCTGGACTTGACTGAGTTTCTGTCAAGGAGAATTTATTACAATTTTGAAGATGGTTCTTAAAAGAGATGGCTGTTTTGCGTTTTTTATATGGGTCCTAAAAATATGTCAGGTTTGATCTTCTACAAAATCGTCTTGTATAAACATCTTGCTTCTCTTCCTCTTCTCCTCTCAGCTTCCCCGACCTGTGCACGAAATGGCTGTTGCCAAACCTCCTCCCAGACAGCCTGGCTGCCAATGGCCTTGACCCACATTTTGTAGAGTTTCTGTTTTTTTCTCTGCAAAACTGAATCCCTACTGTCCTTAAAGCACAATGTCAAATCCTCCCCTCCATGGATCCTTGTCAAACACACCCGGCTGGAGGTTCCCACACAGCTATGAAGCTGCAGTGACCCGTCCACCAGTCACCCTGGGGAAATGAAACTCAGGATGCACAGATCATGACAATAGAATAAAAAAAAACAAGAAGTCCTATTTGTTGAGTAGTTACTGTTTATTATGAGCTGGCAAATGGGCTAAGTGTTTTGCATATGTTGCCGGTGACTTTGAAATAACACCTCATTTAGTATTATGCCAAAATTAGGACAGTTGGAGTCCCACGGACGTGATTTATGGGAGGGAGTCTTTCTCAGGACTTCCCCGGCCATCTCTGGGAGGTCCAGGGTGACTTTTATGCTCAGGGCTATGAGCTGGAGTTCTCCCAGCCCAGGTTCCTATTGTGCTGCCATACAAGCTCCCTTTGCTTCTAATGGCTGATGGGATGGCCATTCTCCTGGGAACATTCTCCTGCTAATGTTATTACTCTGTATCATTTTGGCCTCAAAGGAGGTTAGCATCTCTCTTCTTTTTGCTGCTCCGTTTGAAGCATGGACAGACCATATGTAATACCCAAGAAACAGCTGGGATCGGGCTGTGGGACAGGATTGCACTGATGGTTCAGAGATAATGGACAGACTGTGCACGGCAGGTTACAACTGGTAACTCTTCCCAGCTGGCTCACTCTCATCCTAGGGTCTCTTCTCAGACCTCCCAGACTACCCTTCTTCCCTCTGGTGATGTGTCCACCACATACCTTTCCCTTCAGCTAACTTCCCAGGGCCACTGACACTCCAGGCATCTTCACACATCAGCTCTAGGCCAAACTGGTTCGCACTTCATCTGAGACTTATGACTGGCCCTTGTTTCTCTTCTCAGCACCAGAGTCTTCCCAGGATTACTGACAGTGAGGACCTCAGTTCCCTAGAAGGGACTATCCCCAGGTGCATAGTCTGGCCCAATGGCCCAAAAGACTCCACGAGTCTGACATCAGCACATCACTGAAAGGCACACTTCTTCAGTGGGAAATAATGCCATAGTGTTGGGATGAAAGGACAGTCCCTTTGCTCTCAATTCTTGTTTCTACATGGAGAGACCTCCACTGGAGTAAAGCTCCTGGCCTCTTACCCCACTCCCTCTCCGTGGATGGAACAGTGACTTATCTGGTTGGTGTGCTCAGAGGAAGAGTTCAGTCTGCCTCTCTCTGTCTCTCTGTCACTGCTTATTTGAAGAAGTGAACATTTAGAAACAAGTCTTGATAAGAAGAACCCTGACAGAGTCAGCCCAGCCATTGCCTGTGAGGTAGCAATTTTGTCGAATTTGTGGGTGAAGTGATAACACTAAAGTTTACATTTTTCATCTAACACTAAAGATTATATTTTCATTTCTACTTATTTGATTCTTAATATTTGCTCCCAATTGGTATCCAGCCTCAGAGGGGATTAATGGTATGTGGCTTTCAGCTTCTTAAACCTAAACATGGGTGGGAGAACACCCAGGAACCCAATGTTGGTGCCACCTCAGTTCAATTCCTGTTCAGTCTTCCGGGGCCCAGTTGCAGCCATGGTCATGTACATTATGTCAGTCCACTTTTACAGGTGTGGAGAAGGGCTCAGTATAGTCCTGGGCTCAGAAAATACTGTTCTCAATTTGAGAAGGCCATTGATGATACTTCTATAGCATTTAAACAAAGTAAGTTGTCTCCATCTTACAGCATGGGCCAAGGCTATGTCATGGTGACTTCCCTTTCCCACACCCGGGGTCATCTCTGCCCTCTGCCTAGAACTTTTTCAAGGCTCATCATCTTCTACATCAGGGGTCATCAAGACCTGAGTTATAGTCTCTGCAGCAATCACTCAATTCTGCCATTGTTATGCAACAACATTCATGATTAATATATAAATGAATGGATGTAGCTCTGTTCCAATAAAACTTTATTCACAAAACAAGCAGCAAGTCAGATTTGGCCCCCAGCTGTAGTATGCTAATCCCTGCTCTACATTACTAGACCGGAGCGTGTGGGCTCCACGGTCAAGGCCCCCTTAAGCCCCTCCCTACCTCTGTAGCTCCATATACTGTCACTGCTCACGTTTTGCTTTCCCTGCCCCTCTATTTAGAATCCAGAGATACCCAACTTATTGTAATAACTCCATCTCCCATTCCTACCCCCATGTACACATACACGTATGCACACACCCATTCACATGCACACCCATACACATTTTATTCTCCCTGTTTCCTCTGCCAATAAAGACTTCCTACCCTCTTCATCTGACCAAATTCTATTGACTCTTCCGGACTCAGTTCTAAGACGGCTCCTTCCTCTGGAAACCTCTGAGCCACCCATGGCTGGGTTGAAGACCTCTCTTCTTTGTTTCCATATATTTAAGGAACTGATGAGATATTTTCCATTTCTGAGTCTGTCTTGTCTGGCTACCTAGGGAGCTCTTGGGGCTGGGGAATCACTCTTATGACCCTGGGGCATGGCACAGAATCTCTCATGGATCAGCTGCTGAATTTGTGCAGAATTGAACTGGTGAAGCCAGAGTGATTAAAAAAAAATGGGGCAGATTATTCTGCCCAAGTTATAAATAATAAAGTCAGGAGTGGACTGAACTATAAGGTTTATAAACACATGGATGGGTAAGTATAGAAAAGGCCATGGTTGAAGACCATAATATGGCATGGGAATATTTGCCTCCTAAATACTAGGATCTGAGGATTACATCATCAGGTTTGGCATTTTTTATTTTGAGTCTGAGTTCAAAGGTAAAAGCCACAGCTTTCATATTCTAGAATTCAAAGACAGTTGGCAGGGCAAGATTAAAGCAAATGAAATAATCAGAGAACCGTGAAAAACTCATATAAAATTCTGGGTTATATGGAATAGAGTAAGTTCAGAAAAGAGGATGATCAACAGAAGCTAGAATAGTTTAAATTTGAAAGCCTCCAGGGGGTGGTACTGGGGGAAAATACCAAAAATATCATGAAATTTTTGTACTTAGGAATTTTTAAAATGTGTCTTATCATACATTCCCCAAAATTACACATATCATAATTGCACAGTTCAATGAACTTGCATAAACTGAACACAACTCTCTGATTAATCCTCAGATTAAGAAACAGAACATTGCCAACATCTCAAAAACCCCCTTAGATTCCCTTCTAGTTGCTACCTACCTCCAAGGAGAACCACCACCATGACCTCTAATTGCAGAGGGTAGTTTTGCCAATTTGTGAACTTTAAGTAAATGTAATAATACAATATGTATTATTTTGTGTCTTATTTCTTTTGCTTAACATTGTACTTTGAAATTCATCCAAGTTGTTAGGTTTAGCAGTAGTTTGTTCATTCTTATTTCTGTTTAGAATTCCATTGTATAAATGCACCACATTTATTTATTCATTCTTCAGTGGATAGAAATTTGGGTGGTTTCCAGTTTTCAGCTACTTAGGAATAGTGTTACTTTCTTGCACAAGTTTTTTGAGAGACAAATATATGCATTCCTGTTGAGTATATATGTAAGGAAATGAATTACTAGGTCATAAATTATATTTGTGTTCAGCTTTCATAGATAATGCTGAACCATTTTACAAAATATCTGTACTACTTTTTATACTCCCATCTGCAGTGTATGGAACACTAATTGTTCCATATCATCTTCAGCTCTTGGCCTCACCAGTCTCTTTAGTGTTAGTTATTCTGGAGTGTGTGTAGGAGTATCTTTTTCTGGCTTTAATTTGTATTTATTTGATGACTAAAATAATTGAGTACCTTTCCACATATTTATTGACTTTTTGAATATCCATTTTAATTAAAATATTTTGTCCTTTTCTGATGGGTTGTCTACCCTTTTGCTCATTGACATATTTAGAGTTTTTTATATATGTTGGGTATATGTCCTTTGTCAGATATATGCATTGTAATCTTTCTTGCCTCTCCATTCTTTCAGTAGTGTTCTTAATGAACAAAATAAACTCCCATAATACCTAATTCTTCTTTAGACCTTTGGATCCTTGCTACTTCCTACTTCACAAATTCATTGAATAAGAAGAGAAAGATTTCCATTAGATGTATAGAGAGGTTGAGAACTGTAATAGAAGGAAACTTGGAGATTACTTGACTCATTTCCCTTGGTTTTCCTTTTGGGAAGCTACAGGTCAGAGAGGAGGGGGCACTTACTCTGAGTCACAGGCTTAGTCGGCAACAGACTCAGAATCAGGACCCGGGACTCTTGCCTCCTAGTCCGGTGTTCTTGAGCAAGCGCATTCCTCTTGTTAACTTGGAATGGTGGGAACGAACTGGATGTCTGTAGTAAGTGATAGAACAGTTGTTAAACCCATATGCCACATCAGTGAGAGTTTCATTAGCCCTAGAGCCAGAAGACTAAAGGAGCAGACTGTTCCTATTATATATCCACCCCTAGTTATTCAATCACAAATGTCCACCCAAAGACTTGTGCATGAATGCCCTTGGCATCTTTATTTGTAATAACCAAAAACTTGAAACAATCCAAATGTCTACCGACAGGTGAATGTATACACAGCTTTTATATCTGTACAGTAGAAAAGAACTCAGCAATAAAAAGGAGCAAACTATCAATTTATACAAACACAGAAATGGATCTCAAAATAATTGTACTGAAGGAAAGAAGCCAGACCAAAATGAGTACATGCTGTCTAATACCATTTATATGAAATTCTAGAAAATACAATCCAGTCAATAGTGTCAGAAAACAAGTCTGGTTGCTTAGGAAAGGGACAAGGAAACTTGTGGAGGTGACTGATGGGTTCACTATTTGTTGTGGTGTTTTTTGGGTGTATACATATATCAAGAGTCATCAAATTGCATGCCAAACATACCTCAATAAACCTATAGAAAAATGATAAGACCATGTCAAAGGGGCACAAAAGCTAGCTTGAAGAGACGCCCACTGTCCAAATCCGGGACAATGTGCTCATCACAATAACTAAACACGATTATAACTCATTGGCATAAAATAAAGAAGCAATGATTCTATACTCATGATATGGTGCATAAATTTGATAGATGGATGGATGAATGGACAAGAAAAACTTTTTTTTGTAGAATGTTGTCTAATAAATAGAGAAGGAAGATGGAGTTAGAAAATCACTGTATTGCCATCAATAGTTCTGTAGCATCTTCCTATGTTGACAGATAGTAACTGCATGAGTGGGGTGAGGATTTAATAATGTGCATAACTGTTGAACCACCGTGTTTTATACTTAAAACAAATACAATGTTGTATAACAACTATACTTGAATTAAAAAATAAAAAAAGAATAAAATTTTAAAAAAAGAGCAGACTCTTCTGGACCCAGCTCTCTCTACCCCAGGAGCAGGAGCAGAAATACATTTAAGAAACTCTTGATGTGCATTGCTGAACCCCTCTAGGCTGTGCACAGCCTGATAGCTACATCTCCATTCTAAAAATAGGGAGGAGTTGTTTATGTTGGCTAAAGCTTGGGACAATAAAGAGAGATGGTGGGTTTAACTCTACCACAGTTTACTCTAAAAAGTAATTATGCTCTAGCAGAAACCCTGATTACCCAAAGTGGTTGGGAAATTTTAAGTAAAAATAACAATTCATCTCAAGGAGCTGATGAAATCACTTGTCAAGGCCACATCCCTCACTGGCCAGGGCTGAGAGCACCTGCTGAGTCAGCACTCTGTCCTTGGGAAGGGACAGACGAACAATCTGGCCATTGCTGTAGGGAAAATGGTGCAGAAACCGAAGGCCCAGGGGTCTCCCTCAAGTGAGGATGTTAGCAGTGTTCCCCACTGTCTGCATGCTCTTCCCCTTATCCGCTGGTGACACATTGAACCCTCTTTCACCAATCAGATCAAGTATTTAAAAAACCTGATCTGATCAGGATTGCACTCCTACTTCTAACCAGCATTATGTATTTGCATATATACAGGAAGCCAGGGGATGCACCCAAAGGTGTATCTCTGGATGGGGTGGTGCTATGGAAAATTGTTATTTTCAACCTGAATTTTCCAATACCTCTATTAGGTTGAACCATATGAACATTTTCTGGCTTTGTAAGTCCAAACTGACCCAATACTGGCAATTGCAAGTGGTTTGACCTTGTATAAAAAGCAAGTTTTACTGTGGAATTTTGAAAATGACAAAAGGCTTTTTAAATACTATTCCTATGTTAGAATAAAAATAGTGCTA
Organism: Manis javanica; assembly: GCF_040802235.1. Classification (NCBI taxonomy): domain Eukaryota; kingdom Metazoa; phylum Chordata; class Mammalia; order Pholidota; family Manidae; genus Manis; species Manis javanica. The sequence continues at coordinate 163,312,125 of NC_133160.1, forward strand.
ATACCTACCACTTACTAAGTTTTTTTCTTGCTAAGACCCTTGACTGCACACCCAAGAAACTATGTAATCCTTATATGACAATGTTGTCAGGTAGGGACTATGATTAGCCCTATTTTATAGATGAAAAACAGGCTCAGAGACTTCAAACTCCAGTGAATCAATCACTCCATTAGTAAGGGCAGAGTTGTGAGTCAGAGCTCAAAGCCCTTGCTCTTAACCATTACTCCATCCAGTGTAAACCTGTATCCTTGATTTCAACTGAGACTCTACGTAACTCCCAATGGCAGGTACCCAAAAAGGATTTGTTCAGCAAATACAATTGTTAGGGATCAATAAACAAAGGGAGAGAAATAAAGGGACACACTTCCCTGTCCTTAGCTTCCCAAGTATGTTCCCTGGCTCAGAACTAACCCATGGATGAGAGTCTCTTAGACACCCCCCTTCCCACCTTTGTCCACATTGCCTTCTCCCAAGGACCACAGCAGCTCTCAATGGAATCAAAACAGGGTGTGTGTTAACCACTGGGCCAGCAGACGGAGAACCAGCAGTAGCCTCTTCCAAGGTTGAAAACAAACCTCTTCTAGAAGACTGAAATCTCTGCTGCTGCCTAGTCTTTTATTTTTTTTGGTAACATTCCCCAGGATTGTGTACTGTTTCTGGAGAAGGTGTCTTACTTCAATTAAGGTCAGCTCTTGGAATTTCTAAGCACTCACTGTGGGCCAGCATCAGTACCAGATACTCTACATATAACCAGTATTGAAAATTCTATGTAGCTGACTTCAGAGACTAAATGTTTTACCCATGGAGCTGCAGTTCATGAGTTTCAGAGGGGCTGCGAATCTCTGCAAAACTGTCCCTAATTTGCATGTGTGTCTGTGTGTGTGCCTATGTGTCTGTGTATATACAGGCTTATATATTTTTATTTTTTCCTGAGGACAGGGGCATTAGCTTTCATTAGAGTCTCAAAGAGGTGAAAATGCAGTAAGATTTAGGGACCTCCTCAGGGAGAGAGGGTTAAGAAAAAGCTGGCTGACATGGGAGAGATGTGAAACCATTCATTGTTCGCAAGCCTCTGGTGTTACAATTGAATGGGGTGGGATTCAGGCAAGTGTGTAACAGTCAAGAACATGGGTCAATGCAGGATGAATTACAAACTCTTAAATCTGCGTTATCTAAGCTATTCTGAAATAGAACGAAACATACTGTACTGATGAGATTGTGCAACCAGTTCTGTAATCAGAGGAGGGCTCCTATAACACAGGGAGGGTTTTGGGGGGAAGGACAGACAAGACAATGTATGCATTTGTTTCAGAAACAGAGCACAGCAGGGAAGCAGGGAGAAAGTTCAAGGTTATTCAACGAGCATAATCCTTCCACTTGATAGTACTTCACAGTTTACAAATCTCCTTCATATAAGTCCACACTGAAGGCCTTCAAAACAATTATGTGAGGTTGTAGCAAGATAGCCTTCTATCTGCTTTTGATCTATGAAGAAACTGAAGCACAGAGAGATTAAGTTATCTACCCAAGGTCACAAAGCAGGCAAGTAGCCACAGTCTTCTGACAGTTTAACTGAATAGATTTTTCACTCTACCAATATGGAATATTTCAGTAAGAAAAGTGTTTACTGCCAAGTTGTCCCTAATTTGTGACCAAAGAAAAGTAACCAACAGACATTATGCTGGTGTCATACTCAAGCTTTCAAATGTCATCAGTTTGAGGGGCATAGCTTGGTGATTAAGAGCTTGGGCTCTGGACTCAGATGCCTGGCCAATCCCAGAGTTAGCCTGGGAGACGATGCCAGTACCCGGAGGTACCCACTGCAAAGCCGTTAGTGTCCCCAGAGTGACTCTCACACAGGGAGGGGAAGAGATTGTGAATAAACACTCCAGGCTGCCTGCCCCTTGGTGAGACGATTCTGAGGTGAACTGCACACGTGTTCTCCGGAGGTCCCGGCAGGGCTGAGCCTTCCATGGCCCGCAGTGGTGGTCCTGTCCACACTCTCAGTGCCTGTCTTCCCTTCCCTGCCTCTCCTCCCCAGGTGCTCTCCCTCTCTGTGCTTCCTGTGATGGCTTCTGAGATCCTCCAAGGAGAACCAAATGCCAAGACAAGTTCAAATGTGCAAGAAACTTACTGGCAGAAATGCCTGTGTACGCAAAAAAGGGGGCAGCAGGAGTGGGCAGGGAGGGCCCTCATACAGAGACACAGATGTGCCCCTGGGAAGGAGAGGAGCCGGGCCGCAGGAGGGCCGGCTAGGAAGGGTCAGGCTGCAGTGCAGTTTAAGACAGTTCCGACCAGGCAGTCTTCGAGCCAAGGGCACTTGGGGGAGGAATCCCGTGTCACGTAGTCACGTAAGAAAGGCCTGTATAGGATCCCACTGTGTTCTGGTGCCATCCCACACATGTCCTCCCCATTGACGTAGAGGTGGGTTCAGAAGGGCAGAGCTCAAGGCACCAGTCACCTGCGTGTCCCTAACAGGAGATCTGAGGGACTGTTTTCATACGTATCTTTATCTGTAGGTCTGATCCTGGAGACTCCAAACTAAGATTTAACTCAATAATTCATTGATATGTAAGTGAATGAAAATAGCATTTAGGGGTCAATACCCATAGAAAGTGAGTGACTCCTGGGCAAGGCCCATTCCAGTAGCTGTGAGCTTGGTTTCCTTAGGAGATTCTGAACCATATTTTTCCAAAGAGCTCAGGTCCTCACTGTATCACGTGCCAGTCTTGAGGAAAAAAAACCAAGACCGAGACTAGAACAGAGCAGGAAATGGAGATGCAGAGGTCATTCACAGGAACAGGAAAGTGGGCCCTGCTCCCAGCTCTGCCACTGACCAGCCACGTGACCTTGGCAAGTCAGCTCCCAGCTCCTGTGAGTGGGTGCAGTACCGGGGGCGGGCACAGACTGAGCCTTGCTCTGCCTCCGGTTGTCAGGAAGACTAAGTGGGAGTCTGCAGAAAGCATTTCATAAGCGCTGCTGTAAGAAATTGGATTTCATTTCAAGACCACAGATCAAGCACATAAAAATGCTTCCCTCTTCTTCCAAAAAAACCCTAGAAATGATACAACTAAACATTTTGAAAGATACCTCATACTTTGAATATGCCTAATAAGTTATTCTCCAACTTAAGAAATCAGAGTTCTGTGGTTATTATGTGCCCTATTGTCTGAACACACTTTTTGTGGTGCCCTCAAAGCACTTTGGGCCTAAGACTTAAGTCTCAGAGAAGCAGCTGCTCAGTAAAGTGGAAGTTGGGATCTTTTTTTTTGAATGTCATGAGCAGAAGAGGCAAGGGGAAGAGGAGCCACTGGGAAGAACGTAGGGCCTGAGCAGCCCAGTCTCGCCCTCAGCTGCCGGCTGCAAGCCGGCTGCAAGGCCGAGCCCAGGGAATAAGGCGAGCTGACCAGCTGGGCAGGCAGTCAGCTGTAACTCAGACAATGCATTGAGCGACTGTGTGGGCCCAGGTCACACAGGCTGCCGTCTGCTAAAGGAAGAGTTTGTCTAGATCATGCTTCACAAAGGGAAGAAAACATGAAACACCTTCACTCTTGCATTTTCAAGGTACTGTCTTATCTCAATACGCTGCTGCATTAGGAGTAAACTGCCCTAGAAAATCTAAAGTCACAGCTACTCACTGAGTGTCTCTTGAGCGCTCGCTGAGTTTCTCTAATGGGACAGAAGACCATTTCACAGGTAGGAAATTGAGGGTCAGGGAAGTTAAGTGATCTAAGTGCAGGGTTGCCAAATTTAGCAAACAAATTACAGAGAGCCCAGTTAAATATGCATGTCAGATAAACGGCAAGTAACTTTCAGGACAGTGCAATGTCCCATGAAATATTTGGGATATACTTACACTAAGAAAGAAGTTGTTTTCTTTTTTCTGAAAAATACAGCTTACCTGGGTGTCCTGCAGTTCTTCCCCTGGCAGTCCTACTTAAATGTCACAGTTAGCATCACATCTAAATCCAAGACATTCTACTGCCAAATTTTCTGTTTAAACTACACTGACTCCCAAATGCAAGATTTAAATCTGGATGAGATTGTTTAATAGTTGCAGATTTTATTTTCTCATATTATATCATGTATTATTAAGTTCTTCTTTAGTAAATCACTGGCACACTAATTCTTATATCAGAGCCTGCTTCTGGAGAACCCACAGCAAATGATTCAGGCTACCTCATTCAGAACTGTCCCTTGATTTTGAATGGGGCTCCCCAAAAGCAGAGACCTTATTTGCTCTTTTCTGGCCATGAGTAGACATAGTGACACTAAGAACAGCAACTGGCTTACAGAGACGGCAAAGAAGTTTCTAGTAACAGCATCCAGTGTCCAGTCAGAGGCAATGGCAGCCTGGAGACCAGTTCTGTGGTTGGCATTTCTCTTGTGCAGCCTCCAAGTCTGGTTTTCTGACTTCTCTAGAAAGCCCATGTTATCCAATAGGGTTTTTTTTCCAAAAAAAAAAAAAAAACTTTTATCTTTTTTAGAACAGTTTTAGGTTCCCAGCAAAACTGAGAGGAAGGCACAGAGATTTCCCAAGTACGCCCCTGCCCGCACATGCACACAGCCTTCTCCACTACCAACCAATATGCTTTGGATAAATCTGTTTTCTATTCAGGTATCCAGCATTGTCTTGTTGTGGGAAGAACCCTGGTGTGTACTCATCAGTATGAGAAGTCCTGTGGTTCCTGCAACAGGCTGCCAGGAAGTAGGTGAAATTAGAGTTGATTATTAGAACCGCAGAGTGTGAAAATCTAGCTTCAGCTGAGGGATGGGATTCTGGCACCGACAGGAATTCAAAACAACTGATGCAATTATTATGCATGGGCAACTGTAATAAAGTGCCTGGTGAAAGTGAGGTGTGGGGGCCACTTGGGTGGAGTCGTAGAACCTGGAATAAGAAATCCTAAGGTTGTGGGAGTGAGTGGTTGCTTCTAATGTGCATGGACAGCTTTACCTTTCTTCATGGTTGACAAAAGCTGAACATTTAAATAGCTTTAAATGTTTTTATAAACAAATATAAGATTATACATGAATAATAGGATATTCTTGGAATGTCCTCAACTGCAAGTTTAGAAACATGGAGGCCAGCTTTGATCTGCAGGAAATCATCCTTTGCTCTCCCAGGCAGGTGGGTGGATCATACACTGTTCAATATCTCACGTCTCCCATTTAAAATGTCATTTGACCATGAGTGGGAGAACTCTCAGCCCTCCAAGGTTGGCTTTCCCCTGCTCAGAGGAGATCATGCATGAATGAGCTCTGGAAATTGTGTAAGTCACCAAAAAAAGTTGTTTTTTTAATCATTATCATCAGAAAAGCAAAATATTACGATCTGAACTGACCTTGACAATGTGCCCAGCCTTAATTCTTATCTTCTGACAGGACCGTGCAAGGTGGCAATGACCTGATTTTCTCATTTCTCTCAAGAAGGATATTTTTTTCAATGTCCCTTAGCAATCTGCTATAGTATTTCACAGAGAGCATCTTAGCGAAACTGCAAAGTCACAAAGTACATTCTAAATGCTGGCATTCCTTCAGCATATGAGGAAATGTCTTTATTATGAAAGATTGAGGAGACAGGAGGTATGACCAACCTTTAGAGTCATGTCTGCTCTGCGGGACGGACCAGAGCTCCTCACCTGCAAAACCACCTGAAAGAGGACTGAGCAAGAAAAGGTCTGGTTCTCTGGTAAGAACTGTGTCAGAAGACACCCAAATGGCAGTGACGTGCATGGACAGAAAGTGCTTTGAAAGAGAAAGCAAAGCTTAAGTATTAACCACATGGACACCTTCTTCTAGACTGTAGCAAAAAGAAGGGAGTTCTCACATGTTTAGTGGCCCCCATGGCATTCAAGGCTCACCTTCTGCCTGTCTCCTGCTGACTTGTCCAGTTTTGCTTTCTGCCACTCTTCAATGAACCAGGGAAGACCCCCCACTCCTCTGAGCTATTAACACACTTTTGCCCTGACCTGTGACACCCACCTACCCCATCCACCTAGCGATCTCCCACTTACCCTTCAGAAGTTTGCTTGGTGTCCTCATTGCTATGAAGTCTTTCCCTAGAATGCCCCCATCCGAATCCTATACCTCAGCCAGCATCTCTATCATAGCACGTGCCACATTATTTATGACTATACTTATTTTCCTTCTAAGAGACTGCAATTTTTTTGAAAACAAAGCATTGGCATCTGGATCCTAAAACCTTATTCAATAAGATTCATCTATGAGAGACTCCATGAGGAATCCACTTTTTGTGCATGAATCTGTCAATAATCATATTTAATTAAGATTATTCAGACGTAAAGGCAATGGGCTCTAAAGAGTAGCCTCTGAAATAAATGCATGAAGAAAAGAGCATGACAGTAGCCTTCATAGAAAATATCATACTAATCTGTATTATAATATTCATATTGTAATGATGGATGCAAATTAATAGTATCTGTAAATGAGCAGGCCTTACTCTCCTCAAATCTTACCTCTTTCTGGATATATTCTCAAAATAATCTCACTTGATTATTATTTTACCTTATTTTTATTCAATATTTGTGGATGGGACCGAAGGTGGGTCATTTAGCAGTTATGTATATATGGTCTGTTTGATTTTTCTCAGGCCATTTCAGAGCTCTACAATTAGATTGCATATTTGGTTATAAGTAACGTCATGCATGGCATGAATTCTCAAGCCAGGACAAATATGCTTTCATCTCTATCTTTTACAACTATATAACTTTGGATAAATCCTGTAAACGAACTAAACTTTGCTTTCCTATTCCACAGAAGCAGGAGCAGGGATCCCTAACTTACAGGGTTGTTTTGATCATTAAATAGTAAATATGAAGCTCTATTCTTTTCCCTTTTCTTCCCCTCCACATAAACATGATGTGGCATCAGGGACTGTTCCCTGAAACCAGTGGATGTGTTGTACTGAAATCCCTGTAGGGAAATTTAACCTGTCTTGAGGGACATGAGGAAATATTTTCCCCAAACAAGAAGAATCTGATACCAAACTGATCTTTTTTTTAAAAAAGTTAAAATTCAGAGTTGTTGCCTTCTCCTTCCTGCCTGACCCTTCCGTACATTTGGGGTACATTGCTGGGTGAGAATGGTGGCATTCAGAAGACACCCAATTTGGCTCAGACTGAGCAGCTGGATGTCTCTTTTGCTTCCAGCTATAGTGAAAAAAGAACACTTAAAGCTGGAGATCAATGTGTGAGCTATAAAAATAATGAAACAGATACTCCAACAAACTTTAAAGAGATATATGTACCCAGAAAGTGCCTTGCCTAGTTTTTAGTTAGAAGAACCAGTAAGTCAGGATATGAAAAGGACCTAAATTGCTGCTTCGTTTAAGCTTTTACATTTCAGGGATTTTTTTTTTCCTAAGTGACCTGATTTCAAAGCACACCATTTCCCCAGCATGGCCTTCCTCGCCATGACATCCAACTCCAACCTCGTTATTTCCATATATATGTACTACTAGGAAGAAAAAAAGCCCTTGACATACCTCTTCAGAGCAAGGCCTAAATGGGACAGGATCGAAAAGCTCTTCAGATGATTTTCTCTTCAACCTTGTTCAGGGTCCCACTCCTCAACCCACAATCTCTGATCTTCTCTGTCTGCTGTAGTACTAGGGCACCACCTCTCGGAAATGAAAGGTCTGAGCTTCAGGGGGTGTGATAAACCATCCCTGTAAATGGTCACCAAACTCTGAGGACACTGTCTGCCATTTATTTTCAACATTTTTCAGCCAACAGGTGTTAGTGACAACCATTAGCCAAACTCATAAACAGTGCTCAAAGTCATCACCCTGGCATTTGGTGCCTTTCACGATGATGCCCCATCCTACTTTGTCCTCTGTTCATGTACCCCATCTCCATCCTGCTGAATAAACTCACTGCCCAATCCTCTTTTTGGTTTTCATTCCTTCATTTCCTGATGATTCTATCTCTGCATGCTACCCATCCTCGGAGTTCAAAGCATCCATCCTCCTCCTGAAAATCATCCCTCATCACACAAGCACAGAATGTACTTGTTCTTTTAATTTCTATGTCCATTTTTATTTACTTTTCTGTAGACATCTTTTTCATTTTTATTTTGTATCATGCCATTTCTGTTCATATCTCAAGATTTTATTAGTCTTAAAGCTCTCAAGGTCCCAAACTATTTCAATTCATGTATATCTTTTAACAGAAACATAGTGCCTCACCCACAGTAGGTGTTTCTGATTCTGCCATTATCAAGCTTTGTATTGATTAGGCAAATATTAGCAAACAAATCGCAAAATGTATCATAGATTAAACATAATGAAGGTCATTTTTCATTACTGACAGTCCAAAACAAATATTATTTATCAGTGGGTGGCTGTCCTTCATGCAGTGATTCAAGGACCCAAGCTCCTTTCAATTTGTGGTTTCATAATATTCAGTTCATGGCTTCCAGTTCACGCTGGGAGTCATCTCCAGTTCTGCCAACTGAAAAGGAAAAGGAGACATGTGGGAGGTTTTCATGGGCCAGTGACAAAAATACTTTCTACTTGCTTTCTATTGCCTAGAACTCATATGGCCAAACACATCTACAAGGGCAGCTGGGAAATGTAGTCCATGGGTCCAGAAAGAGAAATATCTGGGCTTAGTGCTTATGTCATTGTCTGTACTCTAAGTTCTGTGATCTAGAGGAAGTCATTCAAGAGTTGTGAGCATTAGTTTTCTCATCTATATCACAGAGGAAATGATGACAGTCTTAAAGGTAGTTATAAAGATTACGTGTAAATCACAAAACCTTTTTTTATCAGAAAAATGAGTATGATGAACTAAATAATCACTAGGTTCTAGTGCTAATGGAAAAGACCTTGATCCTGCTCAGTAGACTATCCTAGATAAGTCAGGAGCTAGTGTACTTTATGGAAAAAGTACATAGACATATATATATATATATATTTATTTATTTATAATGAGCATATTCTCTATTAATTCTTTTAATAGGAAAATTAAATTGACATAACATCTTATTTATTCCTCATGCAATTTGATTAATGGAACTTTGATTAATGGTAAGACTTTGACCATTTAATGAAGTGGTCAATGGATGAGAGAAGAAAAAATGTGCATATTAACATCAGTGACACACTGATGTTTCTGCCTCAGTTTCCTTCTCTGTAAATGCAAAATGATAAGTTGGATCTGACACCGTCCATAGTCTCTGTCAGCCCTAATATCTTATAAATATAAATGACAGAATAAAATACCAGTTTGCACAGTAACATACATGCTAGAATAAACAACTTCATTCTTGACAGGCCCACTCTCGGGAGTATTGTTTTTTTTGAATGAAATAAACTGTTGATTCAAGGTAAGATGATAGAACTAGGTGAGACAAGGCCCAAAGTATGTGAAATCTTTTATATGGTGAACTTCAAATTCAGATTTTGATTATTCTTAGAGAAAATGTAAACATAAATGGAGGTAGATTCACCTATGCCACTATCCACCAGCAGAGAAAAAAACACGTTCAAGGTAACTACTTAATTTAGTTGTGTCTAAGCCAGTGGGAAGCTAAAGTTTTCTTTAGGTTTATAACATTGGTAATAGTGATGATACTGATCATTTCCCAAGGACCTATTGTGTATATTTTATACATATTATTTCATTTAATCTTCATAATAACCAATAACCTTGAAGAAAGTTATTTGTCCTATTTTATGGATGGGAAAACTGAGGCTCAGTCTACCAGGTCATTCAGTTAGTAAAGAGTAAATCTTAAGTTGAACCTAGTATCCCTGGCTCCAGAGACAGGGTCTTGGCAACCACAGAAATGTTTGTGTTGTGTGTGGTTCAGGGAGCCCTTCAAGTTCTACACAACCATTAAAACTCTCCTGTTCTGGGAATCCTGTGGATAGGCATCTCTTCAATCTCTAACCACCTGTATAATGTCTGTGCCATTCACTTGGCATTTATTACATAATGCTCTGAACTGCACTGATGGCACCTTTTCATAGAAGGCTTCCATTATATTAGTTGATTGCCTCAAATCTTGACCCAGCTATGTACTAGTCAGTGTTGGCTAACTGTTGTAACAAACAATCCCTAAATCGCAGTGGCATAAAACAATAACTTTTGACTGCTAGCAAGTGTCATAGTCCAATGTAGGTCAATGGTGGGTCAAGGAGGGAGAGTGAGGCTTCAGGTTCTGTGCTCCACACAGTCATCTGAGGATCGGTGTTCTTCCCTCATAGACGTCCAAAATTCCAAAATGCCATGGAGTCCTCCACTGAATCTTGCTGAGTGATGAAGGAAAAGCAAGAGTGCAGAGAAACCCTATGTATTTTTAACTCCCTGAGGGTTAAAACATAAGCCTGAGCAGGTTAAAATATAAACATTGCTTCCATTATATTCCACTGGGGAGAACTGGTCACGTGATCCCACCTAGATGCAAGAGGGCTGGGAAAGGTAAAATAACTGAGCAAGGAAGAGGAGAACATGGATATTGATGAGCAAGGCACTTGACATTTCTAAAAATCAGTTGCCTCATCTATAAAATGGAAATGACAGAGAAGTTGTAAAAATTAACACTTCAGGAAGTGATAACTGAAAGTTTGTTGATTCTGACTCAGCTTATCATAAGCAATAGGAAGGAAACCTTTATCAGTTTCAAAGTCACCTTGAGAGGACTAATCACTTTGTAGGAGGTCTGAAGTATGGTTGGAAGGAAAGGTGAAAAAATAAGGAAAGAAGAAAGAGAAAGTGAGACAAACAGGAGACGAGATGTAGGTAACAAAGGGCGTTGGATCAGCTGTTTCCATTGTGTCTCTACTGATGTCTAATGTTAGGTAAGGTTTCGGAGTGACAAGGACCTGTTACTCAGAATTCCCACCATGAGTCACAAACAAGGTGGAGGCAGAAATCATGTTGGTGCTTGTGTCTTCTGCAGGTAATTTAATGAGAGACCAATTTGGGAACACACATTAAACCTAAGAAAGACAGTCACACTATTAATTTTTTTATAAGAACAGTAACACATAGATTGTCATTAATCTCCACCTTCACCAGAAACAGCTCTGACCTAGTTTCCCACATGAATCATTCCCTTTGAAGGCAGACCCAGCCCTCTGCAGAAATTCGGGACCTGTTCCCCTTCACTCTCCACCTTTGGTTTCATCTTTTGCCACACTTTGTCTTCTCAGCATAACAACCTGTTTCAATTCCCTGAAAAGGCCAGGTCTTCATGACTCCATAGGTTTGCATATACTGTTCCCAATGCCTCTAAAGCTCTTCAATCTGTTCTTTCACTTTTTACTCCAAGGCATAAAGGTTATTCAAGCAAAAAGGTTGAAACTGTTCCAGGGAGCCTTCCTAGAGGGTGAATGTTGACCTTTTGTGTTTTCCTGGTGGCATGTTCTTAGCTTTCTCTTAGCACTTGTCACAATAGTTTAGCTGTTTCCCTTGTAAACGATGGTTTTCCTCAGGACAGGAAATTTGCCTTTATTTCCATATCACTGTTGTATGGCACATGGTACACATTCAACACATTTCCCAAATAACAGCTATTATTTATGTAGCTTTTAAATGCATTAACTCATTTATTATCCACAATAACCCATGATGTAGGAACTGTAATTATACAATATGTATATCATATATATACAATATATATATACAATATATACAATATGTATATCATATTATACAACTTATAAAAATATTTTATATAATATACATGAAATATATTATATTTACATAATAAGTGTATATTTTATACATGATTATAATTATAATTAAAATGAGAGAGCTGAGGGAATTTGACAGCTGTTCACTTAGAAGTATAAAAGTTGAGATTTAAAGCTATGTCTCTTCAATTGAGAGGTCCAGCTTTTAACCTGGACATATGCTAGACAAATAATTATCAAGAATAATTTAAATTACAGTTCCCTCAAAGAAAGAGACATTGTACAATGATTAGTCAATACAATCAGTAAGAAGGGCACTGTGATGGCTCAGAGTTCTGAGAAAAGCTGTTTCCCTGTCTGGGCTCTGGGTCCGGGGAGTTCCAACCCCTACCACTGGGGTCACCATTGTCAGACTGGTTACTGCTGGGCTGCAGCAGGCGGGGTAGGACTCTCCTGAGGCAGACAAAGACACATCAAGATGCTCAGGAACTAAACTCAAGGGAATAACCATTTCTGGTAAAACAGGAGACTCATAACATCTTCACAGAATCCTCTCTGTTATCAGCTGAATTGTGTCCCCCACAAAATTCATGATGCCCAATACCTCAATACATGACTTTATTTGGAGACAGGTCCTTTAAAGAGGTAATAGGTTCAAATAAAGTCATTAAGGTCCAATCTGACTGGTGTATTTATAAGAAGAGGAAATTAGGACCCAAACAGCCACAGAGGGGAGACCATGGGAGACAGGGCATGAAGCTGGCTGTCTACACCGCACGGAGAGAGGCCTCAGAAGGAACCAACCCAGGCAATACTTTGATCTCAGACTTCCAGGCTCTAGAACTGTGAGACAACACATTTCTGTTATTTCAGGACCCAGTCTGTGGTCCTTTGGGTGGCAGCCCGAGGAAACAATGGACTCTCCCTCATCCTTCAGTGCCCCTCAAGTAAGAGAGTTCGGGGCACATCTCAGAAGAAACATGGCCTACCTCCCTTTTTTAGGGAGAAAAAGACGGCTCTTAGATTCATGATCGCTGTTTGGTTCACTCTTTTATGCATTCATTTGTTTCTCATTAATTTTTTTGTCAGGTACTTATTAGATGTCTATTACAGTGCAGGCAGTGTGCTTGTTCATTAGTGGGGCCCCACCTTGTTCCTTGCATTATGTGGGTCACCGTCTGGTACAGGACCAGATATGGCACAGACTTTCAGATTGTCTCACTGATGTCCAGTTTCTCCTCTTCCTTGTTAACAGAACCATGGTTTGTTATTGTTGAACATAGTGATGAATGAACATCTGCCCATTTGTGGACAGAGGGGGCTACTTGATTGGACCTGGCCAATGAAATGTCAACAGAAGTTGTGGGGTGTCGTGTGGTGGACACTGGGAGTTGCCATCCAGATCTTTTTTCTGGGTACAGCTTGTTGCTCCAGCATCCAAGAGGGCTGGGAGTAAATAGCCTTCGGCTGTGTTCCCCGTCAGGTATGGCCTCAACTGTGGAAGGCCCCCTTGCCCAAGGTCATGGCCTTCCCTGGGTGGTCCACAACCAGTGATCTGTGAGGGAGTATAGTCTGGGCATCTCAGTCCAATGGGGACAACTCTGAAGAGCCATTGTGGCTGTGATGCTCCTCAAGGAATCAGCCAAGGCTGTTGTTGGACCTGCACTGAGATCTCACTTGTCCCATGTTACAGTCCTTCTAGTTCAAGTTCCTTCCACTTCCTTCCACAGAGTCAATTCCAGTGTTATCCCTTAAGCATCTTGCATGCTGACTCTTTCTCACGTGACTCCTTCAGCTCCAAAAATATAGATAAATTTTCCCCCTTGCCCTCTCCCTTCCATCTGTCTTAGTGCTTACTGGCTGGGGTTCTAGAAGCTGTCTTGTAACTATAAGGCAACTTTAAGAACAGAAGCCACATGTTAAGGGTTGTGGGGCAGAAAGAAAGAGTCAGGACGTCTATCAACAACTATAAGCCACACCACCAGTTATCTCTACCCTGCCCTCTATTGGGCTTCTTGTTACATAATATAAACAAAACTTTCGATATGTTTAAACTACTGTTTTTGGCTTTGGGCTTCTGTTGCATGAAGCCAAATATAATTCCCATTGATACAAAACATTAAGCAAATATATAAACAGTACACTTATTTTAATTGAGAGTTAAAGTATTCAATGAGAATGCTTGATAGGATGTAGATGGTGACTAAGAAAGTTCTCCTGGGTTGGGGATGTCTCTTGAAGTTGGAAGGAATTGACTGCTTCCTAGAACTAAAACAAGTAGCTGCAACTGAAGAGAACAAAGAGGTAAGTAGCATGTGGACAAGGGGTAGAAATAGCAAGATGAGCAGAAGCTTGGAGGCTGCTTTCAGCTGGCCCCTAACTTAACTCTCCAGACTTCACCTCTTCTGTGCTCTGGGAGGCCCATTTATAAGGTTATATCAATCAGAGAGTCTGCATGAGATCAGATGGGAGGAGCAGAAGGACATTAGGGTATTTATTACCCAATTCCCTCCCAGTTTTCCTAGGTGGAAAAGAACATAACTTTCTACATGACTTTCTCTTTCTGGGTTCCTATAGCCAAAGGGCTGTTAATCTGAGGTCTATAGTTAGAGTTCTGGAGGTCTGTGAACTTCAATGGAGAAAATAAGAATACATCTTTATATTCACTAACCTCACACCAAAACGTACGATTTCTTTCAATTGTCAAGTTAGGCAACATATCATAATGGCATTAGCAGTGTCTGTAGTGGCTGTCATGGACATTTGCATATCACTTCACAGAAGGTGTAGGTATGTCCAAGTATCCTTTATGTACATCATTACTTTGAAATTTTAGTCTTTATTGACCACCAGACCTTGTTAGATAATGCACTAATAAAGAAGCACTTATATTAAGACACCACAAACTTACTTATTTAAATAATTTATTCATTATGATTTAATAGAATCTCCTTTATTTTTGTAATTCTAAGTATTTTACCAGATTTGCTCAAAAACACTGTCTCGAGATGGGGTCTTTGGGCTCCACTAGACAGATAAAAGTTTAGGAGCTCATGTAGGAACCGTTTCATCTCCTTGTTCCATTGAGTCTGATGGTGGTAAGTGGTTCCCTCTCACTAGCCCGGGGGGCCTGCACTTGTCGTTCTCTACATCCTGCCTCACCTTTGCCAGTCATCCCTTTATGATACCCTCCTTACATTTTCCTATTAAATATGCCATCTATGTCTTGCTGGGATTCTTACTGATGCATCTTGTAAAGGACTTTGGCTTCATAGTCAAGAGTAGCTGCAGGACCTCAGGCAGATGGCTTGACTTCTTGGAGTCTGTTTTTCTCATTTATAAAATGGAAGTAACACCCAACCACTAACATCAAAACATCTCGGTTATTGTCAAGACAAGTCAATGCAATGTATCTGAATATTAGTTGATACACTAAAAATATTGTAAGCCCTGTAATTCACATCTCCACTTTCTTTCTCTTCCTTCCACCTGTTCTGCTTGGCCAACAGACCAAAATGCACTGCTACAGCCTGAAGGGGGCGGTGGTTCCTGAGGATAATAGCACTTGCTTGGCTTCTATTGTTAAGGCTTCACAGTTGAGGGAAGGGAAGTGTTGCTTTTAATCTCTTCTTTTGTAATTTTTAAGTCAAGTCTAATGAAGTAAGTTCTTGTTTTAAAACTCAGAACAACATTACTCAAACAGGGATAATATATAAACACTATTTCCAAGAATATTTTATGTAACAGTGATTTCCCTGTATTGTTCGATTATTTTAATTATATTACTTAAACATGCATGAATAAATTGTATATACCCTTATACTTATATTTCTTATACAGCGATGAATCAAAAACAAATTTGCAAATTAAATACGGGCATGCTATAAAGATGATAAACTGAGCATATGCTACTATGTCCTTTTCCCACCCCAAATACATAGAATAAAATGAACCATAACTGTGCTGTAAAACAGGAAGGACTACTCTCCAAGGCCAGAAATTATAAAGAATTCTTGAAAGGCTTGAGGCAGATGGGACACAAATAGTTGATGAAGCTTAAACAGCCCCGAGAGGGTCTTGTTCTCACTTGGGGGAGGCTTCAGATACCTCTGCCTAAATGCTGATGATTGGAAACTGGAGCAAGAGGGAGGTCTAGGGGACTCTGATCAGGCAAGATAACTCCTACAGTACCACAGTAGAAGAGACCAGATGGCTTGTCCCCTCCCTCACCACAACCATATACACCTGTGATATAATGAGTTATAAGAAATACATACTAAATATGTATTTCCCAGGTATATTTGATCTTCATCCACAGATCCTGAAAATACTGCAGTCTTTAAGGTGAAACAGGTGTTTTGTCATGTTAATGAGAAACTTTTAGACCCCAAGCCAAGGGCAGGGCTGGAGGCTGTGTCAGCCAATGGCCAATAATTCAGTCACTTGTGACTATGCAATGGAGCCTCACAAATCCCCTGAGAAGAGCCCTCTCTCCCGCTGCTCCTCTCTGCCCGCTCTGCTCGGTTGGATCCTGCTTCCCAGGTGGAGAGAGCTTCTATGCTTGGGAACCAGACCGCCTCCACGTGCCACCGAGCCAGGCCCTGAGCTCTGTGAGGACTGAAGCTCCTTTATTTGGGACCTTGCCCTATGCCCTCTTCATCTGGCTGTTAACTTGTATTCTTTATTAAACTGGTAAATGTTAAGTGTTTTCCTGAGGTCTGTGAGCCGCTCTACCAAATTAATCAAACCTAAGGGGGAGGTTGTGGGAACCTCCAATCTGTAGCCTGTAGGTCAGAAGCACAGGGAACTGCCTGGGGCTTGCGACCTGCGTCTGGAGTGTGGAGGTGGAGGGCAGTCTTGTAGGATGGAGCTCTTACCCAGGGAATCTGGTGCTGTCTGGGCAGATAGCGTCAGAACCAAGTTGAGTTCTCCAAAATATGTGGGGAAGACCCACATATTTACACACTTTGAAATTGGGTCCAGAGACCTGAATGGAGTTATGCTATTACTGCTGTGTATGATAGTATTACGATTCTACATCTATGCGGGGAAAAAAATACACCACTGAATTTGGTGTTGGAAGAGTGGGAATTATAACACCACACTTGTGAGGGCAGTTGCAGAGGGGCCTGTACCTAGGCAGGAGCAGTAAGTGGGGACATTGGACCTGAGAGGCAAAAGGGCCCCACTGGGTGGCTGCTGATACTCAGGGAAATAAGAAGTCCCCGTGTAAAGAAGATTAGCTACTGACCATCCCAGCTAGAAATACATCCAACCTTTGGTTTATTATCACTGGCAACAGGCAATATGATCCAACTCTCAAATAAGCAAACAGAGAATCAAAGATGCAAAGATCAGCACAAAATCTAGACTCATCCAACATTTAAGAAAGTTGGTTTAATAAAAAGCATCATCAAACTCAACTAACACAAGTTCTGAGAATTAAGGAAACCAAATTAATAAAGCAAATATAGAGAGATGGGGGAAGACCTTGCATTCAAATAAAGAGATTCAACTAGAGATCTTGGACATAGAAAGTTGTTGAAGTAAAGAGAAAATTTGTAGATGTACTGAAAACATATTGTATAGAACTAAAAAGTGAACTTATAGCTGGGAGATCTAATTGAGAAATTTTCTCAGAACACGAAGTAAAATGGCAAAGATGAAAGCATGAAATAAAAATTTAGAAACCAGAAGAACTCAAAATTCTAAGAGGGGTTCTAGAAGAAAAGAACACACAGAATAGACAGAAAGAAATAGTAAAAAAAAAAAAAAAGAAGAAATATACTCAGTTTGAGGAAAACATGACTTTTCAGATTAAAAGGGACTACTAGGTATTGGGCAGGAGGAATATAAAATGGTCCACATCTAGAAATACTGTAGAAAAATTTTAAACCACCAAAGAAATCCAAAGACCTTTCAAACAAGGGAAACAGGAAAGCTTCTCTACAAAAGAATACCAATCATTGGCATAAGCTTTCTCATTCACAATGTTGGATGTAAGAAGAAAATATAACAGTATTACCAGCATTCTACACCAGCCAAACAGTTGTTCAATTCAAATGGGGGAGCAAAACAGACACAATTTAGTCATGGGGATATTTTACCATCCTTAAACTCTAACTGAACCAATTGCTAGAAATTGTACTTGGCAAAACACAGTAAGTTCAAGAGGAAAATGTGGGGTAAAAAGAAGAGAGGAAAAATGCCAGTAAAGTAAGATACAAAGAATAGAAATATCTGATGAATGAATCCCAGATGATCTCAACATGGTATCTGAAAGCAGACCAAAGAAATGTGGGAACTGAAAATTTGGTTAAGCTTTGCCCTATTTGGGAAGAAGCTATAGACTCCAATTAAGTCTAGATGTTAATTTTAAAAAATAAGCACAAATGCGTGAGTTGGAAACTATGAACTACTACTTGGTTCAAAGGACTTGCCTGAACAGTATGCTAAGAGATTTGACCAAATTTTAGCCTAGTTTCTCCCTGTACTAGGCTGTGTCCCTGGAGATGACCTCAGCCCCTGGGCCAAATGTTTGGTTAAGAAAATACAATGCTGCCAAACTGCAAAAGTCACACTGTCCCAACCCGCATTGCCAAACCATTTTCAGGAATTCTCCACTTACTCCCCTTCTGTAATTTTCGATTTCCCCAATGCTCTCTTCCCTTTTATTCCTCCTTTGTTCTCCCTTCCACACCTCAGTCCACTTTGTCTTAGATGGAGTGGAGCTCATTCTATATTGGAGTCTCTCTCCCTACTGCACTAAGTCTCAATAAAATCTGTCTTGTTGCCTTTAACAAGAGGTTGGCCTTAGAGGCTGGCCCTGTTTTTCTTTGGCAGTGTTAAAAGCTTTTAGATAATAATTCAAATGGTTAAAGTAAAATGTGTAGTTTCTGAGTGTGAGCATACCCCAAAGAAGGTCTCTTTGAGGGAGAGCTGAAGAGCTAGAGGAAAACAATAAAACTTGTCAAAAGCCAAGAAAAGTATTTCAGGTAGAGGCCACAGCAAATGCAAAAGTCCTGAGTTGGAAACATACGCAGCAATTTGAAGCAACAAATAAGAGATGAATGTGAAAAAAGTGAAACGTGAACAAGAGGGAGAATGGTTTGAGGACAGGTTGGAGAGGGAGGTAGGCAGCCCGTAGATTGGTGGGCTGTTTGATTTTGCCACATTTCTGCCTAGATTTCTGTGATAATTCTGAGTGATTCATAATTCAGCCATGTCCTTGTCTTTCTCTTTTCCTAGGCAGGAATTAGAAGGCAAGGATTGTGTCTCACCATTTGTATTTCCCTAGCACTTCACACAGTAGCTAGCTCATAGGAAGTGCTCAATAAATGGATGGTTGCTAATTCTTGTGGTTTTTCATCTTTCCCCTGCAAAATCTATAATTCTGCCAGATTTAAAATGTAATAGGAGAAGCAGCAGATGTCTTCCTATGTTTCGTCAAAGAATCATGAGACAGTTTAGAAATAAAGGCAACAGCTTGCAGGGAAGTCCTCAAAAAAAAGTCCAGGCTTTGAGAGGGTGGGCACTCCCAACTCTTAACTTGTCCCTGACACTTTTTACTCCACCCAGGTCCCCATCCACCTTAACATACAGGGAGCTTTGACCTGAGAAGCTGAATAAAAGTCTCCTGAGTTTAAAATACTAAGTATCTTCCTGGGACATGTGCCCACACACTGCTTTTCATTCCACTGGGGATGTCCTGCCAAACTGGAAGATTGACTCATAAAGTTCTACAGCATCTAACCAGGATGTAATTCTGTGCCCCTGAGCAGGGGTGGATAATGGGTGGCAGTCAGGTGGCCCTTCCACCTAAGAGAGGTTTCTCAAAGGACTCCCTGTTCCCTTTGATCAAACAAAATGGAATGAACTGATCACCAACTCAACAGGTTTCTATTTTCTTGGAAGAAAGAAGTAGTAGGAAAGGGAACTTTCTGTTTTCCTGACTGCCTTCAGATTTATTATTGATTGGATTGTATCACTGAGTGGGGAAATAGCCCTAGCCTGCCATGCAGGGCATGAACTAATGCTTTGAAAACTGAATTCTTCACATATCTTACCCTGGAAACACTCAGAGATAGTGTGAACTTATAGGGTTTGCATTCTATAGGAGAGTTTTTTAATCCTGTGGAGAGGTCTTCTGTTCCTTGAGGAAATCTGGAGTGGCAGACAAGGGGCCTTTTAGTCTCACTTTAGAAACCAAAATTATATAAACGTTGAAGTCAGTGAAGACCCTGATCTCAATTCACACTGAAGGTGATGCATGATTATGAACAGACACTTCTTTCTTTGAAAACAAAAATGTTCCTCAGATAATTCACTGCTGATCCTCCAGAACTTTATGAAGGCAATAACTCGCATTCACAAGCTATTTTCAATATTAAATAATTTTAGTGACTATTGATCATGTACTTTTAAGAGTTTAGCCCTGGCTACATGACCTGCATCTTTGCGTGGTGGTTATTTTATCATCTCTGTGCTAATACTTCTGTCAGATGGAATATCATTGGCTATCAGTGAATCAATAAAGAAAGTATTACTTAGTCAATAAGATTTTCTTTCTTGGCAGGCACAATCATTGAAAACATTATGTCTTTGTAGAAAGAGAAAAACAATAAGAAGAAATGGACAACTGGAGCTTTGGGATGCACTGTCTCACCAATGTGCAACTGAGTAAATGTTAGAGCCAGGCTGGGACAGTTGCTTTGCCACTGCGGAAAATAAAGACAGGCAGACTTCTAGGTTTAGAGAACAATGGAGGATTCCTGGTTTCAAAAGTTCCCCACATCCTCCTCAACCGAAAACACACAGAAACGAGGAGAGCAACTGAAACTGACATGATCATGCCTTTTGTGTTATTAGGACATGGTAGACTTAAACTTTGATGTCAATAATTAAAGGTAATGTTCTCAAAATGACAAACTATAGGTAGAGGGCAGATTACTGATTGCCAGTGTTGAGGGATTTGGGAAGAGTGGAGTGGGTGTGACTAGTAAGGGCATCACGGGGGATATCTTTGTGTTATGGAAGAGTCTGTATCTTGACTGCAGTGGTGGTTACACAAATCCACACGTGTGAAAATGACATGGGTCTATACACACATCACACCAATGACAACTTCTAGTTTGATATCATGCCGTAGTTTTGTCAGGCAAAAATATTGGGGGACACTGGGTGAAGAGCACATGGACTTCTCTGTAATATCTTTGCAACCTTCTGTGAATCTGTAATTGTTTCAAAATAAAAAGTTAAAAATAATTAAAAATTGGGAAGAGAAGAGAGGTATTGGAAAGTAGAATAAATCTTTTAGATGTAAAAGATTTTAAAACTGACATAGAAGATAGTAAAGATTAAGTAAGAAAACAGAAAATTAGTGGGACTATATAAAGTATTGATATCAAGAGAACCACTAAACTAAAAATGAAAATTTCTGTAAATACTAACAGAGAAAAACCACCCCAAATAGAGAAGGAACTGCAGTAGATATAATATAATATATACATACATCACAATGTAATGTAATACAATATTGAGACTAAACATTTTAGTCATATAAATAAATGTGAATGGATTAAACTCATCTGTTAAAATTATTTCAAAGCAGTTTATAAAGCAAAACCCATCATTATACTGTACATAAGAGACACTCTAGATGAGTGATTCAAAAGAATCATGGAGAAGAGATGAAATGCAGGAATGGACAAAGATTTAACAAACAGAAGTAGCTGAATGAAGCCACGCACTTACACAGCGTGAACTGCTTATAAGCAAGGCTCTGGTGCAGGCCTTCTGGGCGTGAGTCCCTGCTCACCCTCTCAGCCCCATCTCCTCCTATACCCCTCACTTACTCCACGGCAGTCAATTTTATTATAAACTTGCTGCTTGCTGCTTCTCAGAAATTCCAAATGTTTCCCATGTCAGCACTTTCTGCCTCGATCATTCCTTCTCCAGATTCCCACTTAGTTTTCTTCTCCACTTTTTTGAATTTCTTCCCTAAATTCTCCTTATCAGAAAGGAAATATCTAACCCATAAAATAGAAATCCCTACCACTGCAACAGAAAATAGCAACCTCCGTAATCGCCACTTGACATAGCACACGTATCATCTGCTTGGCCGGCTGTAAAACGCCACAGACTGGGTGACTTAAGCAGCAGAAACTTAATTTCCAAATTTCTGAACATGGCAACTTCCATATCAAAGTCTGGCAGGGTTTGATTTC
Source organism: Manis javanica (assembly GCF_040802235.1). Classification (NCBI taxonomy): domain Eukaryota; kingdom Metazoa; phylum Chordata; class Mammalia; order Pholidota; family Manidae; genus Manis; species Manis javanica. The sequence goes on from NC_133160.1 coordinate 163,334,016, forward strand.
TAGTGAAAGTTCTCTTCCTGGCTTGGAGATGGCCGGCCGCCTGATCACTTCATTCCTCACCTGGCCTCTCCTCTGAGCCTAGGAGAGAGGAGAGAGAGGGAGTGGGGGATGGGGGATGGGGGGGCAGGGGAGGGAAGGAGGGACAGTGGGACAGCAAGCGAGCAAAAGAGCTCTTTTCTGCTTCATGTAACACTACCAATCCTATCAGATTAGGACCCTGCCCTGTGGCCTCATTTAACCCTAATTACCTCCATCCATAAAGGACTATCTCCAAATATAGTCACTTTAGGAGTTAGGGCTTCAGTATCTGAATTTGAGGGGCACACAATTCAGTCCACAACAGACATGACATATTTATCTTTTTATCATCTCTCTGACATGCGTTCCATAAAGGCAAGAACCTGCCTATATTGTGTTCATTGCTTTATCTCTAATGCCTCCACTATGGCCTGACATAATGGGGACTCAACAAAAAAACGGAATTAATGAGTACATGAAAATAAAACAGCTGGATGAGCTTTGGTGTGTCCTTGCTGCTGCTAATCTGCTCTTTTCTCATCTATAAAAAGTGGATAGTAAGTGTACCTGCCTCAGCTTTGTTTTAAAAGTTAAATGAGACAATTCATGCACAGTGCTTGAAGTGCTGGCACATACGAAGAGCACCGTGTAGATTAGTTACCGCTGTCATTATTGTTATTGCTGTCGCCAATATTATGATTACTTTGAGGCTAATCCTCAAGTGTGCTCCCCCATCCCACTCGGAGCAAGTCTAAACGGTGGAGACAGGGAAACTGGTGCCAGCACACTCTGGAGAGGTGGTGGACACTGTTGCCACAAGATGTCACATATAGGTGCTCTGGGTTTTAGTCTATTGAAATTTGAGATGTTTTCCTGGTTTCAGAACAAACAGACTTATGTCCTTGGTTTTATAGTCTAGCTAGGTAGTTAATATCCTGCACCACCATCCTGTTTCAGGTTTTACAATGTTGCTATTATCTGACCTCTTTTGTCTCGGGGAAAGATTAGTCATTGCTGAGAAACAGGTGAGAATTACGTTTGTGCACATCACGCATCACGCTTGCAGAACTCAGGAATCATCCAGCTGTGCTGGAGCTGTGGGGTGGAGGTTGTCACCAGCACCACGTGACAAAATCTTCCTAGAACATTCAGGTCCATGGTGTTTCTCTCCTGCAATCAGTTAAGCCAAAGGGCATTGTCTGCTTTTCTGCACAAAGGGCAACTATGTACACACAGACTCCTGGCCTGATGCCTGGCTTGTCCCCACAGACATGTGATGTGCTCTGGCATCAGATCTGGAAGCTTACTTGACAGCTGCTCAGCGTTCCCTTGATTTTGCCTTTAGCAACAGGAATATTGATAAGGCAATGGTTATCTTCTGATGACAATTACCTTGAGGAAAGACAAACCTTTAGGAGCCCCTTAAAATATAAACAAAAGACATGAGACCGATCAGATTGCTTCTGCTATTACTTCACACTGCCAGAAGATGGGGCCACAGCTATTTTTCTATATTCTTTTATAAACCACAGATACTGCAGGGGAAAACCATGTTGGTAGGTTCCTTCCACAGTGAATGCTTTTAGTCCTGGCTTTATTTGAGCACTCCCCTCGGCCCTTCCTTCCTTCCTCTTTCTCTCTTTCTTTCTTCATGACTGCTTTATCTCAGGAAGCTATTAGAGAACTCCCTCTCCCTGCCTTTTTGAAAAACACATAGTGACCTCTCCTCAAGTTTGTCTTCGAAAAAGGGTAAAGTGGAAGCCATGGCCTTGCCACTAGGGTGCGGCTTCCTCCGATTTTCTACTCAGAAAGACAGAAGTTTTCAGTAATGTCCACCACACTTACTTGGTACAGCCTTATTTTAGGCCATTAAAAGCTTCAGAAGAAAGGTGGAACGCCAGCCAGCAAAGAGTTATTATCTGTCCTCCAGACCCCAGCTTGGGAGACCTGGTTACCAGGCCCCTCCTGCGGGAGGTGCACGAAGCTAAGGCCCTGTGAGTGTGCTGTGAGGAGGGGGGGACATCTTGAAGGCTGAGCAGGATGAGGTGGGAAATGAGCAAGAGCTGGAGAGAAATGCCATGTTTTGTTTTTTCTTTAAGTTTCATAATTTACTGTATTCATCCTCTGAAATGCTCTATTGTGTTTTTTTTCTCTCTTGAAGGCCTAATTTCCCCCTTTATTCAATTCCTCTGCCCTAGTCTTAAAAAGAAAAGGAAAAATTGATTGGAATCAAGCGCACTACTGATTTCCATGACAATATCAACAGTTTCAGAAATCAGGCTCACAATTTCTGAGCGAAATGATATCATGGCCCATGGAAAATCGGCTTCACAGAGCAGGTTTTGCTAAATTCTAATCTGGTTTCCAATCAGGCCACAGCCCCAGAGGACCCCCGTCAGCAGAGGGTAAAGAGTTCGGTGGGTTTAACTGGGCGTCCAGGCCAGCCCCACTCAGACATCTTGGCAGCACTGGGTACAAGGAACTTAGAGGTCTTATTTTGAGATTTATTCCTGATGAAGGTTCGGGGCAGATGGGCTGGCTGTGGTTAAATCTTGCTTGGCTCAGAACTACTCTCAGGTGTAACCAGTTCTCTCTGAATGGAATTTCCAGTTTCCTTTGTTTTTATTTTCTATTTAAGATACTCTGGTGTCTCTTAGTGTCAATAAAATCTTGGGTTTGCATAGTTATGTATAAGGTAGTCACCGGCTAGAAACACCTGCCTTGTGTATCTTGGCTTGCGGGCCAGCTGAGGGAAGGTTCTTTTGGACTTACCTGAGCGCCCTGCATCCTGAGCCATGGTGTGGTTTGCTGGAGGGCTCAGTGGCACAGCCAGAAATGTGAAGCCCTCTGAAGGTTAAATCTACTGAAATCCCTGGAAGCCCAGTTTTCCTCCTGACTCTAAATACTACAGAGAGAGAACATCCACCAACCATGGTTCTTACAGACGTCCCTACCCAAGCTTTCCATCCCTTGATGAGATTAAGGTTGACAGGTTAGCTGGTCCACCTTCACCAAACTGCTCTGCAAAGGCCGTAAGCCCAGCTTTGTCATTTGCACTCTTATTACAAAGCCAGCAAAGTGTATGTTCTAGCTCCTAACCTTTCTCCCTAGACAACACAAAAAAGGCACTGTAATGGTTAAGTCACACCCACTTCAGCTCACACTTTGACTTTATTGACCACTATGTGGCCTTAAGCAAGCCCTTATCTTCTCTTATAAAGTGGAAATAATCAGAGTACCTGCCATTTAACACAGTGCTTGGCACATAGTAAGGACTCAATACATTTTAGCCATTATTCTCTTTGATCCTCATCAACAGATAAAAATGGAAAAGTTGGAAGAGACTTTGGAAATAATCTCTTCTAGTAATTTTCAAATATTTTAGATTATGGAGAATGTTTTGTAGACATGAAATTGTGGGCAGAAACATCAGTCTTCAAAACAGATCCAAGATGAGTATCCCTGAAAGAGGTCTGAGGACTCGAAAGATGGAAAATAGATCCAAGATGAGTATCCCTGTAAGAGGTCTGAGGACTCGGAAGATGGAGGGGTCCTGCCTGCTCGGCCCTCCTTCCTGTCCCTTCCCCCTAACACTCCTGTAAGGGTCTCTAGAACTCTTAAGAATTCTGAGGTTTCTACTCTGACATCCAGTCTTCTAACCCAATTCTGCCATGTTAAATGCCTAGAGAAGGAAGGGGCTCATGTAGACTCAGAGAGCTAACAAGAGACCCAGTCAGACCTGAACAGTCTTTATTACATATCCTTGAGCTAGATACAGATGAATATATTCATCTTCTCCATTTCTGGAAGTGAAAATCAGGGCTTAAGATATTATAACAAGCAAAACATTTTAATTCAAAATTGTCCTGGAAAATTAGAGATGTTTGGTCACAGTCCAGCTAACATCCTCTCTGAGTATAGAAGCTAGTAGCTGGGACCAGAAATCCTCATAAAAGGGGACTGAGGCATCTTTGGCTTAGAAGCCAATGTGTGGTCCAGACAGTATTACAGGATTCCGAAAGTGGTAAGGCTGGAGCCCATGGGGAACGCCCCGTGAAGGACACTGTATCTAAGGTGGCCCCTGAAGGACGGCCAGAACACCGACAAGTAGAGAGAGAGATAAAAGCCATTCACTGCAGAAGAACTCTGCGGGAAATGCTGTGGAAAACACAATGCATGTGGAAAGCTGAAAATTGAAGAAACAACCAGCCTGGCAGGAGATGAGAGTTCTGAGGTAGAGATCATTGGGGATGCTGAGGAGGGGGGTGACTTCATTAAATGGGGCATTCTGGGAGATTTTAAGCATGGAGAAGCCTCTGTGGGCAGGAGGACGTCCCAGGAAGAATGATCAAGTCGTAAGTAGAAGATAAAGGAAGGAATCAGGAAAACAAAGTGGGAGGGTCTACAGGAGTTCAGACATAACATCGTGAAGGACTGGACCTGGGGGTGGCCGTGAGACCAGAGAGGAAGAGGAGAGAGTGAAGAGTCACACAAAGGGTGAAACAACAGACGTCGGTGACTCAGCGGGTGCTGTGGGCGAGGAGGGAGGAGCTAGACGGAAGCCTGGTGGGAGTCCAGGTGGTGAACACCCGAGGCCCACGGAGGAGCGCTGGGGAGGCTTGTGGGCAGTTTTGGCTGGGTGAGCCTGTGGGGATGGCAGGATTTCAGGCCCACCAAAAGGGAAGATGCAGGGTGGTGATTCAGACCACAGGCCCTGGAGGCCAACTCCAGGGTTCTGTCAGCCCCACCACTCCGAGCGTGTCACTTTGGCCAAGTGATTTAAACTCTTTGAAGCCTCAGCGACCTCATTTGATGTTTGTGAGGCTGAACTAAGATAAGGCAAATGCTGGGCCCTGCGCAAGGACGGACACTTCCAAGTGCATGCTCTCTGTCTCTGGTCCGTCGGTAGCTCTAGCTCCAGCTCTTAAAATTTCTTGGAAGCAAGAAATGAAGGACTCAAACTTAGCCAGAAATAAAGAAAAAGACATTTAAGTCATTTTAGCAGTAATCCTCGAAGATGTTAGTTACCTTGAAAAGAAGAGAGGGAAGACTAGGGTGAGAAATCTCTGAGTGGCACCCAGCTGTTTACTGTTGCCAAAGGTCGCACAGGAGGCTTAGCGGAGAGGACACTGGGCCAGTGCACTCTGTTTATTATTAAAGGGCTTGAACTCAGAATCCCCTGGGGGAATCTCAGCTCTGATGGACCAGGCCAGACAATAAGCATGAGAACTTGGGAGTCTGGCCCATTGGACACTAAGTGTAAGGCAAGGTCAGTGATCACATCAGCCCCTTCCCCTTGATCCCATTTTCTCATCCTGACTCTCTCCTTGAGGTCTTACCATTTGAATAGTAATAAAAGGCAAAATAGGAGGAACCCAAGAGCAGAGCTTGCCCCATACACCCAAGCTTACAAAGGAACCCAGTGTCCATATTATTATACCTGCCATTTAGAATTAGAGAAGGGGAAGGAGAGGGAGAGAGAGAAAGTGAGGCAGGAAAAACAGTAATTTTATAAAGTTAACACTGGACCACAGTCCTCTTATTTTCTTACAAAAGTTCTCTTGTGCCCCAGTGATGTGCCAAACTACTTCCTTGGTGTGACCAATTTTGAATCGCCGTCCCGGCAGGGGGAAGTGGTAAAGGTGTTAGAAGTAAGCTTCTCCCGGTGGATCATGTCACCAATAGAAGCCAAAAGCCGCAGAGGAGAGGAAGCCCGCAGCTGGAGGCCATAGAGGAGAAGTCTAGTGAATGATGTTATCAGGTGAGCCTGGCGAGGATGTGGAAACAAAGGGTGGGCCTGGAGAGGACAGGGTGAATGAGGAGCATGACGTACCCCAAAGCCAAGGGGAATGGGGACAAGGATTCAACTGCTGGAGAAGGATGTGGTTCCGAATGCCTTCCCATGTCTGAGTTTCACCCGAAGTACGTCTCATTTGAAGCCAATGCTGGACCTCCTTCCAAGGCCCTTTGGGCCCAGAAGGAGCCCTCAGGACCATTGCCTTGAATCTGAACCTGGGTGATGCCAGATAAAAGCTGATTTGAGCATGAGCCGTCGGGATCAAGGCTACCTGGACACCAGATTTGAATTCCCAAACACTTTCTCAAGTTACCAATGTCTGTGGTCTGATTCAGGCCTCAATAGGGTGGACCACGGCCATCCCCCCACCCATCACCATAGTTGAATGGCAGTTAGCCTGTGATATTCACCATTTTGTTTTCAGCTATATGAAATAAAAAAATGACAGTATATATAAGCAAAATAACAAAAAAAACTATTACTGTTTAGTAATGACTTAGAAACAGAAGGCTATTAAAGCCCTTTACAAATGACTTAACATCTGGTTTTTTTCTCCAATTTGGCTTTTCGTGTCATAAGATTTTACAACTCCAAGGGTTTGGAAGTTTGATTTGGAAGGAAGAGTCCTAGCCTAGGAGATAAAAATGTCAGAGTCTGATCTCAGCCACACCTTTTTGCTCTGTGTCTTTGGGCAGGCACCAAACCCTCTGAGTCACAGTTTTCTCCTGACTTAGTGGAGTGGATGATGTATGCTTTGTGTCTTTCCCAGGTTTGCGGCGAGGAGCAAAAGAAACAAAGGGGTAGAGGGCTGATGAGAAGTGCACAGGAGGTTCTTGACCTTCTGTTTCCAAACCACTCATGAAAGGTTGCTAGTTCTTGCCACGTTTACTGTTGTTGGTGCCCACCTTCCACCCGACAGACCACTCTTGGCAAATGCACAAAATAACATTTATGAAGTTAAAAACAAGTTCACCTTAATGTCCTTCAGACTAAGATAGGTTATGCTGAAAATAGTTCAGGGGCTTTTGAACTACAATGATGTATTTCTTGCTCATATTACCTATTCATTGCTGGCCTCTGTTTTTCACACTCACAAGGGGACTCAGGCCACTGGAGCAGCTGCTGTCTCCGGTGTGCTGGTCACCACACTCTGAGGGTCTTGCTCATATAATTGAATGCTCAGTCTGGAAGGGATGTATCTCACTTCTGTTCACAACTTGCTGGCCAGAACTGACACACAGGGCCAGGAAGTGAGTGCCATCCTACCAGGGAACTGGAGTCCTTAGACACCTGCATGGATGGTCTATTGATCCGTGTCGCTCTAATGATGGGGCTACTCGCCATTCATTGAATACCTGCTGGTGTCAGGAATGGTGCCTGACTCAGGAGATACAAAATCACAGACAGGCCCTCTGCCCTGGAACGCAGAATTAGAAGTAAGCATGGATAGTTTATGAGCGTCAGGCAGCCACTGCATCCAGCCCAAATTGAGAGAAATGGAATCCTGGAGGTGGTGTCCAGGTGAGTCCTAACTGGAGCAGTCAGTCAACCATGGAGAGACTGGGGCATGGGCCAAGACAGGTGAGAAGCAACCCTGCCTGTGCGCAGGCCCTTGGAGAGGACCTTGTGGCAGGAGCGTCAGCTTTGAGGCAGCATGGCCGAGAGGGGTGAGCCTCGGTGGGTGGAGGACCAGTTAGGAGGTAGTGACAGCAGCTAGGGAAGGGAGTGTGAGGCCCGCTCCAGGGCAGAAGATGTGGGCACAGAGGGTAACATTCAAGAAACTGTGGTAAGCGAGCTTTCAGCTCTGAGCAACCTCAGAGCCAGCAGAGCAGGCGAGGGAATTACTTGTAGCCAGTGGGAGCCATCTGACCAGTGTCCTCCTGCTTAGACGCCAGATGTTTCTGGTTTAAGTCCAGCTCCCCCACTTAATGGCCGTTGCCCTGGGTGAGTCACTGGCCCCTCTCTGAGCTTAAGTTTCCCCATCTTCAGAATGGGGATAATGATAGACAGCCCACAGCAGTGAGAGGAAGCGTGCCGGTGTAGAAAGAGCTAGCGGGACCTGCGCCGTCTGGCCAGGGCTGTGGAGCGTGGACCGCCACTCCTAGCGCGTGAGGGAGGCCACAGCCTCTCCCAGCCAGCCCCGGCCTGTTCTGCCAGCCGGAATGCCCACACGGTGGCTCCTGTCTGAAGTCCAGAGGGAACAAAGGACACTTGGCACCCAGGGGCCTGAGCAGCGTCCTTTCCTGTTTGCCTCGCAGAGGCCTTCCTCTCCTGGCCCCGGGGTGGGCCGGCTCTGGCAGCGGGCAGCGTTCTGCTGAGTCACCCTGCCCGGCCCCTCCCGGCTGGGGTTGGCCCCAGAGTCCTGGCAGGCGGAACCAGCTTCCCCAGGGATGTTTCTGTTGAGGGGGGAGGGGTGGGAGCAAATAGCGTCTTATTTGGGGGGATCAAAAGCCTTCTGAAGGAACAATAGAGGTTTTTTTATGGGCACGGTGGGCTGTTGGCCAAACCTTGGCCTCCCAAATCATGCCGGGGAGGAGGGACTATTGTCACTGGGCTTTTTGCCATGACTTTGCATCCATCAAATGAAGCAGGAAGCAACAGCCCAGGAGAGCCCGGGTTCCGACTCAGTGTTTACCTCCTAGCGGAGAGGTGCCCTTAGCGAAGGTTCTGAGGCGTGCTTTTTCATTTCCACAGCTGCACCGCTGGGTATTAATAGCGGCTGACCTTTTATGTGCCCTTGGTATGTGTCAGGCTCTCTACCAAGCTTTTCTCTACTTGTTAGGGTTCTTACCAACACGGGAATGGGCTGGGTTCTCTTTTTATTCCTGTCTAACCCCTGAGAACACTGACTCTCAGAGAGGTCATATCACCTGTGTGAGGTCACACAGCGGTAAATGGCAGAGCAGGCTGTTTGATGCCAGGGCCCATTCTCTGCACAGGTACACCTGGCAGGAGGCTTCGGGCACTGATGGGGACCTGTGCATCAGTGAGACTCACACGTAGCAGGTGTACAAGAAATGGCCTTGCTTAGTTTTATTACTATTACTTATTCTTTACAACAGGTGTGATTATTTCTTTAAAACAAGTGAATGACAGCAAAAACACAACATAGCAATTGTTTCCCAGGCTGGTTTTGGTACTGAGTGAGGGGAGGACATGCCTTGCCTCTCAGCCCACACATTATGATGACATGGCAGGTCTGTGGGCAGGGACCACAGGGCGGGGGGCATACCCACGCCACGTACTGTAGGGATCGTATTAGCTTCTGAACTGTGTTGGGATGATTTTGTTCTGAAGCAGAGTGACCTTCAATCTGCATGTCCTCATTTTGTGGTTCAGGATTGAAGTCTGTAGGTTGTAGAAATTACACAGATTCCAGACAGGCTTCCTGCATTTAAGATGCCACTGACAGGTGTGTGATGCCTATTGTTTTAACTCCACGTGGGTCAGATCCACATTGCTCCTTAGACAGCAAGAACTTTCCTAAACCTACTCAGAACAGGGCTGTTTTGCTTGTTAGCTCAGGCTTTTCTGTTTTAGAGAGTTTCCAAGGCGAGAGATTTGTTCTTCTTCTAGTTTTTGCTTTCAGCACCCCAAAACTAGTCCTGGCTGCTGGAGCCAAATCACATATTTCACTTGACTACCATCAATATCAAATTACCAAGCAAGCAGGTACTGACAAGGGAAAAAAAAAAAAAAAGTAAGTGACCCAGTTCCCCGTGGTGTGTCATTGGGGGGGGGGGGGCTCGCCCTCTCCCCCGCCACTCCCAGAGTGTGCCCTGGAGATGCCGAGGATGATGTCAGCTCGTTCTCTGCAAGTGGCAGGGAGATGGGTTGGCAAGGTCTGCAGTTTGGAGCCTGGGACCTGACTACCATTTGGGCTCCTGTCGGAATAACTGTAGAGATCATTAATCTTCCATTTACGGCTGCGCCTTCTCGGGGCTTGAGTTTTCTTGTTCTGTTTTGTTCTGCATGGCATTCAAGATTCCTTCACAGGAATCGGTGTCGGGTCAGGAAAATGCTACATGAATTATGTCCTTGTGAAGTCACCATCTGGCCAATATTCACCTTGCTTCGCAGAATACCAAGGATATCGTTCGGCACAGATGCTGGGCCGGATCATCACACACGGGCGCTGCGGTCTGAAACCCACATGCAATCCGGGGTAATGAACGCACCTGGTGCTGGTGCACGGCTCCCGCCCCGCCCGCGCACAGTGGCTGGCTCTCCTTGTTCATACACGGGACTTGGCTCTGTCTTCTTCCCTTTGGGGGTGGGGGGAGAGATTTGTGGTTTGAATCATGCCCCGCATCTCCAGCAGTAATTAAGTCACCATCACGGGGTTGGTGAAAATGGGAGTGTTTGTGTGTGTTCAGGAGGCTGCATCACATGCAAACAGCACAACACTGAGCAGCTTTCTGTGGCTTGAACAGCCCATTGTCCTGTGCGTCCGGAATCTATTCTGCTGTTGGTGCTCACGGACGGGCTTTGCAAGGCCAGGCCCAGCCACTGGTCTCCTCGGGGCTTTGCACCACTTGGAAGGAGCAGATGGGTCCCAAGCTGGGCAAAATAGAAAATGAAACACAAAACAGCCCACCGTGATTTCTCTGTGAGCAGAACCGCATGGCCTCCTTCCTCTCCTCCCATACTGGTGCTGCCTGGTGGCGTTTTAAAGCAGCGACAGGGAAGGGAGGGAAACGTGCCGCCTCTGGGAAGGTGTCATTGTGGGACGCCTTGGGCGCTGTCTTTGACAGAGGCCAGGGAGGGTTTGCAAGTGGACCTGGTGGGAGTAGAAGTCACAGAACGTCCAATAGTGATGGGGACTGCTGGTTGACATGGGGTGGGGGTGCCCAAGGCTCCCTGCATATCCTTCTGTCCCAGTATCCTCTCAGGATGGGTGGTGTGAGAGGCAGGAAGGGCCTTGGTTCCCGAGGGTGCAGGAGCATGCAGGGACGGTGCCCTGGGCTCCTTTACCGAGTGCCCACTGCACGTGGGTAGGAAAGGTGCTCCCGGGGCGACCTGGCTCTGGGCAGCCTGGGGCGTGTGGTGGCCCCAAGCTTATCTTCCAAGGACACATCACTTCTAGGAGGAAACAGCGAAGTTCCCAGGAGCAGTTAATGGTTTCAAAACCCCTTGGGTGTCCTTAGGGGCTTGTCACTGCCTTTCTCTGAGCTCCACTGGGAGTGGCTCCCAGTTGTCTCCTATCAGATTAAAGCTCCTTATCACAGGCTTGCTCATCCTCTGCTGATTGGCCCCTGCCAACCTAAGTCACCTTTTGTTCTGAAGCACCATGTACCATCATCTGAGTGTAGGCTCCAAAGCCTGCTACTTGCCAGCTCTCTTCAGATCAACTCCATTCAACAGATGGGCCCTGAGTTCTGCGCCAGAGCCAGGCCCTGAGAGGAGGGGAGGCAGTTAGGTAAATGAGGCAGATGGCATAGGTGTCATCAGGTGGAGAGCATTTCCTAGTGTGTGAGCGGGAGGCAAGAGTTTGAGTCTCATGGCAGACAGGAGCTGACCCATCTTGGCCAAGTTCCTTAAACTCTCCAGCCCTCTGTTCAGGGGGCTCGGTAGGAAAATGGGGGTAATCATGTGGATTTGCTCTAAGAATTGAATGAGATTTTTCCCTATCTTTCTAGTGTTTGCTAAGTATTTCACATACATATTTCATGCACACACACAAACAAACCCTCAAGAACCCACTGTTCTTTTTACAGCAGTTCAGATAGAACATGAAGGCGGAGGAGTCGACTTTGCCTACCCAAGTCTGCAAACGCTTCATTGGTGAGGACAGACTTGAGGCAAGGCTTTCTTCTTCCAGAAGGCAGGAGCTGAAAGGAGCGTTCCAGGGCAGGGCACCATGGGTACAAAGTCAAGGAGAAGGAAATGGCCTGGCGTGTTCTGGGAACGACCAGTACCCTCGGAGCCCTGGTTTTGCAGCAGACGGGGAGCAGCTGGTAGGAGATGACCCTAGAGAGGCAGCAGGCAGCCAAGCTGACACCAGGCTTCACCTCCCTCATTTGGAGGCTGCCCCAAGCACATGCCTCCTCACGTTCTCTGCCATGTGTGATTTCTGCCATCCTTCTAACACTACTCGGACTCACCTTGTCCATTCAGCCTTATCTACTTCTAAGTTCAGTACAGTTCCTGGCGCCACTTAGGGCTAGCCAAACGTCATGTGTCACCTTGTGCTCAGTCTGTAAAATCCTCCAGGATGGGGACCTCACGGAGAACTTCCCTGTAACCACCGTTCAATAGCACTTTGCATAGAAGGAGTTTCATAAATGCAGTTGCCGTCATCAGGTAGACTCTGAATTAGCAGATGAGCAGGGGGACTGGGAAGACAGCCTCTGCGAGAGCAGAAGCGGGAGAGAGCTGACGCCCTTTTCCCAGTGAGCTCCACTGTGTCATCAGCCTCTTGGCTCTGAACTTTTCGTATCACTGGCACAGGAGCCACCCGTTCCCGGGGGGGGTTCTGAGAAGTCGGGAGGAGGCTACGGGACTTTGGGGGAAGGGCGTAGAGTCAAGGGAAATTTCGTTTCCCTAACTGTGGCTGGGAAAGAGCCTGCCATGTTCACATCAGGTTCTGTGCCCAAAGGGCCTGGGGTCCCTGAAGCTGAGCACCTTCCTCCTCCTTCGCTAGGAAACGAAGTCCCAGATGGGGCCCTTTTCACCAGCCATGCTGTTTTGATGTCCCACTTTGGTCCATTTGTCTAGAGATGTGTGTGTGGGGGGGGGCATTGGTCACCAGCACAGCTCTGGAAGTGAGCCTCACAAAACCCCGGGAAGGGTGAGCCTCGGGTCAGAGAGACCGACACACCTCCCTGCTAGTAAGTGAGGGAGCTGGGAGTGAAGGGGAAGTTTTTCCGACACCCAGCCCGTGAGCTTTTTGTCATCCTGCCCAGTAAAGATGTCAAAGCTTGGAGCACCATGGCACCAAAAGGGAAAAACTCATATAATCAAGAGCTCCGTGGGAATGGATCATACAGACGAGCTCTTAAAAATTTCAGCCTTGAGAGTTGTAGGGAGGAGACAACAGAGAACAGAGGCAGGAGTGGTGACGCATTAGTGTGGGTGGGAAGGAGCGGTTTGGTGTAGAGTTGGAGGTCTAGCAATACAGGCAGACCCCTACAGAGAAGAGACAAGGCACTGGAGAGGGCATGCAGGGGGCTCATGGCTGGAAAGGGTTGGTCACCTCTCATACGTACGTAGGGAGCAGCTGCTGAGCTCAGGTACCTAAGCTCTGAGCAGCCCCGAGTGTGTGTAGGGCAAACAGAGCCCCTGACTTCAGGAGGAAGCTGCTCTCTCCCTAACAATGCTCACTGTGTCAGGAAAAGAAATCCCTACTGGCCACACCCACCACGGGGAGTCTGGATGGGGTCCCTCTCCCAGTGCTTGCCTGTCCCCCCCATGCAGCACGGACCTGGAAGGGCTGCTAGCTCACTCCCTCTCCCAGTGGGGCTGTCCCCAAACTCTGAGGGTTCTGCCTGCCAACTTTCTCTGGCCTGAAGCAGTGATGCTGAATCCTCTAAGCTTTAGATTCTTCAGATCCTTCACAGAAGGGCATCTACAACACAAATAGGCATCTCCCCTGCTCGTTTCCTCTCACTGTATAAACCGCTCTGCTGTTGTGCCTGCAGAGTCCCTTCCAATTACTCCACTATATTAAACACTTCTGTTACCGACCAAATGGCTCTGTTCCCCCCAGATTCTTGTGCTGAAGCCCTAACTCTGACGTGATGGTATTTGGAGGTGGGCCTTTGGGAGTAGTTAGGGGTGGATGAGGTCATGAGCATGGGTGTATGATGCACTTCATACTCTTAGAAGAGGGAGAGATAGACCAGAGCTCTCTCTGCTGTGTGAGGACACAGAGAAGGTGCCCGCCTGCAGGCCAGGAAGGGTGCCCTCACCAGGGCCTGAATCTGCCAGCTCCTGGATCTTGGACTTTGAGCCTCCAGAAGTGTGAGAAATATTTGCTGTTAAAGACCCCCAGGCTATGGCATTTTGTTATAGGCAGCCTAAGATTATCAGACCGCCTCCTCCGTACAAGGGATGAGGCGAGAAGGTAAAAAAGGTAAGGAACAAGCCAGAAATGCCAGTTCTCAAGATGGACATTCAGATAGCAGGTGTGTGAGTCCCTCCTCTGTGAAGCCCTCCTGGCCTCCCAGGTTGAGTGACCACACCTGAATGTGACTGAGGGCTGCATGCATTGGTTTCGTGCGTCTGTGTACCTCTTGGTTGACTCTGAGTTCCTGGGGCCTGGTCCTTGCCTTGAGGCGAGGTGTGAGGACTTGGAATGGGCTGGTGCCTGGCCTGTGCTAGCTTATTTAATTCTAAGCACAAGTCTGCCAGAAAGAGATGATTAGCTTCTTGGTAAAGATGAACAGACTGAGACTCAGAGAAATTGTGCAGACCAGCCCAAGGTCACACAGCTAGTAAGTCACAGAGCTTGGGTTGCAACTCAAGTGTGCCTGACTGCAGAGTGAGACACTGTAGGCACAGGGCAAAGGTTCTGGGGTAGGAAGGCCAAGGTCATCCAGACTGCCTGTAACAGAAGGTGCTGGTAAAGGCAGGAGGACAGATAATGAGGGAAAGAACAGGCAGGTGGGGCCCTGGGAGTCCTCCAGGCCAGGAACTTGGACTTCTTCCCATGCATATACAAATGCCATTTCAAGGGTGTGGCCAGGGAAGAAAGCTGACAAAGGGGTGGGAAGAGGCCTTGATTGTATAATAGTCCTTGTCGTTTATAGCTGAAAGTCTCAGCAGCGTCAAATCCACAGGAGCGTGGGTAATAGGAGAGGGCACGGTGCAGGCCACTCCTTCCCACGTTTACTGCAGAAATGCCTGTCCTTTGTTCCGGGGGCACTGCTGCTGTTCGTAGCATTTCCAACTCGGATTTCGCATGTGGCCAGACTTGGTTGGGAAAGAAATGACGTTGGCAAGAATACTGCGCAAGAAGCTACAGCCTCCTCTGAGAATGCCCTTGGCTGCAGAACGATGCTGGCAAGGCGACACTGTCTCAAGAGACTATGTCCTGGGGTTCCAAGCAACAATCCCAGCACGGCAGCCACTCAGGAATATGGCCTTGCACAACCCCCTCACCCCTCCGAACCGCAGCTTCCTTTCTTAAATCAGGAGAATACACAGCCGTTTGCTCTACCTGATCGACTGCATCCGGCACGCATGTGTGTGTGAGAAGCATGAAATCATTCTCCAAGCCCTGGGTTTGCCACCCTGATATTTCCCTCCTCCTCCCCCCCACCCCAAAGTAGACTTGATTAAATTCAATAATTCATCGAATTTGAATTGTCTACTCTCAAGAGACATGTATAAGACACCAAAGTAGGCACCAAGCATGCAGAAGTGAATGAGGAAAGTCTGTCCCAAAATGTCTTCCTTGAGAATAGACGATTTCCAGTCGTGAGCTCCTGTGGTGACGGGCAGCCTGGGCAGCCTCTGAGGATCCCCCCTCACTGTTCCCATTACCAGTGACGCTGCCAATGTGAGCACTTTCATATGCCAGGCACCGGCTAGTCTCCTTACTTTTGTTATGTTACTTAATTTTCAAAGCAATCTTGTGTCAGAGATTTGAAAACCAAAGCTCAGCGAGAGAAATGTGTCTGAGGCACAGTCAGAGTGCTTACCGAAGCCCCAAACCTAGAAGCCTGTCTTCTGCTAACTAGCCTTACGATGAGCTCCTACCCTCCTCGACCACCTACTTCCCACTCCCCAGCGCATGACTGCTTTGTTTTGGGTCCCCGTTGTTTCTCACACAGGTGAATTACATAACCAGTACCCTGGGTCCCTTTGCTGCTTTCCAGTCCACCTCCCCACAGCCACCAGAGTGAAGCTTCCCAAGCGCAGATATAATTGTGTCACTGCTGTTTAAAACTGTAAATTGCTTCCTTTGTTCACAAGGTGAAATCCCTTGATGTGCCGTGGAAGCCCTCTTTGATCTGATCTTGGCAAACCCCTTGTAATGACCCTCTGCACAAGGACCCAGAGAGTGGCCCCACCCATCCGGTCTTCCTTGGGTCCCTATGCGGGCATTCCATTCTCCCCTTCGTCTGTCTAGGAAAACCTTACTCTTGCCTCAAAACTGAGGGTTTCCTCTTCCAGGAAGCCTCTCTGAGCCATCCCAGGCTAACCAACCCATCCCTGGATGTCTACTGGGCTTGTCATTTCTATTATGAGGAAGTTGATCTGTTGAACAATGATGGCTGGATGCCCCTGACGTGAGGTGGGACAAGGGGAGGAGTGTTTCTCTCTCCAGGGTGGGCTGTACCTCGGGGAGCACATCACAGAAGTAGTAGTATCCGACTGGATTTCGAGGCAAGGACTGTGTGCATTTAGGCCACTGTGCCCTGAACTCTCAGCTGTCACCAAGGCCTATATTGAAGTCTGTCAAATAGGAAGAAGATAAAGTCCCTTAACTAAGCCACGCATGGTGATGTCTTTTGTTCCTCCAGGTTGGGCTGTCGCTGGTGGCTCGTCTGGCGATGAGTCAGGTGTTCCTCAGCACATTGACATTTTAAGAGATCTGGCACAAGTGACATGGGCGGGTGAATCTGATATTTACGAAGACTTTTTCCCTCCAGAAATATCAAGTTCCAGCCATCAATGAAGGGACTCTGGACTGTGGGTGTTATCAGTTTACAGGCTAGGGACATCTTCTGTGGCCATTAGGAAACAAACACCAACCTTCTGACTTTGTCTTGTGCAGCCCCAGGATTGTTACAAGGCAGCGTTATCTAGGGGTGTTTTTCTCTGGGCAACTCAAACAGGGTCCTGGAGCTCTGGCTGGGCCCGTCAGAGGCAAAGAGAACAAAAAATAATTGTCATCGTCGCCATCGTCATCTTCTTCATCACACTGCGTGTCTTCTAAGAGCCTAGATTACTGAGGACCGTTCGGTCTGATCTAACTAAACACGCCAGGTAAGGACTTGTTCATTTGCAGGAAGACAATTCCTTATTTCTAAAATTCATATTTTAATCTTATTGCAACCCATCTTTTAATTTTCTTCACTTTTAAAACTTCCACGGTGTGTCTCCTACTACACCCCATAATCATGGTCCAAATGAGCATTTAACTTATGTATTTTGATTATATTTTGGTGTAATTGTATCTTTTGCCCCCAAACACATCTGTTTAAGACTTACCTTTTTTGGTTAAGGTCAACTCCTCTAGTCTCTCCTTTTATTTGCAGTACTTTTGCCCCCTTTAGGACATGGGTCTTTCTAGAAGGATTATTAATCCCCTGCTGTTGAGGGTGGGTTAGGCTACCTGTCACAGGTCTTCACCTGGTAATGGTGATATAAACAGTAACACCAGGTTTGATGGGCTGTACTTGCCAGGCACTGGATAAGGCTCCTGACCTGAATTTATTATCTCATTCATTTTACAACCACCCTGAATTTTTGGTGTTACTACTGTTCCCAAGGTGTGGGAACAAGCCTCAGAGGGGCTCAGAGACTTGTTGAAGTTCAGACCATTAGTGAGCATCAGAATCTGTCATCCTAACAAGCCCAAGTTCAGTGTCCCAAATGACGCTGTATCTTGAGCTTTCATTGATGAATGTTTTTATTTCTTCTTAAAAAAAATTGCAATAAATAAAGACAGAAAATAAGGGCTGAGAGACAAAAATACTGGACACCCTCCTTTAGGGCCTCCTAGCAGGGGTGAAATTCAATTTCTTTTAGTTAAATTGATTTGAATTCATTTTCAGGAGTTAAAATTTGACACGTGGCTCTAACCACACACTCCAGTGGAGTCTGGGACTGTAGCTGACTAGCATGCCTGCCATGGTCTTATTTTGTTTCATTTGCCTGGAGTGATTTGTCCTTTATAAACCAGCCTCATCTGGGAATAGTGTGCATTTGTTAATTACCTTTACAGAGCCAAGCAGATGGTGCAGAAAGTATGGTATTGTCCATGGACCTATGCCAAAAAAGAGAGAGGGAGAGAAGGCGAGAGGGAGGCATCTGTTTATTTGTTTAATTTCTTCGCGAGGAAATGGTAGGTATAAAAATAAAACCAGTTGTCATTAGGCATTTCAAAATGAGGAACACTTGCACTGTGGCATGACGATGGTTTAGGATAAGATTGTCTTTCAGCATCCAAAGCCTTGGCAATCCAAAGAAGTATTTAAATCCAGAAACTGGCCAGGTTGGACTCAGTGAGGGTCCATTAGCCAGGCTTGGATGCTGGCCAATTATACCTTCCAGAGGGAAACAAAACTGCCCCATCACAGTCCTGATTCCAGGTATGGAAAATCACCAGGCGAAGCGGATCTTGCAGAGAGGCTGTCACTCTGTGTCCGTTGCCCTTCTCCACGAGCCAGTGGCTGGGTGAATTTCAAATTAACAGCAGATAATGGCCTTTCTTTCCACAAGCATGGCATTAGGAGTCCAGAATCTAATTTTATACCACTGTCCCTAGAATCGAGAATGTTCCAGGTGGAAGGGTTCTTAAAGTAACCACAGTTCGACCCCCTCATTTCAGTGATTGGGACACTGGGATCCAGAGCAGGGAAGGGTTTTACCCCAAGTCAGCAAGCTTTATGGTGGCACAGCCAGAATCGGAGACCTCTCAGCTGCACCCCTCACCCCGCCTCCCACTCTGCCAGGTGAGAATAGGCAGAGGGCCAGGGACGGTCTGAGAAGCTTCTGGGTGGGTTATATGAGCAAAGGCTTAGAAGTTGCCTGCTGTGGAATGGCCCTTCATGGCCATGCACATGGAGGTAGGTGGGCGCATGACTTGAGAAACTTGAAACAGTCTAGAGTGACAGGAGTACTGGGTGTGGGGGACAGGGTGAGACCGGTGGTTTGGGATCTGACTGCAAAGGGGCTTTGTCACAAAGACGCAGCCCCAACAGAGGCAGGTAGGGAATAGTCGCAGTTGGGTGGCCAGTGAGGGAAAAGCCTGGGACGGGGACGTCACCCTGGAGATCTGCAGGAAGGGTCTGACCTGGGGCTGCGGTGTGGGGGGTGAAGAGGTCCAGCCTCACCGCGCTCCATAGTCACCAACGATCCTGAGCTTGCCGAATCCAACAGGCCCTCCTTTGACCAGACCTCTTGACCAGACCTCTCTTGACAGTCAGTCACCAGCTAGCTACCTTCTTCTTCAGGTGCCTTGTTTCCTCAGGCTCCATGCCACCGCCTTCTCCTGGTTTTCCCCCTTTCTCAGCATCTGGTTCTCCTTGGTTGGTTCAGCGTCCTCCTCTGTGCCTCTAAATGGTGGCGACCACAGGGCTCTCTCCTTGGCTCTCTCCTCTTTTATCTTAATGCTTCCCAGGGCTTTGAATATCATCTATCAAAAATTGAAGAGCAACTTCAAATTTTATCTCTTTAGTACTGACCTTTGACTTCAAATGTATACACATATAGCCAACAGCTTACCGTTTACAAACTAAATGGATTTCTGGAGCACAGAATTAGATAGATGAGAATCCTTGGTTAATTACACAAGGCCATGGTCAGTCTATATAATGTATAGCCATGAGCCCACAGGGCAGCTCCAGAATGAGAACCTTTTACATTTGTTTATATATTTTCACCTATTCATCTCCCTGTCCTTTCATCCAGAGGAAACCACAGTCCTAAAATTTATGCTTGTCTCATTTTGTTTTTTTAACCGTACTTTTATCATATATATATATATATATATATATACACACACACACACACACACATCTGTGAATATGTGTGCCTAAAAGAGATATATTTTAATTATAGTTATTGAATTATATGGAAAATGTACCATGTATGCAGTCTTCACTGAACATTGTGTTACTAAGATCCATCCATACTGTTCTATGTAGCCTCATCCAATCATTTCTACTGGTATATAATATTCTGTTGTCTAAATATACCACCAGTTATTTACCTATTTTTCTGTCAATGGGCATTTGTTTCCAGTTTAGCTAGTTATTAAAATCAGCACCATTATGATTATCTTGTCATGACTGCTGATACACATGTGTAAGAGATTCATTTAAGGATGTGTCTAGAAGGGAAATGGCTTCGTCATGAGCCAGATGAATGCCCAACTTGTACCATAATGCCAAGCTGTTTTCCAGATGTTTACACCAAGTCATATTCCCACTAGCAATATATATGAATTCTTTTTCTCAACATCTTAATCAATACCTGTTACTGTTACACTTAAGTTTTTGTCAGTTATATGAGTACAAAATCATATCTCTTTAGGATCTTGACTTGCATTTCCCTGATTACCAATGAGGTTGAGCAACTCTTTGTAAGTTTATTAATTACATATGTTTTTCATGTGTAGTATGTCTTCTCATGTATTTTGCCCATTTTTCCTATTGGTTTCTTTGTCATACTGTTATTGAATGGTAAAAGTTCCTTTTATGCCTTGGTATTTTATATTTTGATACTAATCCTTTGGTTGTGTGTAGTACATATATTCCAGTTTATATTTTAACTTGTTGTTTTTTTGAATGTGTCTTTCTTTAATCAATAGGATTTCTTAATTATAATGTACTCACTTTTTCTATCTCTTATCACTTAGTGCTTTTGTGTCTTAAAAAAAATTCCTCCCTACCAGGAAGTGAGAAAGATATTCTTCAATATATTAATGAGAGTTTGGAAATTTTGTTCTGACACTTGGGTCCCTAGTTCATTGAAATTCACTTTGAGTATGGTATGCAATAATCATCCAATTTCATTTTTTTCCTCCCAATATGAGCAAACACTTTCCCAGCACCCTTTCATAAGGTATCTCTGTATTTCCCTGCTGACCTGCCATGCCACCTCCATCTACACATTCGATTTTATCAATGTGTGACTTAGTTTCTGGGATTTTTGTTCTGTTCCTACTGGATGAATACATCTTACTGTTTTGTTCATCACTACTCCTTTTCTTTTATTATGGTAGCAGATTCTTCCCTTCCTTTTCAGAGACTGACCTTTCCTTATCTATTGACTTCCTCATAGATGTGGACATATGACCCAGCCTGGCCAGTTAGCATTTGTCTTAATAAGATGATTAGTTTAAAGCTGGTCATCTGGGTCTCAATGATTAAGAAGCGAACACAAAAGAAAGGATGACTTGGTGAGAACAGGTAACCGCTTGATAACAGCCTTTGAACACCTGGGATCCAGCTACACCCAAATCAAGTAACTCACTGAACTTTACGATTATGTAAGACAGTGAATGTTCCTTACTATTGAATATGCTTGAGGAGGGTTTTTTATCTCTTGCAATTAACAAGTACAGATGACCATGCCCACATCTACCTGCAGTTTAATCACAGAACGTCTGTGGGCAGAGTCAGTATTTTCTTCAACTAATCTTTCTCCCTTTGCTCCCACCCAAAGACAAATAGGAGATAGATCATGGTCCTAAAGTACCAAGGAACAGATATTTTCAAGTCCTGTTTGAAATGCAGAACCCATTGTTTAAGTAAAATATGATGCAAAAATTCCATATAGAGATTCCAGGAAAGTGGAATGAGTTGTGATAAGGGATGAGGACCCGCACACTTCCCCACACTGTCTCAAGAGCCATTTCCACTTCCATAGTGTATGGATTGACCTTAGGCTGAAGAATTTTCTCTGCAGGTCTTACTAGACCATTAAATAGTCAAGAAAAGATTTCGGTTTTAGAGTACATGACCTTAGGCTGTTTGGCCTGACAATAACAGATAACAGGGCCATTTTCTTTGGAAGCCATTCTTAACCCATGACAGTAAAAAGATGTCATCAGCATGGGGAGAGTGCCGACCTTTCCATTCTCTGGAGCACAGAGGGAGAGGGAGCAGAGAAGCTTCTTGCTACATCAAGAGCAGCAAGTAGAGCAGCAAGATCAAGTAGGGTTGGGGAACCTGGGATTAGCTGCATCTGACCTCATCATCCCTTCATTCCACCTCTACATTTATGACTCTCTTTCCTCTTGCTCCCATGGCCTCAGCATGTTCATAGTTTCTTAGCAGTAGGGTACAAATCAGTCCACGTTTGCAGTTCTGTTTGACGTCAAATTTCCCAGGCTAGCCCACTTATTATGTGGGATCTCTCTGCCTCTTAGTAAATCTTAGTTACTTGATTCAAATTCCGTAACTGCACAGCCAGTAGGACTCAAAAGTCCTCCTCTACATTTATTTATTTATTTCTGAAGTACTTACATTGTGGCAGGCTCCTCTGCTTAGGAAAAAGTATGGAAGGTTTTTGAGAAAATCTGAAGGTGAAACAAACTTAATAGGGAGAGCTTATAGGGTAAATGATAGAATCAAATTTCAAAGTGACCTTGAGAGACAAAGCCAAGGTGAAACCGGCATCATGAGCTTGGACAGGGACAAATAAGACTCTCCATTTCTTCGTTTCAAGATTTTTGTTTTTGTTTTTTGAAAGATAGAGTGAATGAGTGAATATATGTGTGTGTGTGTGTATTATATTCATATATATATATAGTTATACTTAAAAGTAAGAAATGGAAATCTTGGAGAGGGAAGAAAGCATTGGCAATGATCCAGCCCACCCTAGAGAAGACTCCTTCCTGAGCTTCCATGGGGTCAAATCCCATGTTGATATCCCCAGTCTGGGACACAGTCAGGACAAAAGGAAAGTCTTATATTTTGGCTTAAAAATTAATTGGAAATAAAGCATCTAGGCGACATGAAACCAAGTCTGTAGATCATTGTGGGTAAAATTTCAGTATTTCCAGAATCTCCCACCTGGCCTTAGTGCATCTCTGTATCAGTAGGTGTTTCCATGGGGTGGAGAGAGGTAGTCCATCTCCATAGCAATAGGTAATTACAAGGAGGACTGTGTGTATCTGGATGGGAGAGGTTGGGTGGGGCCCCTTTTCTGTGGCCCATCATGAGAGACATGGACAGGCAGAAGTGGATGACTGTTAGCAATAAATGGGTTTCTTCCACTTTATTTCTCCCTTTGACTGATTTTGGTTTCAAAGACAATTTAACCTGGGTTGGGAAAATATTTTCCCCCTGGAATTACAATCATGCTTTCCATCATGTATAGGCAAAAGTCAAAGAACCCCAGCACAGCATATGAGCCTCTATGACTTCTTTCTATCTACTTTCCATTCTTACTCCATATTTGCTTTTCTCGTGAATAAACCAAAATGCAACAAAGCAACTATTTAGAAAGCTAACAAAACAGGCAATATCTGTAGGAGTGTAAATGCTAGATAAAAGGAAGTGATAAGCCTGCTTTATTCACCACTGATTAAACCTTATCTTTAGTTCCTTCTGTGTCCAGTTCTGGGCCTTACATTTTCAAAAAAACAATGACAAGGTGGGGAGATCATCCAGCAAGAAGAACTCACCAACAAATGCAAAAGTGTGCCTGTGAGACCTGGATATATTTTACTCAGAGAAATGTTTAAGCTTCCTTGATTGCTATTTTCAAATATTTGAAAGACTAAATGTAGGTGATGGAGCAGTCCTATTTTATAAGAAAAAATAGGGCCAGTGGGTGAACCTTGCAGGTAGTAGATTCAGCTCTGTGTAAGCACTAGCCCTCAAAGGAACTGATTGTGGGAATGATGGTTGTTTTTCTGTAGCTGGGAGTGTCCACATATAGAAATGTGAGAGATGTGACCCTCTGCATGGGAGAGTCTAGCTTTTCTCAAGTATGGCCTTCTCTTAGAGACTGTCAACACATTTCAGGATTTCTTAGAGATGTCCAGAAGTGCTGAAAAGAACTGGAATTGCAAGAAATGGGGAAATAAGAGAGAGGAAGGTATGAGGAAGAGGTGTTGACATTACATGAAACTCTGAAATCTACTAAATAAGCTTTCCAGAACCTCTGTTTCCTTTCTTGCCCAGTTATATGATTTCCCCATCCTCCATGCCCCCTCTCTTGCCCTTTTACCAACTTCCAAAATACTCCTTCAATAAAGGATTAATATTAATTTATACTAGTATGTAAATGACTTCTAGGAACCCATACTGTTCTCTGCCTAGAGCCATTGCTTGCAAGTAAGTAATAAAATCTAAAGCTAACTAATAGACTATGGAATCAAGTCATTAGTCAGTTGTAGAAATGAAATTAAGGGTTAAGTTTTGGAGTACATATGCCAAGGGTTGATGGCAAATTACAGAAATGGCCTCTAACTTTATCAAAAAAGAATCCATCTGAAGAACACTGGGCTCAACACCCAAAAAACAAATAACTTGATTTAAAAAATGGGTGAAGGACCTGAACAGACACTTCTCCAAAGAAGAAATACAAATGGCCAACAGGCACATGAAAAGATGCTCCACATCATTAATCATCAGGGAAATGGAAGTGAAAACCACAATGAGATATCACCTCACACCAGTTAGAACGGCCACTATCCAAAAGACAAGAACAAGTGCTGGTGAGGATGTGGAGACATCGGAACCCTCCTCCATTGTCAGTGAGAATGTAAATTGGTGCAACTGCTGTGGAAAACAGTATGGAGCTTCCTCAAAAAACTAAAAATAGAAATACCCTTTACCCAAAGAAAACAAAATCCCTTAATCTAAAAGATATATTCACCCCTGTGTTTTTTGCTTCACTATTTGCAATAGCCAAGATATGGAAACAACCTAAGTGTTCGTCAACTGATGAATGAGTAAAGAAGATTTGGTACATATACACAATGGAATATTACTCAGCCACAAAAAGAAAAGAAATCCTGCCACTTGCAACAACATGGATGGAGCTAGAGGGTATTAAGCTCAGTGAAATAAGCCAGGCAGAGAAAGACAAATACCATATGATTTCACTTATTTGTGGAATATAAAAACAAAGTAAAACAGAAGAAACAAAACAGCAGTAGACTCATAGACACTGAGAAGTGACTAGTGGTTACCAAGGGGGAGGGGTTGGGGTAGGTGTGGGGTGGGGTAGGGTAGGGGGATAAAGGGGCACAGTAATCCACAATCACTATGTAAACTGATCACAGGGACTGCTGAACCACTGTGATGTACATCTGAAACCAGCATAAGATTGTATATTAATGATACTTTAAAAATAAGAACACTGGGGAAGCTCACAGAAGTAAGGATCAACAAGCCACAGGAAAGCATGAACGAGGGTGGCCCTGTGGGCCCAGGAAGTAAGAGGAGCTGAACCTTCTGTCCCATGGCTGCTACCAGAGAACTTGGTTCCAACTGCCACCCATCTCTGTGCATGTCAGCTTAATACTCAAATGCCCAAAATAGAGAAAATGGCTGATCTTGGGTCATGTGACCACGCTGGGTGCTAGGAGAGAAGGGTGCAGAGACAGGCTTAAAGGTAAGACAAACAGGTATAGGAAGAAGCATAAATGGAAGAAGGAGGGCTTTCTGAGCACCCTATAGTCACATCACACAGGTGAAGTCTTGAGTCACCTCTTGCCACCAAGGAAGCGAGTCCCGTCACCACTGTGCTCAGAACCCTCGAGTGGCTCCCAGATTCCAACAGGTGAAGCCAGGTTCCACCTCAGGTACCCACAGCCCGTGCAGCCTTGGCCCTGAGAACCTTGATGGCCCAGTGACCACTGCGTGTCCCTGCTGACTGGCACTCCAGCTGCCACCCACCAGCCGGCCTTCCCAATTCTAAAGCTCCCACTCTGAGCCATATCTTCCCTTATTTGACAGCTTTGAGACTTCCTATTTGCCCTCATGGAGTTTGAGACAAAGGTTAAGTAGTTGCATTCAAAAAGCCCCTGCTCAATTTGGTATTTTAACTTACTCTGGTTCTATTTTTGAGGTTCACAGTTTAAGAAGTGTCTCCTGTGAGTCACCACAAGTCTTTGGCAGCATGAGGCAGAATGTAAACAAGTAGGGTCCTTTGAAGCATCAGAAAGTTGGGGCAGAAGTCAGGGTGATGTGGAGAATTAACACCTTTCCCTCTTCCCTCCACTTGCAGGGCTGACTTCAAGCAGCTTAATGGTGTCTGCACACAGTAATGCACCATTTAGACCCAAATGGCTGCTTGCTGATCTGTTGAGGGTGGCAGGCTTTTAGTTCCCATGAAGGGCCAGATCCAGGCCTTATGGGGCCCAAGGCTTGCATGGTTTGGTAGGCTTTCTGGGAAAAAGAATACAAAGATTGTCTTCTTTTACAATTTTTGCAGAAATGGACAAGGAATACCTTATAAAGAGATCATGCAGTAGAGGAGCCTGAGGCAGAAGTTTCTTACCTTCACAGTAAAAAACCCTGATCTGCTTGTAACCGGCCATGCTTCCAGGTGGGTGGTAGTCACATCATGAGGTGAAGAGAAGGGTTAATGCTCAAGAAGCCTCCATTTCATCCTCACAGCACTGTAAAGGGGAGTGTGTTAGTTTCCTGAGGCTGCCATGGCAAATGATCACAAAACTTGGTTGCTTAAAGCAACAAAAATTTCATCTTTCACCGTTCTAGAGGCCAGAAATCTAAAACCGAGGGACAGGCTTGCCTGCAGAGGTTCTAGGTGAAAAACCTCCCCGCGCTTCCTCCCGCTGCTGGAGGCTGCCGGCCTTCCTTGCCTTGTGGCTGCATCGCTCCAGTCTCTGCTTCTGTCTCCACATCCACCTCCTCCTCTGTGTGTCTCTTTTAAGAACACTTGTCATTGGTCTCATCTCAAGATCCTTAATTTAATTACATTTGCAAAGACTCTTTTTCTAATTAAGGTCATATTGACAGGTTCCAGGGATTAGGACATAGACTTATCTTTTGGAGGGTCACCACTCAACCTTCTGTAGAGAGACTGTTGTTATCTTTGTTTTGCTGAGGCTCAGAGAGGTTAAGAACATTTCCCAGTGCCACACATTCATGAAGTAATGGAGGCAGGATTCAAACCCAGGCAGACTGTCTCCACCTAAAGTCTTAGCTCTTACTTTATGCTGCAACGAAAGATTGTAAACCAAGGAGTCTATTCGTTCGTTTTTTCCTTTTGTTTCCCTTTATTGAGGAGATGCGTTCAGGAAGAAGTTGCTCCTGCTTATATTCAGGAGATTTTTCCCTATGTTGCCTTCTAAGAGTTTTATGGTTTCATGACTTAAATTCAGGTCTTTGATCCATTTCAAGTTTACTTTTGTGTATGGGGTTGACTTTTGTGTGTTCTTACAAAATTTTATAATAAACAGATATGTGTGTGTCTGTAAAATTGAACATCATATTCTCCAAATGTGCCCAGTCTAAAGTAGCTACTTAGCTATGCATTGAAACAACACACTCTTGTCATTCTCCCCTGCACCTCTATCTACCTGATACTTCATTGTTTTTCTACCAGTTTGTGTGTGTGTATCTAAGTGTGTTTTATTTTAACTCTTTCTCATACCTGCCCTCCCAGAACTTAAGCTCTGGCTCCTCCAGCTAGAGTTTGCACACAATTTGCACATTAAAAAGGGACAATTTTTTCTTGTATTCACTGGTGCATCTCTAAAGGTCACCTAACGCAATAGCCAGCATGTGGGAGGTGCTCAGTAATAATTTCTGACTCAGGGAATCCAGACGTTAAGCTCCAAGAGACCATGTTCCCTCGCCTGTTCATCAGTGTGGCTCCCATCAGGACATAGGGCTCTTGACCTGGTTGTTCAGGGACTGGTTGTTAAATAAATGCCCATGTGTTCTGAGTTGCACTTACAGAACACTTGGCCAAGTCTCACTTCTTATTGGGTTTGCGTGTAAAAGCAGCTTGGAGACTATGTGGGAAACCTCCAGGGGTCTAGGGTCATTTATTTTTAATGCCGTAGGAATTACTAAAATATTTCTAAATTATTTTTCTTACACATATTCAACTACTGTTGAACACCCTACTTGAAACAACACACATTTAAATACCTTACAGATTAAAGTTTAACTCAGGCGAGGCCATCAATTTGGGTAGACCAGATTATCTCACTTTGGGGAAGGTCTTATTTTGAAGCTTTCCTGACATTTTGATGTGTGTATTTGAACTTTTTTGGAATGTAATATAAATTTGGAGAGTCTGTTATTTCTCTGTTTCTTTTTTTTTTCCCAATTCAGATTCAATCAAGCCCTCTCATGTAAAACTGTATATATAGGAAACCTTATACTTTTGCATGATTATATACCAAGCAAGAAAAGGTGAAATGTAAGATATGGTGTCATGACAATAACTCAACATAGGTAATTTCTCAGATGACTACATTTTAAGGGCTCCTGATCTAACTTGGGCATTTAAGTTTATGATAAAGAATGTGGACTCATAGCTAATTATTAATAGCAATACAGCTGAATAATATTTGGGCTAGTTTTACTGAAGGATAAATATGCTGACATACCAGGATGAGCTATTTAGGAACTGCCAATCCTTTGCAGCTACTTATCTATGTAGAAAAGAAGCTTGATTCTATGCAAGAAAAACAAAATTCAAAAAATAAATCCCGTAGCTTACAGAAAACTGACTGTTGTTTGTGCCCTCAACTTTAAGTTTTTGTGCTAAATAGAAATGACTCATTGGTTTATTGTCTTTAAATATGTTATGTGCTTAAACAAATAGATTGTATTTATACCACCATACCCTTAGTTTGAGACATAGTTTGAATATTTGTACTCCAATGTAAAATTTTATTTGAAAACAGTATTTCACTGCTAAACAAAAATAAGCAAGACAAAAAAACACTGGGTTGGTGGAGAGAATGTGGAGTTTAGAGGTAGGTGGTCTTGGGTTGAATTTTAATCTGTGCCTAATTCAGTGTGGTCCCAGGGGAGGTAGTTCACACATGCCTGCAAGCTGATGGTGGCTTCTCTAGTTCCTGTCTTTATAATCAGCTGCCCACATGCATTGCCTGAGATCCTTGAGGTTCTCCAGCTTTATCTTTTGTTTTACAAAACACCGCATGTGGGGACACTGCCACCGTGCATGTCAATGTGGTAGCTGGCTTCACGGCCCAAGAGGAACCTAGAAGATGAGGGACATTCATGAGAAAGCACCGGATAATCAGGCCTGCCAGGCTCATGCCCAAGTGGGCAGCTCAGCTCCTTGAAAAATTTTGTTTCTCCAGGAGACTGCCAGGACAATGCAGGCCTTATGCTAAGTCAACTGACCAGACCTTACCTCCTGCCACTGCCCCTGCCCCCAGCTTCGGGGACCGCCCATAATCTACCGTTGACAAAGTAACAAAGGCCAGTCTATTTCTCTCCACACTGGAGATGCCATCAGGGGAAACAGAGCATGTTTTCTTCAAAGTCCAAAATATTCCGTTTTTGGCCTGGGCCAAACCTGTTGAACTGGGAGGGAGTGGGATCAGAGGGGAGGTTGGGAGGCATTAGCAGGCTTTCTAACTTCTACTGGAGCATGAGCTCCAGCTGAGCCACAGTGGGGGTGGGCCCCCAGGAGGAATAAGGGAACATGGCCAGAATGGGCCGGCTCAGACCAGGCACATTCTTGGCAAGGAGAGAGAGAGATCTTTGGATGAGGAAATCTCAAGAAGCTGCAGGGAGGGTGACCTTTCTCTGCGGATTTGCTTGCAAAACCTTAAAGGGAATCACATGCTCTCTTAGACTTTAAGCCAGAGAGCTGATCCGCTGCAAAAATAGCCAACAAACAAAACCCAAAAGCATTAAATGGGTCATTAGAAAGACAAGTCCTTGGTGTTGACAATCAAATTTCCTCTTCACGTTTTGCTAGCAGACATGAAGTCTGTCCTGTTGCAGTGCTGGGGAACTTGCTGACCCCAGGATCATTCTCTTCTGTCTGCTCTGCCCACGGCAGGCAGAGTGGCCACCTTGGGTAGCAGTTTGATGACATCATTTCATGGCTTTAACTTTCTATTTCTCTCATTGCCTATAAAACAATTTTAGACTTTTGACGGCCATTCAAAACCTTCCACAATTTGTCCCTAAATAATTTTTTCAATCTTAATTTTACTGTAATTTCAAACAACTTATTCCGCAACCACTTTTGCATTGTTTCCCATTCATACCTCCTGCTGTTTGTGTCATTCCTCCCTCTGTTCATACCTTTCCATGTCCAAGTTCTACCTACTCTGAAATACCCACTTCAGATGTTGCACCTTCTACAAAGGCTTCCCAAAAAACATAAAGAAAACCAGATTTACTCTAGACTCGCCCTTTCATCTACTAATGCTATGATTTAGTTCTAGATCCATAACTGCTCTCAGTTTCCTCAGCTATAAAATGAGGGATACTTACCGAGTAGTGAGAAATGTAACTGAGGAAATCTTACAGAGTGCTTATTACAGAGCCTACCACACAGGGAGTGCTTAAAAAGTCTATTTTTAATTTATCATTATGCTTAACATGTACTACCTTATCTTACGGAGGCCAGAAAGTCTTCCTACTGTTTTCCTCTGTGTTTGAAAGAATTCCTGCAAGACTCTAGAAAGCCTAGGAAAAAAACTCATGTAATCAGTAGACACTTTCAGGCTTCCATGTTCATCACCAGGTGTCACTCTGTGCTGGTTCATGTATGGAATCCTTGTGGTAAGTCTAATTTACCACAGACATTTTAACTAGCTATTATATTCTACCTGTTTCCCAAAGGAGCTGTAAAATCAGCATTTACAATACTGTAGAAGTCTTGTTTCCTGCTCAGATTTCCAGAACATAGAGCTATCATCCCATATTTATAGAGCACTTCAGAGTTTTCCAACTGAAAGTCCTGCTTGGTCACCACAACTCTCCTGGGAGTTAAAGATCCTCGGCACTGTTTTACAGAGGAGGAAAGAGGGACTCACAGGGACCAGGCGGGACCACCGGGCTACTGTCATAGCCAGTACAGCACCACTGACTTCATGTGGGCACAGGGTAGATACTCCATGAGAATTTATGAAATGAGTAAACGAGAGAAATGAGTCTGTGCTGGTTGGGAGGGATAATTCATCAGGAGTTGGGGGAGGGTAATACATATCTACAAAGTCCTTTAAAACTTGGGGGGACCATGTCTGTTGGGACATTTCAGTTTTGACAGAGATTCTATCTAATTTGTTTAAGAAAGAGTGAGATGTATTGGCTCCTGTAAGTGGCAAGCCAAGGACCCAGCTGCCTCTAAGAATTGATTCAGGGCTCAAGTAATGTTATCAGTCCTTTCTTTCTCCACCCACCACCCCTCCCACACACCAGGCACCAACCTTCTCTCTGTTGCCAGTCCACTTCCCCAACTCAGGAGAGCACCAGGGCCTCAGGCTTCACATCCTTCCTGTTCTGTGGTCAGGATGATAAGAAAGGCGGAGGCGTGTGCTGGGCTTCCAAATTCAACAACTAAGACAGGGCCCTGGAGGCACTATATTAAAGTGATTTTGGCATTATTTATGGGGTATCAGAGTAACAGTGTGCATTTTATAGTGATGTAGGCTCTGATTGCCCAGTCCAGCCCTGCCTACACTGCGTAACTATAATAGTTAATTCCTACAGAACATTTACCAATTGGTAGCCCCACTCTTTGCATGTATATATCATCTCATCAAGTCATTTGGGCAACTCTACAGTATAGTTCTTTTATTTTCATCATTCATAGATGAGGAAAGTGAGGCACAGATAGTTTAAGTAACTTCTCCAAGGTTCTGTAGTTATTAGGTAGTAGAACTAGATATGAAGTCTCAATGGTCTAGCTCCATAGGCCACACTCAGTCACCACCTGGGTGGCTTGTACATTCCGTATGACTTAGTAAAACCTCAGTTTCTCATAGGTAACATGGCATAGTTAGTATGAAGAACAGAGATAATGGATGTGTTCATGATGTGTGATATGTAGCAGGGGCTCAATCAGTCCTAGTTAAGCCTCTGTTCCAAGAAGATGCTTATGTATGCATCCTAGCAATTTCCAGGAGGCTCACAGGGATAGGTTGGGGCAATGACGACCAGAATTGGCAGTGATATTGAGATTTTTGTGTTATAAGCCCAGGTCTCTGATACAGCAGTTATACAAGAATCTGTCTTAATGTTGAGGTTGTGAACAATATTTGGAGGTGCAAAGATCAGCAGTCTCAGATTGGTTGAAGCTTAAGAGATGAACGTTCTCATAAATGAAATATGCAGCTGGAGCCAATGTTCAAATAATCTTAGTAGAAATCTGTCTTTCTTCACCAACCAGTTCTACTTTCCTCTATGCTGGCTTTTTACCCCAGGTTGGAAAAGATGCTCACTATAGACCATTTCTCTGCACTAATATAAATTTAGCACCCTGATCCCCACCCCCAGCAGAGAGGGCATCTCTTCCCTTAAACTCCCCCCTAAAGGCCTGGGATCCTCCCACTGGTCTGGCTGAAGTCACATGCAGTCCTGGAAACCATGGCAGGGCCACACGGGTGCAGTGTTCTGATTGGCCAGAGCAATCCGCTCCACTTATGCTGGGTCCACCCCCAGTTCCACCCTTTTGTGGTTATCAAAAGAAAGAACAAGAGAAGACAGCAGGGCAAAATAAATCTGCCCCTGCAGAGCACTTTAACCAAAGGTGGAAAATTCCTATCAGTTTAGTGAAGGCGCTCTTGAGTTTCATTTGGAGAGAGCAAGTCTCATTTGAATTGGGGAAAGTCAAAATTTGGCCTCAATAACTTTTCACTAAACATCCCCCATTCATCCAGTATGTATTTATTAAGTGCCTACTCTGCATTTGGCACCGTGAAAAGAACAGAAAATATAAATGGGAACAAATACACCTGCTACCACCCTCCTGTGCCCCTAGTCTACTGACCATTGTTGTGGGAGGTGCGGAGAAGCAAGAATTCCAATAACTGCCTTGCAGTTTCACACTGCATACACAAACAACACCATTTCTGAATAGCATAAGTATTCTTATGTTAAGTGTAAAACTATTAATCACTAAAAGAAAACATAGCAACGTATTTATGTAATGAGTTGGAGAAAAATACACTCGTCAAAATCTTTTGGAAGACAGGAGTATATTTACCTGATAAGCTGCGTGGGTCATAAACCAAGATCCTCAAGGAACGCTTACATTTCCAAGGATGATTCATTAATTGCTCTGCATAAGAAATGAACTTCAGGTGCTCACTAGAGAGAGAAATGGGGAGGGGATTTGGCAAGAAGAGAAAAGCAAGCGGGACATTGTCCTGAATGGCGATGTGTCCTTCATCATGAAGCCCTTCCTCTGAGCCCTCCCGCAGTCTCCACAAAACAATCTGTGCGGGTGGGTTTATTGTGGAAACTGGTGAATGGACTGAGTGTTCTATGTACAGAGCCTGTGGCTGCAGATGCCACAGCTGGAGTGACTGTGCTGACATCTGGGTTGCATTTACCTGATCACAGAGTGGGGATGGGCTCTCAAAACAGGACCCCAAAGGCAGAAACCGTAAAAGAAACCAGGGCTAAATATGGCTGCATCACACTAACAGGTTCTGAATGGTTAAAATACCATCAACCAAGTTAAAATACCAAAGAAACAGGATAGAATTGTTTCTGCAATGTAAATGACCAAAGCTCACTTCTATAAAAATATTTTCATATCATTAAAAGACGAAGGCAAATACCCCAGTAGAAAGACAAGCAGAGAAAATGAGCTGGCTGTTTATCAAAAGAAAAATATCAACAATCAATAAACATAAGAACTTTAATGTCATCAACAATGAAGGAAACACAACCTACAATAAAATAATGACAAAATACCATTGTTTGCCTATTAGATTGGAAAAAAAGGAGAATTAGAATTCTCAGTGTTTGCTGGGTTGTGGGGAAATGGGCACCTTTGGATACCACTCAATGACAGAAACTTCTTCAAAAAACAACATATTTGGCGGTGTATTTTAAATCCTTAAAGGTGTATGTATCTTTAATGAAAAAAGATATTTACCTGGTGATTTATCCTAAAGAAATATTTGGACAAAGGTGAAAATGTATGAATACAGGGGTACTCACTGTAGCTTGTTTAGAAAAGTGAAATATTAGCAACAGCCTTATATTCAAAGGCCACAGTTTGGTTACCTAAACCAGGCTGTGAAACATCAGACAGCCACCAATACTATGACACGGATATGGATGGCGTTGTGAAATAATTCCAATAAAGATGTTATGACATGCAAAGAGCAGGCTGGGAAAGGATTTAAGTATTGTGAACCCAGTTTTGGTTATGCACACAAACACACAGATGCCCAAAGGGCAGCCACCAGATGGGTTATTATCAGGTTATTTTTGGGTGATTGGATCAAAGGTGCTTTACAGTTTAAAAAAAATATATATGTTTAGTTGGTTTCTATGTTCTGAGTATCCGAAAAAGAAAGGTAGATTCTGACATCATGGGACAATGAACGCCAGCCCAGGGCAGCGGTGGCAGGTTGTGTGGTGCTGAGGAAGGCCAAAGCACAGGTGTGCGGAGCACAGGGGAGAGGCCCGTACCCCGCGGGGAGGCACAGGTGCACTCCGCGCCCTCTGCCTATGTGACACTCCCTCCCCTTAAACACCCATTTGCTCTCCTGTCACAGCATCCTCACCCCAGACGTCTGTCTCTCCACTCCAAATGTGACTCCTCCGGAGCGTCACCAATGATTTGGACTAAACTTGATTCCCAGGTGCCTTTCAGAACTGTTCATGCTCTAGTGGCTTCTACACAGGAGGCCCTCTCCACCTGAAAAACCATCCATCTGTTTTTTGTCTGGAGAGCTCTTTAAAGGTTGTTTAAAAGTCAAGTTCTCCCTGAATACTTCTCAGGAAGACTGAATTGGTCTCACCACGCCTCATTCTAGCATTTTCTGTTCCCTGCTCTCTGTTGTTTGGATGCCAGGGTCCTGCCTTCATGCTTGCTCCCCAGCCTGCCCTTCAGGCTGGGCTGTGGGCATTGTGGCTTTGCTGTCCATTAGACCAAACCTCACAGGTGAACTGCGCACCTGAGCTGGGGAGGCTTACACAGTGCCCCCACCTGCCTCACTGGGTGGCCTAAACCCAATCCCTTTAGCATGACCTGTGGGTCCTCTTAGATCTGACTCTGCTTTGTGGGCCTGCTCCCCACCTCAGCTCCTGACCACCCACTCTGGAACGTGGGCACGTGGCAGAACCTGGAGTGGTTGCCAGGGAGGCAGGAAAGTCATTGGCTCTGAGTGTGCTGGTCAGGGCTTAATGGCTGAGCAGGCACCTGACGATCAGGCAGAGCCCTGGTGTCCAGGGACATGCAAACTGGCCCATTCATCCCATATCATTCAGAGCTGCAATGTATTTTCAGTACTTGGAAGTTCTCAAATTGGCAGCCGCAAGGCTTTCAAAGGAGCATTCAATGACATTTCTCAGCCTGTTTTCTAAGACTGAGTGGAAATGATCTACTAATGACATGATATACTGGGTGTCATTCAGGAAACACCTGATTGGATTTTGGTTTTAAGGTGATGCCTTGGACTGCGTGGAAGCTGAGGAGACCAGCCAAGTGACCCTTATCTCCCCTTGGGTCGGGACAAGAGTGGAGACAGGGAAACGCAGACCAGTCAGGGGTATGTTTAGAACGTATGAATGACAGAACTTGCTGATGGGGGTTTAGGGAGGGAGAAATGGAAGGAAACATCGTGGGAGATTCTTTGTCTTGTGGATTGAGCAATTGCATGGAGGGATGGTGGTGTATCTGCTGAGAGGCATAGGTTGGCGGGAAGGGTGGATGATGACTCTGCAGCAGGTTATGGTATGTGTGTCAAGGAGGGAGGGAATTCTGCTTCCAGTGTGTTAGGTGTGAGATGTCTGAGACAGCCAAGGGAAGATGGCAATTACACAGTTGTCTCTGTGAGCCCAGGGCACAAAGTTTGGGCTGGAGATAGAAATCCTGGAATCATCAATATAGGGGTGGAATTGAAAATCCTAGGAGGGCATGAGCGTATGTAGAGAACAACAGCAAAGAGAGCGCAAGATGAGAAAGCTGGGTCACCTTGTGTGATCTCTCTGTGCCTCGTCTTCCACATCTGTAGGAGGGAGGGTTAAAAAGCGCCTGCATGGAAACACTGCTTTTCCTTGAGCATCATTACGGGTCAGGGGAGGGCAGCTAACTGCAAAGATACAAAGAGGCAGGTCTCAGGGAAATGTAGGGCCTGTGGTTCCTTTCAGCAAGTACGTATGTGCACTTGTTTCTTATGCATGTGCACATGTGTGTATACATGCACATGCACGTGTACATTTATATATTCCTGTGTGTGTGGCTGGGGTGGGAGACAACAGAAACTCAAACAAGACAAAAGCCTATCCCTGTCCTTATAAAAATCCTCTGGAGAGCAGACTCACTTCTTAGCCATTTGTAACCTGATTACATGCAAAGGTTTTAAGCTATTGTTGGATGAGAACAGCAACATCTCTAATACCAAATTTAGATGTGATATAATTTTAGGAAGCCTGGATGCCCATGTCTGGTGCAGTCCGTACATTCTAGTGTCATGACTGATTTACACCTGAGAGTGGGCTGGGCTTAAAGTATTACTCACAAGCTTCCTCACACAGTCCTGGGTCTGGACACCCAGTACGTTATTTTACATAGAGCAGAGAGCAAGAGGATTTCCAGAAATAACATTTTAAGGAGTTGATTTACTAGTGGGGAAGGGTTTTGGTCCCATTATCTCATTTTATTTACTAATGGAATTTTACTGAGTTCCTAGGTATTTTGGGGAACAGAGTCTCTTAAAATAATAATGATAAAAACTCACAACCTTTGAAGAACACGTTGAGATTTGCAAAGCATGTTTCCCGCATCTGTGCCCCTTCTCTGCTCAGCCTGTGTGAGGGAGGAGAGAGCGGCCAGCAAGAGCCTGGACTCTGGGACCAACTACGGGCCTGACACCTACCTCAGTCTATTGGTTTGCTAAGGATGTTGTAATACATTACCATAAACCGGGTGGCTTCAAACAAGATATTTGTTCTCACAGTTCGGGAGGCCAGAAGTCCCAAATCAAGGTATCCGCAGGGCTGGTTCCTTCTCAGGGCTGGGAGGCCCTGCTCCATCCTTGCTTCTGCGTTTGCTGAAATGTGTGGCATTCTTAGCTGGTGGCATATTCCTCCAGCCTCGGCTCCCAGCATCACAGGGCCTTCTTCCAGTGTGTCCCTCTGGGTCTCCACGTGGCCTTCTTATAAGGACACCAGTCCCTGGATTTAACAAACTCCAAAACAGTATGACCTCATCTTAATTACATCTGCGAAGAGACCGATCCTAATGAGGTCATATTCTGAGGTCCCTGGTGGATATGATATTGTAGGGGGCTTGAATCAACCAGGTACAATCTCTTACCAGTGAAAGTTTCCAGAGAATAAGTTCCTTGATTTATAATATGTAAATCTTATACTATTAGGTTGTAAGTATAAATGAAGTAAAACAGGAAACACACTTAGCATGGTGCGTAGCATGCAGCAAAGACCGTAAGAGCTGTGTTATGACCAAGGGCAGATCCTGGCTATGCTGGGAGAGCGCAAACCTCTCTAAGCCTGTTTCCTCTTTTCTTATCTCCCTGAAGAAAGGGGCAGCATCTTCCTCTGTTTTGTTTGCATTTCAGTACCTCCAGGGCTTTCTACAATACATGGTCAGTAGCAAATGCTCACTGAGTTATCTGAGCATGAACAAACTCTAACATGAGGATAGCATGACCCTCACAGAAGGGTTGGTGGGATCAAGTGAGACAAAATTGTGTGGGCTTTTTAGCGCTCAATGAAATGCCCTTCTCTTTTCTCTCCCTTTTCTATAGCACAGATTGCAAAGAGTATAGAGATGCCAATGAGGATTCTATTCATTAGTGAGAAGCTGAGGGAAGAGTCTGGGGTGGGGATGCTGAGTTCAGATGAATGCCTGTGTAGGATTTGGAGAATGAGAAAGAAAAAGTCAGTCAGCTCTGTATCAGGCACTCTGCTCGTGTTGGGGATACCAAAGTGAGCCGCCCTGTTCTCTGTAGCTCCCCAGTTCGGTAGAGAGAGGAGGCCCAAACAGGGTAATACAATGTTACAGGGCTGTGTGGGGACATTTGTCCAGCTACCAAACCACACCACTGCTCAAGCTGTGAGAACAAGCACAGGGGACACAGACGATGAGGAAGTTGTAAGAACTGTTAACTTTGTTTGGGATGAAACACCTCCCCTGTTTGGAAGCCAAGGGAGAAGAGCTCTCAGAGAGTCACTTTTGGAGGCTGACAGTACCTCCCTCACCAACTGGATAGCAGAGCATTGAGGAAACTTTAGGCTTTCCCCGATGCTGCTATTAGAGAAAAGTGAAGCATGGTGTGGTGGGTGGAATTCTGGGATTGTCCCCAAGACTCTTAAGCCCTGGTGTACACACACCTTCTCCCAGTCTCCAGTCAAATATTAATCTAAATAGTTATATGAAGAGAGTTTAAAAATATAAAGTCTCAGATCAGTTTGCCTTAAAATGGGGAGGCTGTCTAGGGCCTGACCTAGTCATATGAGACCTTTACATTTGGGGCTGGAGATCAGAGACAGAGGAAGACAAAGGTTCAAAGTGGGAGGGATGCTGGGAGCATAAGCTTTCTGCTGATAACCTGAAGATGGAGGGGCCACACAGCAAGGCATGCAGGCAGCCTCTACAGGATGTGAGTGAATCTAGTCAACAACTGATAAGAAAATGGGGATCTCAGTCGTACAACCACAAGGAACTGAATTCTGCCAAGAACCCCAATTCACGTGGAAATAGATTTTCCCCAGATCCCCCACATGAGAACCTGACACCTTGAAGTTCCTGCCTGAGCCCCTTGGGGACATTTCCTCTGGAAACCCACTCACCATACTGTGATAAGCTTATACCACGTGGGGAGGTCACTCAGGCCCACAGCCCCAGCCAAGTTGCCAGATGAGAGATGGCATAAAATACTAGTCATAGGAGGATCCCTCTTGGATGTCTAGCCCCCAGATGGCTGTAGCTACAGCCCCCCAAGTGAGAGCTGCCTGATCCACCTGAAAACTGTGAGGGATAATAATAAATTGTTGTAAGCCAGCTTTTGGGGTGGTTTGTTGTATACAGTAAAAAGGTGATTGAAGCACTCTCTTTTCTTTCCTCCCTGTTCCTTGTAACTCTTCAAGGAAACTGAGGCTGAGAGAAGTGAAGTGACTTTTCCAAGGTCACATGACTAAATAGCAGAGCTGGGATGGGGATCTGGGAATATGTGACTCTGTTAAACACATATTCCTAAGGAGACGTCTTAGTCAGCTTTGGTTGCTATAATAAAATACCATCGACTATATGGCTTAACCATCAGAAATGTATTTTCTTATACTTCTAGAGGTGGGGAAGTCCAAGGTCAAGGCGCTAGCCTATTCCGTTTCCGGTGAGAGCTTCCCTGCAGAAGGCTGCCTTCTTGCTCTAACTTCACGTGGCTGAGAAAGGGAGAGGAAGTCCCTGATCTCTTCTTGTGAGAGCACCAGTCCCATCATGGGGTTTCCATCCTCAGGACCTCAGGACCTCAGCTAAAGCTAATACCTCTCAATGGCCCACCACCTTCTAATACCATCACACTGGGAGTTAGAGCATCAACATATGAATCTTGGGAGGACACAAACATTCCATCTGTAGCAGGAAGATCTTCCAGGTTCAGAGATATGTCACCAATACCATGATCAAAAGCCCTGCAGCCCTGACCTGGATGCCCTGAAAATTTAAGCAAGTTGAAATCCTGAGTGGGGAGAAAGAGTGAGCAAACCTCCATGGGGCTGCCAGTTTTCATGCCATCTTGATGCCAAAGCTGCCCTTGAACATCAGGTCTCCCTGGCCATTAAGCCCTGACCAACCATTCAAGCCCTAATCAGCACACACTGAGCCAAGGGCATCTTCATTGCCCTGGTAACAAATAGGCTCTCCTGTCGGGGACACATTCCAGAGGCCAGGGAACAGGAGGAGGCAGAGAGCTGGCACACAAAGTGACACTTCTCAGAAAACAGTCCAGAAGAAATTCACAGAGGCCACGTTTGCCTCAGTCTAATATTTGCCATTCCAGAATTCCCCATCCGCAAACAGCAGGGTTGACCCCGTGGTCATGGACACAGACATGAGCGCCGCTTCTTGCTCTCTGTGGCGTTTCCAAGAAAACTGCTGAGTTCTGCAGGCATCGCAGGCTTGTCTTTTGAGCTTCTCCCTCTTCTCCTCCCTTCTTCCTTCTCCCCCTCTCTTCCCACACAGCACAAAAAGGCTTGCAAGAAGACATGCCAAATTAAAATTTATAGAGCAGTGACTTGGTTGGGTATGAAAAGCTATTTTATTTTATCTCAGTCCCATGAAAAGGGGCACAATACACCCATTGGTGGGCAAGAAGAGTTAAATTCAGAGACATTGAGTAAAATGCCTGAAGTCACACTGCCCAGGACAAGAGGCACTGGGATTGGAACTCCCGGCCAGATGCTCCCTCCGGGTTCTGCTCTGTCTGCCGTGCCTTTCCACCAGAAGGTGGAAGCAAGGACAAAGCAGATACTGTGGGTAAGATGCTGGGGCCCCTCTCCAGACCAGAGCTTGAGACGAAAACCGTCTCCTATCGTCCACTTAGGACCCAACCCCGTGGTCGTCATGCCCGTCTGAAGGACAACTGAGGGCAGGGACAGCACTCGCCTTTCATCATGCCTGTGAGCAAACCTTTTCCAAGGTCCTGAGGACCAGCTGCGGAATGAGTGAGCCTAAAACAATGAGTGAGTGATTCACCTCAATCATCTTTACAAATGTCAGTGAAGCTCCTGCCATTGTTTTATTGCTGAACATACAAAGATAAACAAGACCATTTCCCCACTTAAGCTAATGATGGCATATGCTGTTACCAAGAATTTAAAATACTGCACTCCCTTCTTTTTTAATTCTCACAGCAACCCTATGAAGAAGCCATCAGTATACCCATTTTATAGAAGAGATTGACACAGCTGCAGCCAAAGGACATAGAAGTCAGGCACGGCCAGTGGGGGCCGAACCCACCCATGCTGGGAAAGGGTCATGCTGGGTCAGGCAATAAAAGGCTCCCTTATCTGAAGGCAACCTAAAAACAGTACAAAAACAATGAAAAGTCTGTTTTTTGTTGTCACCGTGCCCTGATAATGCTATACAATGTCAGTGACCAAACACTCTGCTCTGAAAACAATCTTTTGCCACTCAAGGCTACCAACAATTCTGCAGTTACTATTTGTTTTAATATACACATTCATCTCTTCTTTATTCTTTATGCTTTAATTAGTGATGTGTTCTACACGGAGACTAACTCAGGGACCTCCCACCTGCCCAGTCGGTGCCTGACTCCCACGGGCTGAGCCCCATGCCCCTGTTTGTAATGGTTTGAGATAGTCTGAGCTCACTGAAGGTACAGTTCATGTCTCCTGCACAATAGAGTCCCCCTGGGAGCCAGGATCTGTGCCGGGGGTGGGATAAAACAGACAAGGTCCCTTCCCGCATGGGGTGTCTGTCTTTTGGAAGGAGGAGACAGTGAGCAAGGGAACAAACTGAAACACAAAATAATTTCTAATAGTGAAAACTGCTCTGAATGAGAAAATAACAGGGATCTTTGGATGTATAATGGGATAAGGGGACCATCTTTGGCAGGATGACCAAGGAGCCCTTTCTAGGGAAGAGGCACCTTAGCGGAAACCTGAAGGATGAAGGGGTGTTCACTAAGAATCAGCCTCTTAGGGGCAGGAGGTGGGGGGCCTGGCCGTGCAATTGCATGTGTCACAGCCTGTGAGGGAGAGAGCCAGCATATCCAAGGGCCTGGGAGAGGCCTGCTGAAGCCTCCTGAGCGGTGGGAAACTGCAGGAGGAGAATTTGGAGAAGGAAGCAGGAGTCAATGGCGCAGGAAAAGCTTGGAAATGGGGCATGGCTTTTATTTGGATTTAATTGTATTTGCTACACAAGGATTTTAAGAAGGGAAGAAACTTATTCCGAAACACATTTCAAAAGACCTCTGGTGCTGCCATATGGTGAGGACAGTGGGAGTCCATCAAGAAAGGGGGTGGTGGGGATCCCCAGACATATTTGGGGGCATAAACTTGTGGATGAGGCTTAGGAGGTCAAGGGAAAGACGGAGTGACAGCAGCGCTTTGCTGTTTTGTTTTGTTTAGCAGGCAGTGGAGCCATTTGCTGAAACTGAGGATAATCGGGGAGAAACATTTAAAGACAGAGAGAGAGGAAGGCGTGTGTGTGTGTGTTGGGGAATATAATACATTAACATTTATGAAAATTTGGAGAAGAAGGAAGTAAAAAGCATCTCACCACTTAGAGTCAAACACTGTTAACAGTTTAGTGCATATCCTTCTGGGGTTTTTCACTTTTATATTTTTATTTGAATATATATATATAGTTATATGTGACATAATGTATCATAGTAATTAGGAGGTAAGTCAACCAGAAGTTCTTACTTCACTTGCCTTGCTGTTGACCTTGACAATCTACTTATTTTTCCAAATTTTGTTTCTTGTTCCATAAAGTGGGGTGGGAGGCACTAATATGTACAATCCCTGGCAAATACTAGACACAATTGTTAATATTATTATTATTTATGATTGTTTCCCTATGGTAAATTCTTAGAAGTGGAATTGCTATCCTAAAGTACTATACACATAACAATAACAGGAAAAAGAAAAAAAGTAAATTTCCAGAGGGAAAAAAGTAACAAAAATTTTGTATAATAAGATATATGACCTGAAGCTGTATTAACATATTTTTTCAGAATATTAATAGCAAGGATTAAACATCAGAATTTTTATTCTCAGTTATTTTTTAAATGATCTAGTGTTGCAGTCTGAGTGGATGGAATTCTTTTCTTGCCACAAGTTAGTGTCATGTTACTATCCTGGGAGGTGTCATTCTATCTGTGCCAGGTCTATCAGTGGACATTTCAAATTGGCTTTGATGTTCACCGGTGATAACAAACAGGTGTAATGACAAGAGATCCCAGAGTCACTTCAGAGACAAATCTCCCTGGAGCTACTATGACTGGTTTGCTGTTACTATTGCAAATCTTCTCTTTCCTGGTGATTTTGCATGGCCAGAATACCAGGCCTCAAAGCTGCTTCGGTTCATACCAAAGCCACTTATAGGACCCTAAAGCCCAGTACATAGGAAGGGCTGGTGGCTACACTGGAGGCTGGTCATTAAGCCGGTGAAACCTTCAGTCCAGTGTGGGAATAACACAACTGTGCACTCAAGAAGGGTCTCAAGGCTAGTGATCAAGTCTGTCCCATGGATCCTCAGTGGCTTGACAGACCCCCAACACCAGCATGTGGAATAGTGCATGCAGGCCAAGGAAGCATAAAGGTACAAGGAATAGCTAAGAAATCTAGTGAATGTTAATTTCTTTGTCAAATTAAATTCATTAGCTAAGAAGCTAATTAGGTTAGAACATCTGTTAATAAAAATAGGGCCAACAAGGACCTGCTTTGTGGACACTGGAAATAATTTGGCTACAGAAATGACATCACAGCTATGTTGTGATCATAAAGCCTTATCTCATAGAAACTTAGATATATGTTATGATTACAAAGTGAAATAAAGTGAGTGAAAATATGTTGTGGCTCACAAGATGCTCTAAAAATGTGTTGTAATACTGTCTAGCTCAAACCCACAATTTAAAGATGGTGAAAAGGAGGCTCAGAGAAGTTAGATAAGCAGACTAATGACACACAGTAAGTTAGTGGCTGACTCTAGGACTAGAAGCTGTACCCTTCAACCCCCAGTTCACTTTTCTCTTTACTATAGCATGATCACCATGACCATAGGTTAATACATAGTGTAGCAATTCCCATTTATTTGATATAAAGCATTTTTCATATTAATCTCACCAAAATCCTGTACAGTCTCATGAGTTTCTCATTTTCCAGGTGGGACGAGAGGCTGAGTAAATCACTTGTGTCATAGAGGTGGGAAAAGGGAGACCTGGGAATTGAACCCACGTGTCTCTCATGTTTACATCTTTATTCTCAACCAGGGCGGTACACTGCCTCCCTGAATTGCCTCCATTTAAAACTCTCAATGGTGTCAGCAGTTGTGTTGTAGAGAACCGAGCCCTAGTAATCGTTTGCTCTGCTGTGAGAACGAGGCTAGCTACATCACAAGCATTAACTCGCGTTCTCCTCTTAATCCAGTAAAGTAGGTATTGTTAA
This sequence comes from Manis javanica, assembly GCF_040802235.1. Taxonomy (NCBI): domain Eukaryota; kingdom Metazoa; phylum Chordata; class Mammalia; order Pholidota; family Manidae; genus Manis; species Manis javanica. The sequence goes on from NC_133160.1 coordinate 163,377,771, forward strand.
TTCCTGGCTCAGACAGAGGACAAGTCAGCTAATAGAAGTCAAGAGACTTGCCACAAGTCCAAGCGCAAGTGGGGGCCCTGCTTCTTCCCTGACTCCCAATCTGTGGCCTCCCGCATGGTACCGCCTCATGAATACTGCGGGGAGGTTATACTGTCAAGAATGAAACTTACTGTCGCAACAGCTGCGGTCACTACAAAAGATGGTGGAGGCAGATTGATCAGAAAGGAACCAGAGGTAAATTTCTTGTAATTTAACAAACAGATCAGAAGATCAAGCCAGGGAAGAGATGAGATGACGATATATACAAGTCTATAGCAGTAATAAGAAAAGAAATATCTTCCATCCGGCCATTCACAGATAGTAGTGTGCTGAGAGATATGCATAGATTTTCAATGAGAAATGGATTTGTAGCTCAATCAAAGGTTTATAAAATAATGGCATAAATCAAATTGATGTATACGTGTGAGCCTGTATGTATATATGGATGTTTGAACTTTTGTAGGGCTCGCTCCAAGTTATTTTTTACTTGTTAGCATAAAATACACATTTTCATGAAGAAATATATGAATTCTTGAATTTATTTGATGGTGCAACCCCTTCCTTCCATTTTTTTCTCAGAATATTGATTTGTATCTAGAACAGAGGTAGGCAATCTTTCCTGTAAAACTCAGATAGTACATATATGAGAGGATGTGGGCTGTACAGTCTATGTTTCAATTACTTAACTATTCCATGTAACATGAAAAACAGCCACTGATGATACAAAAATGGAAGAGTGTAAATAACTGCATTCCAATTAAACCGTATTTACAAAAGCAGGTGGTGAGTGGGTGGGATTTGGTCCATGGACCATGGTTTCTTAACCCTTGGTGTAGGAGAACCTTAAATGCAATTTAGATGATGTCTTACGTTATATACACTGATTGTTTACAAAGTGCTAGAGTAGACCATGCAGTTTATCTAGTTTCACCCACAGCAAGCATCAAAATCTTGAGTCCAATAGTTAGAGCCCAGGCAATAAAGAAATCTGTAAAAATATCTGGAAGTGCTCTTTTACTGAGACTTTATAAAAGTGATAGATTTAGCTATTACAGATGGCTCCACATTTTAGAATTAACTCCAAGGCATACTTTTGAACAAAAAAATAACAAAGCAGATTCTGTTATTAGTCTCCTAAAAATAAGTAATCTGTAAAAAATTAATGATGTTAAATAGCCATAAATAAAATTTTACTTCTATTAATAAGAAAATGCTAAATATGTAAGGACTTGAAGTCCACATCATTAACATGATAAAATGTATTCCAAATAGCCAATGCTGGGCTTAATGATAAAATACCCAAAGTTTCTGCATTAAAATCAAGAGTAAAACGAAGCCTCTAGCATCCCAATTATTACTTAATTATATTTTACATGTCCTGGACAGCCTAAGACCTTAACCAGAAATAAATGTTGTACGTATAAAAAGGGATATTATTATGTGAGAATGATATGATTTTACTACTTACAAAAATCCAAATGAATCAACTAAAATGCTATTAGAATTAATGAGAATTTATGAGTAAAGAGGCTAAGGGAAGATAAATACATGAAAATCAGTGGCATGCCTCTAAGCTGGCAATTACTAGTTTGAAAACTTAAGGAAAATACAAACCCAAAGCAGAAGGGCAGTTAATTATAAAACATCAAGCAGTAATTTTGACCAAAGAAATGTGTACATTTATACATCTTTACTAGAATGCTCATATGATTTGAATAAAAATTCCCCTGGCCCCCACCTCAGTGGAGACATCCTAGAAATCTTTCTTCCTATTAGTTGTCATGTCAACAAAAGAATGGAAGCCAGAAACTGGGCCATCAAGTCGTGACTCCACTAGTGGTAAAGAAAGAACATTCTAGGGATGTTAACAGACACGAGGTGGTGTTGTGTAATAAAGAATTTGTCTGGTCTTCATCCAGGGTTCCTGTCACAGAGCTTCTAAAACCTTTGTGATCACCCAAGACATACAAGTGTCTGTTATTCATAAGTCCCTCGGACTACACCTGAATTTATGCTAATGAGATGATTCATGGTTGGACCCTAGATCATTTCAGGACCGGAACTGGTTACTGAAAAGACCAACCACAGGATTGGGGCTGAGACTCTGAGCCAGTCTGACCTCTGGAGAAGGGTAGGGGGCTGGAGATTGAGTTCAGTCATTTACCCAACATTTTAATCAAGTATGTCCACCTAGTGAGACTTCATTAGAAAGGGTGAGCCCCAGAGCTTGTGGGAGCTCCCTGGTTGGGGAACATGAACGTGTCAGAGAGTGATGAGTCCTGATTCCATAGCGATGAGGCACGGAAGCTGTGCATTCAGGGCTCTCCCAGTCCTTGCCCAGTTTCTCTCTTCATGTGGCTGTTCCTGAATTGTTTCCCTTACAATAAAACTATAATTATAAGTATTGCACCTTCCTGAGTTCTGTGAGTCATTCTAGCAAACTCGAATGGGCTCATGGGAACCCGTCCATTGCAGCCAGTTGGTCAGAAGTGTGGGTGACTCAGGGGCTTCACTTCGGTTGGTATGTGAAGTGAAGACAGTCTTGTAGCCATGCCCTTGAACTGGTAGGATCTGCACTAATTCTGGTGCTTAGATCCAGAATGGCACTGTAGTACACCAGTTGGTGTCAGAATAGATGGAAAACATCTTCCCTGCACAAATAATCATGTTTATTTGCCTGTTAAACAATTTTACAGAACAGTATCTCCTAGCTTTTAATAACAGTCTGCACTTTCTTGTCTGAAATCCTTAGGACCAGAGTGTTTTGTTTTTTGTTTTTTTCAAAGTTTAGAAATTTTAGAGGGGTGTGCTCTAAGACTCTTAGCAGAGTCTGGGTACAACCAGTTAGTAATATATATATATATATACCTCAAAAATGGTACAGAGACCAACAGGGATCTTAAGTAGTTTAAACTAGGCATTGCCGTCATCTGAGTTGAACAACCCATTCTTTTAAGAGCTTTCTGGATTTCCGAACTGTGTATGAGGAATTGGGGACTTCTCTGTGGAGACCTGACATGCAGCACAAGCTCATCTAACCAAAGAACATATCTTTTTTTCCACAGGACAAAGGTAGTGAGGAAGAAACAAAGTTTGAAGTGCATAGAGCCTGAAGCTGATCTTTGGAAAATTCTCTCAATCTTGTCATGTAAAATCACCAACAGACAATTCAGTTCTCATCAATACCTAGTCAAAATAGAATCAGAAATACAAAATGCCCCCCCACTCCACTAAATTCCTGACCCTAATCTACACACACTTTCCTCCATTTGTTCAATCAAACACTAATCTAGGTACTGCTGTGAGGGGATTTTGCAGATGCAATGAACCTACCAAATCAGTTGACATTGAATATGGAGATCATCCAGGAGGAGGTGGAGGGACTGACCTAATCATACGAGCCCTTTTAAAGAAAAGAGTTTTTCTCTGGCTTATTGTAGGAAAGAAAGTCATAGGGGTGCACCCCAGCTACCTTGGATGAAAGCAAACATCCTATGAGCTTCTTATTAGAACCACATGGCAGAGAACTGTGGGCAGCCCCCTGGTACTGACAGTGGTCTCAGGCTGACAGCTTAGCTCTATAGCAGAAAGGGAATGAATTCTGTCAACAGCTAGTTATGCCAGTGAGCTTGGGAGAGGACCTTGTAACCCAAACGAGAGTGATAATCCTGGCTAACACTTTGGTTTCTGCCTGGTGAGACCCTGAGCAAGAAATCCAGTTATTCCTTGCCTGGACTTTGGACCTAGAGAAATTGTCAGATAATGAATGTGTATTGTTTTAAGTCATAAATTTGCGATAATTTGTTCCACAGCAATAGAAAACTACAATAAGGATCAAATAGTGAATACATCCGTCTACATGAGAAGTCACATGTCTTCAGCATTCCAGCATACACAGAGCTGAATGTGTTGCCCTGATGAAGTTGGACATTCCAGATGAAACATCACTCAGAACTGCCATTGACGAAGTGAAGCTGCTAAAGACACAAATGTTCCAGTGACCAAAGTTCTATACACGTACATAATAAGTTAGTACATGTAATACAACAGTTATTTGATTACATGTAATTATATAGTTCATTAAAATGCTTTGAATTACTTGTGTTTGCCATAATTTTGCATATTTTTCATAATTATGGGTTATACTAATTTAAAATGTATTATTGGAGGGTAGGGCAGATAACTAAAATATGTTGTTTTTCTAGAGTTTGTGATATTTGTGGCACTTTGTTAGATTTCTATATAATTTATAATACATATATACATATGCACAATTTGCAACTTCTTTTCCCATTTTAAATAAATAGTCTTCTATACGTAGTTTTGTATAGTTAATTCCCCTCCCCCTACAAGAGAATCATAAGCTTCAGGACCCACAAAACCTTGAGGATCCACTCCTGAGCAAAAATAAACTCTATAATTGTGTTTCCCAAATACAGTTTGAGAAAATTGGTATGGTAGCCACGTTACTTATCAGCCAATCTACCTCCCAATTTCCCCAACTTTATGATTATATTCACTCTCTTATGTGCTCGGTGAATGTGTTCCCACCCCAGCCCCATCATATGACTACTGATTGGCCAAAACCAGTCATGGACATGCACCACTGGTTGAAGAACTCATGTTGTGTGATGTCACCTTGCCCTATTGAGATGTATAGGAAAGTCAACTGAAAAGCTTTGGGGAAGGGCTCCCTCCTTAATAAAAATAATAAAATAAAATAAATGGAGGAACCATCCTGCAGGGCTCTGGATTGTGAGGATGCCATGAATCCATGACCTGGGGCTGCAACAGCTACACAGCTGACCCAGGAGAATGGGCCAAAAGGAAAAATGCAAAGCTTTGGTGACACTGTGGAGCTGGTGAGTTAGACTTACAAAAGCTGTGCCTCAGGATTTCCTCCCAGTGCCCAGAGTTCAGGCCTTTCCTCGCTGAGTGTTCTATTCTCAGGGCAGAAAGCCTCCGGACGCAGTGGGGAAGCCAGACGGGAGGCCGTAAAGCTTCCGAAAGTGAGGCACTACTAATATAGGTGGCCACGTGGCTTCCTCCTGGGGAGGTTTACTGGGTGTCAATGGGGATTCTTCCTCATCACAATCCTTAAGGGAATTTTTAAAAAGGAATTTAACAAAACGATCCCCCAAATCATCTAGAAATGTAAGCAGAGAAGACAATAAAAAGACTAATGAGAAAAATATTGATATGATTGGCCCTGGAAAATATTAAGACATATAGAGCCAAAATAGGTAATTGATTGTGTCCTTATGTAAGTATATATGACAGGTAACTAACAATGGGGGGCTAGGAAGAGACCCCATTATCCACTAGCAACAGAAGAAATGCAAATTGAAATAATGCATACTGTTTTATTTAACTATAACACTGAAAAATAACTCTAGGCACATAGTGCTGGTCAGTGTGTGTAAGATGGATACTCTCATATTCTACTAGGGAGAATATAAATTGGAAAGACCTTTCTAGAAAAGTGTTTGGAAGTTAGTATCAAGAGCCTTAAGTAAATCTGTACAATTTGATACAATTATTCCACATTTGAAAATATATCCTAAGGAAATAATTCTAAATGTGGAAGACGCTTTATGCAGGCAGATGTTTATTGTTGTAATAACAAAAAATGGAAACAAATTGGATTTGCAACAAGCAGGAGGAATTTAAGTCAATTACGCCACATATACACTCCTCTTGTCCAGGTATTAAAAATGATGGTTATGAAGACCAAATTAGCAATGAGAAATGTCTATAATTTAGTATGAAAAATGATGTTAGAAAATTAAATACAGTGTAATCACATCTTGAAAAATAACATTTCTTTGTGTAGGGAAATGCTGGATGGAAATGCAACAATATGAATAATAGTTGGATGTGAATAATGCAATTATCAAGGTTTTTCTTCTTAAATTTCTAAATCTATATGAAATGCTTTTATAATGAGTAAGTTTAATATTCAGAGTAATTGCCTTCAAAAACATGAGATTTTGTATTAGGGGTCTTCAGAAAAACAGAGACAGTAGGAGCTGTATATGTTTATATATGAAGAGAGAGAGAGAGAGGGAGAGATACTTATTTTAAGGGATTGCCTCATGTGATTGTGGAGGATGAGAAGCCCCCACGAGGGCTGCTGGGATAGTTCCAGCTCACGTCTAAAGGCCTGAGAACAAGGAGAGCTGACGGTTTAAGTTCCAGTCCACGTGCAGTAGAAGACAATGTCCCAACTTGAAAACCATCAGGCAGAGAAAGTGAATTCTCCTTTAACCCACCTTTTTTCCATTCGGGCCTCCAATGGATTGGAGGCCCTGCCCACATTGGGGAGGGAAATCTGCTTCACTCAGTCTACTGATTTAAATGTTAATCTCATCCAGAAATACCCTCACAGTCACACCCAGAATAATATTTAATCAAATATCTGGGCATGTCATACTCAGTCAGACTGACACATAAAATTAACCATCCTTGGTATTAAATCTTTGATCACAGTAGCATTATATTAATTATTCCACTCTGTCATTCAAAACACACACACATATATCTATATATCTATCTGTGTGTATATATATTTGTGTTTGTATATGTTATATATATGTGTGTGTGTGTGTGTGTGTGAGAGAGAGAGAGAGAGAGAGAGAGAGAGAGAGGAAATAAGGCCACAGCGTGGGCAGGAATGAGAGCTGTATGGCCCTGTGGGCATGGGAGCAGGTTGGAATTCACTCCAGGCAGGCTGGGAGTCAGTGAATGACAGCAGGGAAGTGCTGCTGATTTGTATTTGATCTGATTTGTATTTTCAGTGCTGGCTGGAAAGCTGACTATGGGCAGTAAGAGTAAAGGCAGGGAGAGAAGTTCAGGGGCTGTTGCAGTCCCCCAACGAGAGGTGATCCCTGTCACTGCAAGGGGAAGGATGGCATGGACCCCGCACAGCTTACAAGGCCGGGACTTGGATGAAAGCTGAGCGAACGCTGGAGACGGGGGCAGAGCAGCAGAAGAGCCAGCCCCCCAGGCCTCGGCCCAGTGACCATGAAGAGCCATTAGCTGTCCGAGGGTAGAACCAGTCTGCTCAGTTGGTTATGTGGCCACCGGCTGGTCTGTTGTGCAGTGCAGAGAGAACCTGTCCCAGTTGATTTCACAGCGGGAAGTGGGTCCTCATACCTAGTGTCTGCTCAGTTGGGGTGTTTCTTAAAATGGAGAGGGGGAAAATGCTATGAGGGGGAAAGCAGGGCGGGGTGCTGTGACAGGCAAAGAATGACACATTCCCATTCATGTTCTACTACATAAACACATCTACACAGCAGATATTGTTCAAGGCAATTCCTCTCTGATGTGCAATGCTCTGAATGAATATAACTGGTTCCCCGGAATGCTTGTTGAATGAATTCATTTGCTCCTCTCCTAAGTCCTATCAGCATTATCAAGTATATTTTCATATTTGGAACCTGACCCTCACAAAGGAGTTAGTGGATTCACTGAGGCCCTTCAGCTAGTAAAGCATAATGATGAAAGGTCTGGCAGACTTGAGTCAGGATCTACAATTTGACACTTGCCAGCTTAGGAATATTACTACACCTCTCTGTGCCTCATTTTATGTAACTGTGGGTTGGGGTTAATATTAGCGCCTACCTCATGGAGTTGCTCTGAGGATTAAATGAGTCTGTGAGCAGAGCTGACATTATTATCAGAGCTGAGGTTTGTTCCCAGGCCTTCTGGCTCTAAGTAAAGGTACTTTCTTGGTACTTTTCTGACTTATAAAGTTATGCCACTACACAAAATCAAATCGACACAATTATCTGACATTTAATAAGAGCCAATTTCTCACAACCACCTTGCACACAGAAGAGGCTGCTCATAACCAAGACCAGCCAGGAGCTGCTTTTTCTTTTCCAAAGGACCTTTGTTTGGTAGAAGCATCCTGGTGTGCAGGGAGTAGCTCTGCCCGGGGAAAGAACACACCACCACTGTTTCTCCTGCATGGGCCGGTCCTGCTCCTCAGTCCAGTCTCCTTGAGGGTGTCATGTGTCTCTTCAAAATGGACCATTGCTGCCTTGGGAACAATGTGCCAAATACTGAACAAAGGCTCTGTTTAGGTCCTGCCACTGGAGAGCTGAAACCAAGGGTCAAATTCCATGTTGGGTTTCTCCATGCTGCATCTCTGTTCACGTTAGCACATATTTTTTTTGGTATCATTAATATACACCTACATGAACAACATTTTGGTTACTAGATTCCCCCGACTATCAAGTCCCCACCCCATACCCCATTACAGTCACTGTCTATCAGCATAGTAAGATGCTGGCATGGTGACACACAATAAGGAGGGATTTCAGCAGTACTGCATTTCTCTAGGAGGAGCAAAGGGTTAACGCCCTACATCAATATATAGAATCACTACTCGTGTTCTCTGTGCTATACTGCCTTCCCCGTGCCCCCCTACATTATGTGCGCTAATCATAATGCCCCTTATTCCCCTTATCCCTCCCTTCCCACCCACCCTCCCCAGTCCCTTTCCCTTTGGTAACTGTTAGTCCATTCTTGGGTTCCGTGAGTCTGCTGCTGTTCTGTTCCTTCAGTTTTTTCTTTGTTCTTATACTCCACAGATGAGTGAAATCATTTGGTACTTGTCTTTCTCCTTTAACACATATTTTTTGAGAATGCAGACTATAAACCTCTCTCACTCCACTCCCTGCCACACACACCAAGCTCTGTTTTAAAGTTTCTCTTCCTCTGCCATTGCATAGTGGGCCTTCCGATTAGTTGAGGGAAACTCTTTGTTAGTGCTGCCTGTTTGGAAACACACTCCTTCCAAAAAAACTTGAGTGAGTCTCAATAAGCACAGCTCCCATTCCCCGTGGGAGCATGGAGGGAGAGTGTTGCCATTTCATTGATAGAAACTGATTCCATAACTTAGAACTGGAAGGGTCATTGAAGACCATCTGTGAACCTCCTTTCTGATGCTTTAGAGTGCCTGACAATAGTACTGCCAGGGGGCGACCCTACTCTGCCTTAATTCCATTCCATAAACTACTATTACAATTCCAAACAACTTCAGTTCTATGTGAACTAAGTGGACATATCACTTCCTTATAATAGTCTTTATATGCCACTGAATTCAAGTATTTGTATGAGAAGAGCATGCCACTTTGCCCTTTATATGTTCTTAAGATAGGAGATAATACACTTTGGAAGAGTTTTCTATTTTCCATTTGCCTCTTCAGGTCCATTTTTAAGTCTCCTCTGCCTCCTCTGTGCCTGAAGAGGTTGACTCCTTTATGGACTGTATCAGTGCGCACCCTTGCCCTCTGACTTCTAACTGGTTTAAGTAAGGTTAGGGCATGTTTCAGCCAAGGTTTCCCCAAAGGCAGAGTTGAAGGATAGGGTTTATGTGCAGGTAGCTCATTTTGGAAGTGATAATCAAGAGCAGGAGAGAAGGACTAGGGTGAATAAAATAAGAAAGGAAGTAAAGTAAGGACCTCAGAGTTGGTTATTGCTGTGAACAACCAGAGTTTAATCCCACTAGCTCATGGTTCTGAGAAGAAAACAGAATATACCTCAGTATTTTACATCAGAGGGGTGCAAGGGAGAAGCAATGAACCTTTGCCCCCAGTTCCATTACCTGAGGGTTGCCCCATTGGCCGTTAATTGTCCCCATATTTCTGTGTTTCTCGTGCATGAATGCTGAGCAGGCTGTCACAGGCATCAGAGAAGACCTGGGGCAAAAACTGAAGGCAGAGCAGGCTGTACATGCATGGAGGTGCTGTCAGCGTCAAGCAGGTCAAAACCTGTGCAAACCTGTTCACCAAAACTACGGCTGGGCGTAGAGGTGAGGATAAGAGTGTGTGAACTGGTGTATAAGAGGTCTCATTACCTTGGGCATTGAGGCCCCTGGCTCCCATCTTGCTTACTTCTCTCACCCTTTCTACGGTTACAGTGCCTACTGGGTGGCCCACAAAAGTGCAATGAGCCAATTATTCCATTTCTGAAAGCTCCATCACGTAAGAGACCTGAGGTGCCAGTATAAATCCTGGGGTTCTGGACTGGGGACCAATGCTCTAGAAAATAGTGATCACGGAATTATCAGAAGGGTTCTCTTCAAAAGTGGGAAAAAAACAAAACAAAAAAAACCCTAAGAAACATCTATTCAAGAGGAATCTGAAAACAGACATTACAAGATATGTGATAAAAAAAACTACCAAGAAATATTCCCTACAAAATCAATTGAATGGGAGAATTTACTGTTGGGGAATGGTAAGTATCAGAGCCATCTTCTAAAAAGGAATTTAAATGATATAGAATAAATCTTCAAACAATAAATGAAGACAATATTCCATAAAGAAAAAACAAATTATGAAATAAAACCAGGCAGGTATGAACCAAGCTATATTAAAAAAACTTTTTAAATTTGGAGCTCTAGATTTATAGAATGATTGCAAAGATGGTTCCCCTTATACCCATCACCCAGCTTCCTTTATTACTAACATCTTACATTAGTATGTTACACTTGTCACAATTAATGAACCAATATTAATATTAAGTAAAGCTTATACTTCAAACAACCTCATCGTGATTGAAAGCTCTTTCTACATGAACTTGGAAGAAATATCACTTCCTTATAATAATGTTTATGCAACAGATTTTCTCAGATTTATCCTCGGTCTTCTTCTGTTCTAGAATTCCTTTCAGGATACCACATTATATGTGTTAGTCATGTCTCCTTCATCTCCTCTGGTAGGCAACGCTGTGAGGCTGGAGGCTGACTCAGAGGATATTAAAAATGCAGAAAAACAAGAATGGAAATGTTGGCTCTTGGAGCACTGAAACAGTGCACATGGCAGGGGAGCCTGAACAAGGTGGGTCTAGAAAGAGGCAAGACCTGCCACAAGCCCAGAGCCAAACACATGCAAGGTTGTCTCAGATATTGACGCTGATTTTTAATATCCTTAAAATAGAGCTGACCAGTGTTGATGGAACACAGACCAGGATGGACCATCTCCTAGTACATAAAACAAAGCTTAACAAACTGAAAAGAAGTAAAATCTCTATAGAATGTGTTCTTCAACTACCACTGATTCAAACTAGAAATCAATAGCAGAAAAATAACAAGACGATCTTCAAATACTTGGAAACTGAGCAATTAAACAATACATGAGAAAAGAGGAAGTCTCAGAGGAAATTAAAAAAAATACATTAAACCCAATGAAAAAAACAACATATAAAATTTCTGGGTCATAACTAAAGCAATACTGAGAGGGGAATTTATAGCACTAAGTGCCTACATTAGAAAAGAGGAAAAGTTGAAAAGAGGGCCCCAAGATGGCAGCACAGGTGCACTCTGAGCCAGCCTCTTCCCATGCGCACAGCACAACTACAGCTGCGTGTGGATCATTTCCCTCTGAAAAGATCTGAAAGCTAGACCACTGCTTCTCCGCAAAAAAAGGATAAAAGGACCACATCCAGATGGGCAAGAGAGATCGACTATGGTCTTGGCAAAAAACCCCACCCCTGGCATGGCGACACCCAAGGAGGGATTTCACCAGTACTGCATTTCTCTAGGAGGAGCAAAGGGTTAATGCCCTACATCAAACACCCCAGCCCTTGGGATCTGCGCTGGAGAGATGAGCTCCCAAATGCCTGGCTTAGAAAAACAATGGGAACTGATGTCCAAGTGATCCAGAGTGTGACAGGAAACAGATTCTCCTTTGAAAGGCTTGCATGAGGTGTCACTCACTCTGGGATCAATGCAAAAGCACCAATTTGAAAAGCACCTGGACTGTGTGTAAAGGAGATTCATTTGTCGGTCTAGGGGTATCTGCTGGAGAGTCAGGGGAGAGCTGGGGGGCACCCTGGAGGTGGAGGCACTGGCAGATGCCATTTATGTGCTCTTTACCAATCCTGCTGGCATAAGCAGATGCACTGGGATGCAACACCCTCCTCTTGCTTGTCAGGGCAGGTGAGGACAAGCGGTTGTGTCACTGTCCCACTACCTTGGTGAGGGTAGAGAGCACGGGTGATTGCAGCAGTCCCTGCTCTCTGGCTTGGGCAGACAGGTGTGAATGCTGATGACATTCTGCTGCCCCCACCCTGGGGTCAGCGTACATGTGCAGACAGGGCACTCTCCCGTACCATCCTTGAAGTATGGGCATGCACAGTAAAGGCATTTGCAGATGCCTTTCTGCAGGTGAGCCTGCCCTGCCCCCTACACTCCCCAGCTGCCCTGCTACCACCAGCAGGTGTCACAAACCACATAGGGGATGACTTGTTTACCAGGCCCTGGGGGCCTAGGGGGCTCATTGTTCCTGAGCTCCAAGAAACTATAATAATTGGAAAGAGTCCTTGGCAGGGCACTGCACAGTCAACAGACTGAAACACACCCCCAGTCTTCCTGGGAAAAAAGCCTATTTACTTATTCTGGAGTTTCAGCCTGAGGGACAGGCTTCAGGTTTCCCACACCTCTAGAGGCTACAGAGGTGCTCTCAGGGGAATATAAGAAGGGGGACCCCATCCTGGCATAGCCCCCTTGGTTTTACCACAGCTAGATGAGACCTTCCAGAAAGGAGCTTACACTCTCATCTGGAGCCCTAATTTTTTGCAACTGTTAATGATCTGAAGGCCAGTAGGGTGTATAAATGCAGCTTCAAAGGACTGTATATGTATATTTGCATAATGCTGCCTGAATGTCTGGCTTCCAATCAGCCAGAAACTAGGAGCTAAATGAGATTCATCCCCGTGGAACGCTGACAGGTCTTGGCCCACGCTCAAGAACAGAGACATATCAAGAATAAATCAGTCTGTTTGGATAATCAAAAAGGTTAAAAAGACAGCCAAGAACTAGGGCAAGGGTGAACAAAAAGTTTCATCACCTACACAAGGCCACTCCTTCAAGAATGAAAGAAGCACTATTTCATCTAATATATAGAAAGAAACACAGAGTGTCAAGCAAATATGTTCCAAAAAGGAGTACAAAATGTATACATAGTAAAGGTAATGGATTGATCACTTACAAAGCTAGTATGAAGGTTAAAAGGTAAAAGTACAATTAATTAAAGTTACAATAATTATCTAAGGGTTACATAAATAAGTCAAATATGACATCAAAAACATAGAACATTGGGGGCAGGAGTAAAATGTAAAGTTTTGGACTGTGTTCAAATTTGTTGCTATCAACCTAAAATAGACTGTTATATACATAAGATATTATATGTGAACTTCATGATAACTGCAAAGCAAAAAGTTAACATTAAATACACCCAAAAAAAATGAGAAAGGAATCTAAACATAACACTAAAAAAAGACGTCATACCATAAGGGAAGAAAGAGAAGGAACAGAGAGGATGTATAAAAACAGCCAGAACACATTAAAAAAAGGAAATAAATATAAGCCTATTACTTACTTAGATGTAAATAGACTAAATTCTCCAATGAAAATACACAGAGTGGCTGAATGATTTAAAAACCAAGGCCCATCTATATACTGCCTGTAAAAGACACTTCAGAAGTAAGGGCACACACAGACTGAAAGTGAAGAAATGGAAAAAGATATTCTATGCAAATGGAAATGAAAAGAAAGCTCTTATATACTATACTCATATCAGACAAAATAGACTTTAACACAAAGACTGCAATAAAAAACAAAGAGGGAATTACCTAATGATAAAAACAGCAAGAATATATAACATTTATAAATATATATGCAACTGATATAGAACTAAAATATATAAAGTGAACATTAACAGATCTGAAGGGGTAAATTGACAGAAATGCAATAATGGAAGGAGACTTTTACACCCCACTTACATCAATGGTTAGTTCATCAAGAAAGAAAAATAAATTTAAAAAAATGGACTTACCACCTAACACTAGACCAGATGGACTTAATAGATATATACAGAATGTTCCCTTCTAAATGCAGCAGAATACACATTCTTTTCAAGTGCACATGCAACATTCTCCAGGATAGATCATGTTAGGTCACAAAACAAGTCTCAATAAATTAATGAAGACTGAAATCATATCAAGCATTTTTTCTGACAACAGTAGCATGAAACTAGAATCAGTTACATGAAGAGAACTGGAGAACTACAAATACATGAAGATTGAACAACAAGCTACTGAACAACCACTGTCTCATTGAAGAAATTAAAGGAAATACTTTTTTAAAACTTACAAATGAAAACAGAAAAATGATGCAGCAAAATGTGTAGGATGTGAAAGCACATCTAAGAGAGAATGTTACAGCAACAGAGGCCCACCTCAAGAAACAAAAAAAAATCTCAGTAAACAATCTAGCTTTATACCAAAAGGAATTAGAAAAAGAGAACAAATGTAGCCCAAAGTATTTCCTTCCTTCCTTAGAAGTAAGGAGATAATGAAGATCAGAGTAGAAACAATGAAATAGAGACTAAAAAGACAATAGAAAACATCAATGAAACTAAGATCTGTTTCTCTGAAAAAATAAACAAAATTAACAAACCTATACCAGTTAGGGTGGCCAACATCCAAAAGACAAACAACAACAAATGTTGGCGAGGATATGGAGAAAGGGGAACCCTCCTACACTGCTGGTGGGAATGTAAACTAGTTCAATCATTGTGGAAAGCAGTATGGAGGTTCCTCAAAAAACTCAAAATAGAAATACCATTTGACCCAGGAATTCCACTCTTAGGAATTTACCCTAAGAATGCAGCAGCCCAGTTTGAAAAAGACATATGCACCCCTATGTTCATTGCATCATTATTTACAATATCCAAGAAATGGAAGCAACCTAAGTGTCCATCAGTAGATGAATGGATAAAGAAGATGTGGTACATATGCACAATGGAATGTTATTCAGTCATAAGAAGTAAACAAATCCTACCATTTGCAACAACATGGATGGAGCTAGAGAGTATTATGCTCAGTGAAATAAGCCAGGCAGAGAAAGACAAGTATCAGATGATTTCACTCATCTGTGGAGTATAACAACAAAGCAAAAACTGAAGGAACAAAACAGCAGCAGACTCACAGAATCCAAGAATGGACTAACAGTTACCAAAGGGAAAGGGGACTGGAGAGGATGGGTGGGAAGGAAGGGAAAAGGGGGAAAACGGGGCATTACTATTAGCACACATAATGTAGAGGGGTGGGGACCTGGGGAAGGCAGTATGTACAGAGAAGACAAGTAATGATTCTATAGCATCTTACTATGCTGATGGACAGTGACTGTAATGGGGTATGTGGGGGGGACTTGATAATAGGGGGAGTCTAGTAACCATAATGTTCAAGTAATTGTACATTAATGATATAAAAATAATTAACAAACCTTTAGGTAGACTCATTAAGGAAAAAAAAGAGGGTTCATATACAGGCATGCCTCAGAAATATTGAGGGTTTGGTTCTAGACCACACAATAAAGCAAATATTGTACTAGAGCTAGTCAGATGAATTTTTTGGTTTCCCAGCCCATATAAAAATTATGTGTACACTATACTACAGTCTATTAAGTGTATAATATCATTATGCCTAAAACAAGTACATAACTTAAACATATTTTATTGCTAAAAATGCTAACCATCATCTCAGCGTTCAATGAGTCATAATCTTTTTGCTGGTGAGGGTCTTGCCTCAGTGTTAATCGGGTGGTGGTTGCTGAAGGTTGAAGTGGATGTGATGGTTTCTTAAAATAAAACAATAAAGTTTGTTGCATCAACTGACTCTTCCTTTCATGAACAATCTCTTTGTAGTGTGCAATGCTGCTTGATAGCATTTTACCCACAGTAGAACTTCTTTCAAAATTGGAGTCAATCCTCTTAAGCCCTGTTGCTGCTTTATCAACTAAATTCATGTAATATTCTAAATCTCTGCTGTAATTTCAACAATCTTTGTAAGCATCTTTACCAGACCTAGATCCCATCTCAATAAATTGCTTTCTTTGCTCATCTGTAAGAAACAGCACCTCATCCACTAGTTTTATCATGAGATTGCTACAATTCAGTTACATTTTCCAGGTTCCACTTCTAATTTTAGTTCTCTTGCCATTTCTACCACTTCTGCAGCTACTTCCTCCACTGAAGTATTGAACCCCCTCAAAACATCCATGAGGGCTGGAATCAACTTCTTCTAAATTTCTGATCATGTCAGTATTTTGACATCTTCCCATGAATCACAAACATTTTCAGTGATACCTAGAATGGTGAATCCTTTCCAGGTTTTCAATTGACTTTGCCCAGATCCATCAGAGGAACCACTCTATGGCTGCTATAGGCTTACAAAATGTACTTCTTAAGACGGGTAAGATTCCTCAAGTGAGGAACAACCTATGACAGGCACAGTCGCAGGGGGGCCATCAGGTGAGAAAATGGGGATCAACAGAGGTGAGGCTTAGAACATCCCCCCCACCCATTCTGAGAGAAATCTTCTGCATACGTCAATGTTTTATTGCCCTTGTCTAGCTTGGATTAACACATAGTCTACAGGCACACACCTGATCATCTGCATTTGCTCTCTTACAACACTAAACTGTGTTTTCTACCTTTATCTTGTATCTACCTACCACTTCAGCATTTTATTAAAAATAATAATAATAAAGAGAGAAATGTGGGATCCACATATAAATCAAGTATAAAAATCAAATGAATATTCATATTTGAACTGACTGTTTATAGTTCATAATGCATGATCAAAACCAAAAGCTTCTGTGATGACTGCCCTTGTACTGTTCACCATGTAACTTATTCACTATGTAAGAATTCGTTCTCCATGTAAGAACTTGTTCGTTATGCTTCAGAAGATTGGAGACTGACGAGAATTAGGCTTGGGGTGGATTAATGATTGTGCATTGAGCATTGACCGCCCTATACAGAATTTTATTGTGGTTAACAACCATTTGATCAATAAATATGAGAGATGCCCTCACAAAAAAAAGTACACACTTCCAATTGTAAAATAAATAAGTAACCAGGATGTAATGTATGGGATAAGGAATATAGTCAAAATATTGTAACAACTTGGTATGGTGATAGCTGGTACCTAGAATTATCATGTATATAAATGTTGAATCACTGTGTTGTACACCTGAAACTAATGTAATACTGTGTGTCAACTACCCTTCAATAAAAAATACTTATCTAAAAAAAATGTACTTCTTAAATAATAAAATTTAAAGGCAAAATTATTCCTTGACCTATAGGCTACCAAATGGATGCTGTGTTAGCAGGCATGAAAACAACATTAACCTCATTGTACATCTGCATCAGAGCTGTTGGGTGACCACGTGCATTGACAAAGAGCAGTAATATTTTGAAAGGGATCTTTTCTGAGCAGTAGGTCTTAACAGTGGGCTTAAAATATTTAGCAAACCATATTGTAAACAGATGGGTCGTCATTCAGGTTTGTTCCATTTATAGAGCACAGGCAGAAGAGATACCGTGTAATTCCTAAGGGCCTTAGGATTTTCAGAATGGCAAATGAACACTGACTTCAACTTAACATCACTAGGCACATTAGCCCTTAAAAGAGAGTCAGCCTGTCCTTTGAAGCTTTGAAAGCAAGCATTGATTACTCCTCTCTAGCTATGAAAGTCCTAGATGGCATCTTCCAATGTAAGGTTGTTTCATCTACATAAAATATGTTTAGTGCAGTCACCTGCATTAATTATCTTAGCTAGATCTGGATAATTTGCTGCAGCTTCTGTATCAGCAATTGCTGCTTCACCTTGCCCTTTAGTGTTACGTATAGGACAACAAGGCCACAGGATGTGCAATAAATATACAAAGATCAACTTCATTTCTATGAACTAGAAATTGGCACATCTACACCAAAATAAAAACTAGATTACCATTTATAATTACTTATAAATGAGTGGTAAATCTAACATGTGTAGGTCTTATATTCTGAAAACCACAAAATGCTGAAGAAAGGAACAAAAAAGATCTAAATAAATGGAGAGGCACACTGTGTATGGAGTAAAAGACTCAACCTAGTAAAATGTCAGCTCTTCCCAGATTTATATACATGTATAACACAATTCCTCTAAAAAATCCCAGTAAGATGTTTTATATATATATAGGCAAGGTTGTTTTAAAATATATGGAAAGAAAAAGGAACTAGAATAGCTAAAAAATTTTTGAAAAAGAAGAATAAAGTGTGAATCATCTCTCTGATTTCAAAACTTATTATATAGCTATAGTAAACAAGACAGTGTGGTATTGGCAGAGTGACAGACATATAGATTAATGGAACAGAATAGAGAATCCAGAAATAGACCCACACAAAAATGCCCAACTGATTTTGCTAAGAGTGTAAAAGCAATTTAGTGGAGAAAGGTTAGCCTTTTAAAATAGTGCTAGAGGATTAGATATTTAGAGGCAAAAAATAAATTGACTAAAAATATACTGGAGACTTAAATAAAAAATATAAAACTATAAATCTTTCCGAATAAAATGGAAAAAATCCAAGATTTTTTGCAAAGAGTTCTTAGAATTGATGCTAAAAGCACAATTCATAAAAGGGAAAATGGGTAAATTTGACCTAATAAAAATCAGTATCTTTTGCTCTGTGAAAGACCCTGTTAAATGGATGAAAAGACAAGCTACAAAATGGGAGCAAATATTTGTAAACCATTTATCCTATAAAGAACTAGTATGTAGAATACATAAACAACTCTAAAACTTAATAGTAGAAAAACAAAAGATTCAATTAGAAAATGGGCAAAGACACAAAGAGACATTTCATTAATGAGGATAAACAATAGCAAATAACATGAAAATATGTTCAACATTACTGGTTATTAGTAAATTCCAATTAAAACCACAATGATATAATTTTACACATCTATCAAAATGGCTAAAATAAAAAATATTTGCATACTAAATGCTGGCAAGGATGTGGAGAAATGGATCATTCATAAACTGCTGGTGGAAATGTAAAATGAGATAGCTGCTCTGGAAAAGTTTGGCAGCTAAAAAGAAAGGAAAAACCTAAACATGCAGCTATCATACAACCCAGCAATTTCACTCCTGGGCTTTTATCCCAGAGAAAGGGAGAGATAGGCTCATACAAAAACCTGTTCACAAGTGTTTATAGAATCATTATTCATAATAGCCAAAACCTAGGAACAACCCAGATATGTTCTTCAAAAAGATAATGTTTAAACAAACTGTAGAATATCTCTATTTTGTATTAACACTTAGCAATAAACAGGAACAGTCTATACAGTCTACGAGACATGCAATGACTTGGAAGTACCTTCAGAGAAATATGCTGAATGAAAAAAAAGCCAGTCCCCAAAGGTTACATATTGTTTGGCTCTGTTTATGTAAAATTCTTGAAACGACACAATTATAGAGAGAACAGATTAGTGGTTACCAGGGCTTGAGGAGGAGGCAGGAGCCGGAGGGAAGTGATTTTAGCTATCAGAGGGCATGGTGAATTATCCTTGTGGTGATGGAACTGCTCTGTATCTTGACTGTATTGATGTCAATATCCTGGTTGTGTTATTTTACTCTAGTTCTCCAAGAAGTTGCCATTGGTGGAAAACTAGGAACATGGGCTTTCTCTGTATTGTTTCCTACAACTGCATTATATCTACAATTGTCTCAAAATAAAAAGTTTTAACTTGAAAATAGTGCTGAAAGTGTTTCTGCCTGTGCAGCAGTCTAGCTAATAGCTTTTCCCATTCCTGTTGAAATGTGTAATTCTACTCCTGCTCTTATTCCAGTTTCTGTCAGCTCTGTTGTTGCCTAAGAGAAATTGCACATGAACTACACAATTTGTTACATTGACATCATTTCCCTATTTAAATTAGTGTGTAATTAAATTAGAATCTGACTCAAGTGTGAGCATTGGTGATAGAATGTGTGTGAAAGTACCAATCAGTGTCTGGCACACAGGAGTTTCCTTATCCTTACCATCTGTTGAATTAATTAACGAAGGGCTGAAGGAAGCCTATCAACAAGTAAGATCCTATAGAGAATTCATTTATTAAGTCAGCCCCCTTTGCAAAATGAGCTCTAGCACTTTCTAGCTCTGTGATCTTTCACAAGTTACTTAAACTCAATTTTTTGGTTTCCTCATCTATGAATGGACATTTTTTTCATAAGAATATAAGTGTTTAGCTTAATATGTCATAGTAAGCACTTTAGTAAATGCAAACTGCTTATTAATAATAAACAGAGCATCATGTTTACATGAAAACCCATTCTGAAGGAAGATGGAAGAAGGGTGGACATCTAGAGGCTGCCAGTGAGGTGTGTAGCATGAGAGCCTTGGACAGAATGAGGTGGGGAGAGAACAGGAGTGGGAGAAAACCAAAGCAAGAACTGGGAAGGGAAGACAGAGGGCCAGAAGATCATTGGTGAGCAACTCCATTGCCTTCCTATTTCTATTCAGCAGGGACTAATTGTGTATTTCAAATTCAGATATTTGAAAGGCATTCCCCTACCTTCTGTAGTCTATTTGAAGAGAAAATTGCCTGTTTTGAGTTGGCTTTGTTCAATGCAATTCACTCATCAAATATTGAGTACCTAACCTACTACATGCCTGGCACTGTTCTGATTACTTTTGTCCCACTGTCATATAATTAGGAACTTTTGGAGATTTCCTTTCCAATTTCCACCTTTGACAAATAGTCCCATTTATAATGAAGGATTTGAAGGCTAATGCAATGAAGTGAAGACAGTATAACAGTGTGGCTTTTAACAGATACTTAAAATCCCTAAACACTAGCTTCCTCATCTATAAAATGGATGAATAAAGTATAAAGTGCTGCAAAAGGCTGACATGAGGGTTAACTGGGCTCATCCTGTAAGGTGAGCATGGTCTCTAACACATTTTACACCTCCAGTAAGTGTTGCTCTCACTGTAACTGACAAATCCTGGACTGGGCTACGCCTCAAATCCAGCATGGCACGTGCCCATGGTTGACAAATATGTGACCACATGTCTCTTTTCTCTTGTCAATTTAAAAACAAACTTTTTTGTGAGGTATGAAAGTGAAAGAAAATTGCTCAGGTAATAATAAGCAGTGTGATGAAATTTTTCACAAAATGAAAACCCTGGTTTGAGAGTGTGTGTTAAGTACATGCATGGGGTGTGTCTGGAAACAAAGTATGCACAGTCATTTTAGGAGGTCAACAAAGTCTTAAACTGAAAAATAAGGAATAATGAATGTGTGCCATTTAGACATAAGGAAGTAAATAACATGATACTGTGAAAGTGTTAAAGTATTTAAGTTACAAGTAGTGCCTCCCAAGAGTGAGAATTGGGTATATGGGAGGTGGTGGTGGTGGCACAGTATCTTACCTTTTTCATGATTTATGTATTTGACTTTTAAAAATATAGATGTTCTGCATATTGCAATCTGAAAAATAAATTATGATAATCAACATCTGTAATCTATCCTCCCTCACTCCAAAGCCTTTGCCATAATTTCAAATTTCAACCAGTTTTCCCTTGTTTCAAGTACCTTGAGTTTTAGTACTGTCTTAATGATGTTCTCTTAAGTTATGTCTCTGCTAGTCAGGTCTTATATATATGTTATGCTAAACTTTTTAGCCTCATTTTATTTCCTCACTATACATTAGACTGGTGTCTTAACCCACATTATCTAGTATCCCATGTTGCACTTCTGACACTAATTATGATGTATGTTTTTTCCAACATATCACTAAGCAACTCTTTTGACACTAGACGGATGGTCCTAAATTAAACTCAATTCAGACACTACTTGGAGAGAGCGTCAGGTCCCACAGGTTAAGGGCTCAGTTCTGTACCACCACCCATCACCTCCCATTTCAGACATCGGCTGAAAGTTCAGGTGTCACAGGTGTTTCTAACCGATGGAATATAGATTATAGGGGTTCCAACAATCCATTCCTTGGGATTAACTAATTGTTTTATGTTAGAAAAACCTAGGAATAGCCAGATCAAAGAGATGTATAGGGCAAGGTATGGTGGGAAAGGGCACAAAGCTTCCATGCCTTCTCTGGTCTGAGCTGTTCTCCCCAAATTTCCACGTGTTCACCAACCTGGAAGCTCTCTGAACCCTGTCCTTTGGGGTTTTTACAGAGACTCCATTACTTTGGCACTGTTGATTAAACCATTGGCCATTGGTGACTGATTCAACTCTCAGCCTCATTCTCCACCGTGGGGACAGTGAAAGTTCCCTCCAATCACATGGTTGGCTCCATATCCTTCGGTGCTTTCCAAAAGTCACCTCACAAAAAGCTTAGGTGTGGTTGAAAGAAGTTTGTTTTGAATATCAACACAAGTTTTTCTCTCTTATCACTTAGGAAATTCTGTGTGCCAGACTGGGAAGAAGACCAGATACATATTTATAAATCACAATATCACACATCTTCCTGTTTCCTGGATATTTGACTGACTCCTTTTTAGAATAGATTTTTGAGTAATTCTCTTAGAAACAATTTGCTGAGTGCTAAACTGAATTTTTAATTATTTGCTCATGCAAAAATTCAAGTCAAATACTAACTGCTGTGTGAAATTCTTAAGTGAAATTATTTCAAAGAAATGAAGTAACCAGCAGGTCTTTTGTGCTTGATACACATATACTGTATTTTATATTTTATAGTATATTACATTAAGTTGACCTGATTTTCCAACTACAAGGCTATGAAATGACCTGGCAGCCAAGGATCCAGCGTAGTTTGTGTCCAACACTTAGCTGGTCCTCAATGCTTACTATTTTCTTAAATAATAAAGGGATAGGGGAGCA